>NC_143514.1:60324969-60696219 GCF_031878675.1 Megascapheus bottae
ATTTGCATATATGGGCTGAATTAATTATTATAACAGAACTATGAGATGGGCTGAACTAACATCACCCTCACTTACAAGGAAAAGACTGAGGACCAGACAGCCTAAATAATTTTGCCCAGGGTCAAAAAGTTAATAAGCATTCAGGCCTTCATTTGAACCTAGATCACCTAGCTTGGGCACCTGCATAATTAACCTCTTTGTTAACGTTTCTGCTTGAGCTGTCAAGAGGTCTCTGGACCACAAGAATCATGTAGTCCAGTTGACAGGCCTGGAACAATCTGACAGCCATCAGGTGAGACCCAGGTTGACCAGATGGCTCTATCTCCATCCTCCTGTGTCTCCATCTTACCTTTCCTTCTATTTTCATTAACAAGACAGACTTGCAGACCTCTGTTGAATCCATAGCTTCACATTTCTCTCATCCTCCTATATTTTAAATTAATTAACTTCCTAATTATTTAGATATTCATTCACTAACTTGTGTGCAATTCAAATCTATTACACTTCAGGGAATGTGTCTATATCATGTGTATTCTGCTGCGAACTCCACATGGTCAGGAGAGAGATGGTGGTGGGGGCAGATTTGGAGAATCAATTTTTTAAAATTCCACTGCATTTTCTGAGGCATCTGAGGTGCTGATGAGATAGCTGGGGTTCTTGGGTGCTTGACTTTTAAATTCACATTTCTGAAAGGCAAGATACAAAATTGATTATACAGTATGATCTCAACTGTGTTAAAAATGTATATGGAAAGGATTGGGAGGAAGTGAACAGTGGTGTGTGTGTGTGTGTGTGTGTGTGTGTGTGTGTGTGTGTTTCTGTATGGTGGGGTGAGGGGTGGCTTTTATTTTCTCCTCGTGGCTTTGTTTTCCTCTTCAAATTGCTTGTAGTAGATTTAAAAATTGTATCTTTAAAAAATAATCAATCTACAAAGTAAAATTTTATTTCCAAGGTTAGGAGCATACTGAATCATTTGGGGGGGGCATTATGGGGCTTGAACTTGGCCTGGGCACTGTCCTTGAGCTCTTCAGCTCAAGGTTAGTACCCCACCCCTGGGCCTGGGTGTGGTTCCTGTGCTCTTCAGCTCAAGGATACCACCCTACCTTTGAGCCAAGCTTTACTTCCAGTTTTCTAGGGGTTAGTTGGATATAAGAGTCTCAGATCCTTTTGTGCCCTGGCTGGCTTTGAATCTTGATCCTCAGGTCTTAGCCTCCTGAGTAGCTAGGATAACAAGCATGAGCCACCACACCCAGTAGAGCATACTTAATCTTACGGATTAAGTACAGTTTGTAAGACAAACACATATTGCTTTGGGTACTGAGTAGGAAGTATTTGAGTGCCTCTCTCATAAGGTGAGAGCTGTGTGCCATTTGGTACTATGTGGTGACCTGACTCTCCTGGGGTCATCCAGTCTAATCCAGTTCATGGGCAACACTGGCTCATCAAGTCACACAGGCAAATACTGATCACTGGGTGAGCAGGTGTCAACTAACAACCATGAGCTCAGCACCAAGTAGGCTAGTACTAACCAATCAATGACAAGTATATAGGTCCTAGTCAAGAAGGTAGGTCCTGATTGGTCACTGGGCAGGTAGATGCTGACCAACCACCATCAAGCAAGTGGGTGCTAAGTAACCATGACCAAGCAGGCAGTGGTGACCCATCAGCAGTGCAGGGGAGATGCTTACCCATGGCACCTGAAATAGCAAGGCCTGGGACTCGGGCCAGGCAGGGCTCACTCCATGCCTGTAGAGCAGGCCAAGGACCTATGTTAAGGAACTGGGAGCCTTGAGGGTAGAGGGCCTAGTCCCTGCTTAGCCTGGGGTTTGGCCAACTGTGAATTATGGTACTCTCAGGGAGGAGGGGTTGCCAAGGCAACAGGCATTTATTTCCTCACTTAGCAAGTGTTGTAGGGAGCTACTGCTCCACTTGTCTTCATTAATGGCATCGCTGGCACTCCGATCCATTCATGGAATCTTTGGCTGCCCTTGTCCGGTTGGAAAAGAAGGACTCTAGGAGAACCATAAAATCACTAGAGGCTTTTGTTCTTTTTAGTACAGAACCATGCTCTGTGTTGGAGGTGCAATTCCTGTTTGACTAGGGTCCTGACAAATGGTGTATTGAAGCCCAGGAGGAGGTCAGAGGAACATGGGGTGTTTTTGACTTTGGTAATGAATTTCAGAAGTGCTTTTTTGTGAGCCCCCTGGAGACTTTCTCTCCCTAACCCTCCCTGGGGCTTGAACTCTGGGCCTGGGCACTGTTCCTAAGTCTCTGACTCAAGGTTAGCACTCGATGACTTGAGCAACAGCACCATTTCTGTTTTTTTTTTTCTGAGTAGTTTATTGGAGATAAGAGTCTCACAGACTTTTCTGCCCAGGCTGGCTTCAAACCATGATCCTCAGATCTCAGCTTCCTAAGTAGCTAAGATTATGGCATGAGCCACCAAAGCCTGGCTTGAAGATTTTTTTTCCCCTAACAGTGTGTGACTGCATTCTCACACCTGGTCTTAACCAAACAAAAGGGTCATTGTTAACAGTCCTGTTTTCTCTGCCTGGAAAATGGACTCAGCAAGGATTCCCCCAAATTCTGGGCGAAAGAAACTTCAGAGATCCTACCAGATCTTACAAGCTTGGTTAGGTTAGAGGGGTTCATGGCACACTTCAGCTTCGACAAAGTCTGCTACGTTGGGACCATTCCTCTGAGCTGTCCTTCCTCATTTTGTTCCTGGAGATTTGTCTATCCAAATCTCAGAGGACTGTTTGAAACAACTGATTCCTCTACCCAATGGTTCTAGGAATGTACAGCATTCTTGGGATGGCCACTACAGCTGGCAAGGAAGGGCAAGACAGATTGCCCTACGATCTGGAGGCTGCAGCCTCATTGTAATCAAGTACCAGAAAACATGAGGCTCATAAGAGGAGATGCAGAGGTGAGAATAATCCCAACTACAAGAGCTACAAGTCAGGAGGGCTTCAGGGAAGGAACACCTGGGAACTGCACTTCAAAAGACCATGAGGATTCAAGAGGAGAATAATGAGAAAGCTTCCCCTGTTAACAATTTCTGTCTATTGTCACCACCACCATTTACAGAGGATGCAGTTTGACAGGAGGATGGACCAGGAAGGTATGGCTCCTTCTTCTGTGGACAGGATCTGGACCCAAGGAACAATAGGAGAACATATGATCCACTGTGTCACTGCTGTAATCAGGGTGTAAGTAAGATATTTGGGGACTGTGAAGAAGGAGATGATCACACGTGTGGCTGGATTCCTCTGGAGTTTCCGATTCATTCATGATTTCCTAGAAAATGCCATCTCCTTCCCTCCCTCCAGCTCTCCATCTTCAAGCCACCATCATTTTGTAAAAGGATTTCCAGGCAAACATTCCATCTCTTACTAATGATAATAGCTACACTTATGGACTGACTAGTGTATGTGGTGCTTAATTCAGCTCTCAATACCACCGTATTAGTGATCTATTGCTGCATGACAAATATACCCACAAATAACTTAATGATTCAAACAAGAGCCATTTACAACGATATCATTGCTGTGACTTAGGAATCTGCATGTGGCCTAGTCTGGTCCTAAGACTCAGAGTTTCTCACAGGCCACTACAGGCTGCTGAGGGAAAGCCTGCTGAGCATCTTTACGGGCTGGATGGTGGACTCGGATCTTTGGGGGCTGTTGGGAGGAGCAGCCTTGGTCACCCATTGGCTCTTAGCTGGAGGCTGTGCTCATGTCTTTGCTACCTGGGCCTCTCTCTTCATGGGGAAGCTCACAACAAATAGTTTCAACAGAGCAGCAAGGAAAGAGAGCCAGAGAGGAAAAGCAAGTGAGAGGAAGTCAGTCAGCATCCTTTTGGTTTGTTGGTTTTTGTTGTTGTTGTTTAAGACAAGGTCTAGCTATGCAAGCCCAAGCAGATCTCACATGGGGGTAACTGTTGGTATTACAGACATGCACCAGTCACAGATGGCAGTCACGTTCTTTTATTACCTAAATTTAGACATCACAGCCTACCACATTCACTGTTTCATAGAAGGCAGCCATTGAGAGAACATACCAGAGGAAGACTCACAGACAGCCACTGGGGATGTTCATTACTGTTCCCACTCTGGACAGTAAAGGCACTCTCATTTCTTAGGAAGTGAGGTTCACACAGTAAGTAGCATAACCAGAATGTGAGCCAGTCTTTTTCCAAAGCCTGCCTGCCCCCTCCTGCTGCATCACACCACTGCCTCTGGTGGCTGCTTCCAGCTTCTCAGGTTCTGCCTCACAGTCACCTGTGAAGTAGTTAGGGTCACACACACGCGCACACACACACACACACACACACACACACACACACGCACGTGCTTTCACCGACGCTTTGCACAGCTGTTCTGAAAGAATTTATTTCCACTGTGGAGAGCCGAGATGTATGGAAAGGACTAAACATTCTGAGTAGTTCTTTCCTGAAATCTCACTAGCCTCCGTGGGTCTCGTTGAAAGCACTTGAGTGAGAACAGGCACCTTGCAGTAATGTGCTTTCTCCACAGATGATTAATCACGAGCGTCCCCGGATGGGTTGGCACAGATGGAGGTGAGGGAGAGAGCCAGGTCATAAATCCAAATAAATTTATAGCTCTCCCATCCATCCCATTATTACATCAGGAAGGCTGTGTTTTCTCTTTAGTGCTTGAAGATAACGGGAGAGCTTTTGAATACTGTGGATTCAGTCCCCAGGGGCTAAAGCCACCAGGTGAAGGGACACTGAAGTCGTGAGACTGGGGATCGTGCCTTGGCTAATTGGCAAAGCCTGGGAGAAGTTTCAGGAGACACGATTAAAAGCACTTTACATTTGTGTCTTCAGTGGTGATTCTTTCTTATTTCCATTTCTCCCTCTACTTCTTCAAGATTTGACTTTCTATCTGTATTTTACTACATCTTGGCCGTGTGTGTGTGTGTGTGTGTGTGTGTGTGTGTGTGTGTGTGTGTACTTAATAGCTCCTTTTAGAGAACTTGTCTCATTAATAAATTTAAAGTCTACTATCTTTCTGAATTTCAGCTTATCTTTCCTCTTCTCTACAGCTGGGGAGGCTAGGAAGCTCTGAGCTCCCATAGCTTTTCTTACCTTCCCTGCTTCCCTCTGTCTGTGTGGCCAGGAGGGGGTGTTGCATGAATTTGCTATTGCACGTTGAAGACTGAAGACGCGTTCTCCTGAGCCCGGGATAGATTTTTCTGCTTCTGGGAAATTCCACTCAGAAGGGGACATCTGTTATCTGCTCCTGGTCTTGCCCTGATTTCTGGGTCCCAGCCTGGGATTCTGGCTCCTTGTGTGCCACAGTTTCCCTTTGGGTTAAATGTAGAGAACATTAAAATTCCTCTAGTTTAGGATGAGAGACGACAGACAAGTTTCTCAGGAAAATAAATGATGCCCAGGAAGCAGGGCTCTGTGTAAAAGTTATCTGATTTCTGCTATTGTCCCTTTTATGAGTAGTTAGGAAAACACATGCTTTGTTTGGTCATTCCCCTGCTATGTGGCCTGAATCCAGGAAAGGACATTCCAAGCCTGACTTAATCTCTGTAATGAGACTATTACCAGCCTGCTTACCTCACAGGCTTAATGTGGGAATTCCAGAAATAATGGGATATAAACCGCTCCATGATAGGATTTTAATAATGATAATAATGATTGCAAAAGCTATCTTGTACCATCCAGTTACTAAACGTTGGGAGACATGCCAAGTGCTTTATGTGAATTATCTCATTTAATCCTCATACGACTCCTGTGAAATGGAATCCCTGTTTACAGATAGGGAGATTGAGGCCCAAAAGTGCTGAGGGCCTTGTCAGAGGCAGTTAATAAGGTACAACACCAGGCAGCCCAACTTGCAAGGTTTTGTTTTATTTACACAAAACTACTGTCCCACATGATAAAGCACTGTCTAAATCCAGGCTCCCTTTCCGCTCTTTTATACAAGTGTAAGGTGTGGCTATTCTATTTTTTTTTTTTATATTTAGCTTCAGAGTCTATTAAAATCCACTGGAACTCACCATATACAAACCTATGAGACTGTCATGATCTAAGAGCATTCAGAAATAATAATTCAGAATAAATTTTTTCAATAATGACATTTCCATTAGACATCTACATGGAGAAGAATGGAGCTGGATTCTAGCCTAATACCACGAAGAAGAGCCAGGCAATGAGGGCTCACATCTGCAATCCCAGCCACTAAAAAGCTGAGCACTGAATATGGAAGTTCAAAGACAGCCCAGGCAGGAAATTCTATGAGATTCTTATCTCCAATTAACCATCAAAAATCTAGAAGCAGAGCTGTGCCTTAGGTGGTAGAGGGACTTCCTTGAGTGAAAAAGCTAAGGGACAATATCCAGACCCTGAGCTCAAGTGCCAGTACTTGAGCTTGAAAAAAAAAAGAGAAAAACAATAAACATGAAAAGAAAAAGAAAATAGAACTAATGAGGAGAAAAGTGACATGTAATTATCTAATAGATATGGATTCTTTTTGTGTTTTGTCTTTTTTTTTTTTTTTTTTTGCCTTTTCTGAGGCTTTAACTCAGTGCCTGTTCTGGGCACTGTCCCTGAGCTTTTGTACTCAAGGCTAGTGCTCTACCACAGGAGCCACATCTCCACTTCTGGATTTTTGTGTTTAATCGGAGATAAGCATCTCAAGGACTTTCCTACCAAGGCTGACTTCACACCACTATCTCAGCCTCCTGAATAGCTACAACATTAGACACGAGCCACTGATTCCCTGCTCTGAGTTTCTATTTGTCATGGTGAAAAATTTCTAGAAACAAATAGTTCTGATGTAGTTACTTATGCCAAGGAATTACTTATACAGTTAAAATGATCAGAATGGTGAAACTTCTGCTTTGTATATTTTATAATAGAATATTAAGTATGTAAAAAAAAATCTCGGCTGGGCACGGTGGCTCATACCTGTAATCCTAGCTACTCAGGAAGCTAAGATCTGAGGATCAAGGTTCAAAGCCAGCCTGGACACAAAAGGACCTGAGACTCTTATCACCAATTAATCTCTAGTAAAGAGGAATTGAGGCTTGGCTCAAGGGTAGGGTGGTAGCCTTGAACGGACTAGCTCAGGGACAGTGCCAAGGCCGAGTTCAAGGCCCATGATCCCCCCCCCCCGCCCCTGTACCAACCCCGCCAAATCTTATCTTAGTCTATGTAGGTCTCATTACTTAATTTTTTATTAGAATAATTTTTATTATATGTTTCATAATTCAAAATGGTGACATTTAATTGAACATTAGTATGATGAATAATTATAAAACAACCATTAACATGTTACTTTGTTAACATTAAAGACATGAAATTAATAATGTAACCAACTTTCTTCATTGGCCAAAAAAAACTAGAAAATGTAGGTAAACCATCAGGGGAGAAAAAGCAGAATATTCATTATGTAGCATCGAATGTCCTTCGGGACCATCCCTTTCTCCCTCAGTCTTTTACACACTTCAATTCTGTGCCCTCCTCTTCTGCAAGAACTTGGAGGTCACTTTCTTTTCCAAGCTCTCCTTCCCATCAGAGCTTTGTCTTTCTCCTCCAATGGTTGGGGGGAGGGCAGACACTTTCTAAAAACCAAGGGAAGTGATAAAACACGGAAAAGAAGCCAAGAAATGTGCGATCAGAATGCTCAGATTCATGCTGAGACCATTTGGAAGTTGCGTTGGGCCACACAGTGTGCCCAGAAGTCTCTGAAGACATGGAGCCCAAAGAAAGTGATCTGCCATGCTCCTTTCATCCATACCAGAGAAGAAAACACACTTTCTGTAACTCCTGGGAGACTTTCGATCTACCTTCTTGTCTAGGTTGAGGTTATGAGCAACAATCCCTTAGCTATGTTCTTAGTGGACATGCTGCTAATTTTGGAAATTTGAGTCTGACTATCTTCCTAAGCAGACATCTGTCTTAACTCTGAACTTACTTTTTGGATTATGCATGGGGCTCTATCCTGCTAATTATAGTGTGTGTTTTTCCTCTTTCTATCCTTTCCTCTTCACCCCACCCCCACCTGCACCTCCCCACATTGGGACTAGAATTCAGGGCCTGGGCACTTTCCTTGATCTTTATTTGCTTAAGACTAACTTTCTGCTACTGAGCCACAGCTTCATTTGAGGCTTTTTGGTGGCTAATTGAAGATAAAATGTCTCACAGACTTTCTTGCTCAGGCTGACTTTGAACCACCACAATCTCAGATCTCATCCTCCTGAGAAGCTAGGATTCCAGGCATTCGCCATCCTGGCTGAATTTTGGTTCTTATTTTCAATATAAGAGGTGAGTTGATGACATGGTTAAGGATTAAGCGCTCTTCCTTTCAGTAGGGGGCGCCCTTCTTGCCCTTGAGCACAAGCATTTAAATCAGGTAGCTGTTTGGCTGTTTCCCCTTGAGTATTCTTTGCTGTCTATGGTCCTAGTCTCCATTGGTACATTTGGTTGTGGGGGAAAGGAAGCATAGCGTGAGCTTGGATTTTACCTGCAGGGTCTGAAAGTGAGTAGGTTTCAGAAGACAGGGCAGCTATGCCACTGAACTGGCATTGCTCATATTCCCTGCAGGACTCTGTCTCACTTCTCAAATATAGTTTCAATAATGTGCACTTTCAATTTTGATGGCTTAAAGTTTCCTTAAGTACATCCAATCATTTTCATTTCCTCTCAGCTCTGGCTGCATTCCATGTCGTTTCATCTACCTGTGCTCCTGAGCCATGGTGCTTGCTTAAACTGGCCTCTTTTGGTTTCCATTTCTCTTACTTAAATCCTGTCCTGTGTGCACTTTGACCAGACTGTTGGGTTTTTGGGGAGTCAATACACAATGTGATATATTTCTTCCCCTGAGGAATATTTCAGCTGCTCTTCAAGCTTACCCTGATCCTCTCAAAAGTTCTTCTAGTTCTGTATGTAAAGCTATTATAATGCTTTCTTCACATAGTTCTTAAAGACCCATTAGTTAATTCACTCATTCAACCAATATTTAGAAAGCACTTATGTTCCAGGGCCTCTGCTAAGTCTAAGATGTATTTATGAAAGAGAAATCCCTTTTCTCTGAATTCTATTGAAATAATGACAGAGATAGGTTTTCTGCGCTCTATACAGAATTCCTTGTGATGGTTCTAAGGCTGCTGAATGAAATCCTAGGCTCTTGGGCTCACAGAATGTATGACAATCATTTTTGCTTTCTCCTTTTATTAGTATTTAAAGTAATCATGAATTTGCTTCTCTTCCTGACCTTCTCACCCACCATTACATGTTGGTATAATTAGGATCCTATCTTAGCTCATTCCTCTCATCATGCCTTGTGTTTTTGGTTGTCTTTGTTTTTGTTTTTTGGTTATGGGGCTTGAACTCGACCTGGGCACTGTCCCTGAGCTCTTTTGCTCAAGACTAGCACTCTACCACTGTGAGTCACAGTGCCACTTCAGATTTGGGGTAGTTTTATTCTAGGGAGATAAAAGTCTCACAGACTTTCCTGCCTTGGCTGGCTTTGAGCTGTTATCCTCAAATCTCAGCCTCCTGAGTAGCTAGGATTATAGGCACATTACACCAGTGCCCAGCCCATTGCTGAAAAATGTATTTCTTCTAATGAGACCTCTCTCCTGAGCTCAGAGTTTACCTATTGGATATATGGTTCACTCAGGCCTTCACATGAGTGTGTAGAAATATGTTTCCTCCCCCTCCCCAAACCTGTTATCTGCATCACCACCTGTCAGTTTCCAACCAGAAACTTGCAATTCCAGGGCCGGGAGTTTGGCCTAGTGGTTAAAGTGCTTGCCTAGCATGCATGAAGACCCAGGTTCGATTCCTCGGTACCACATATATAGAAAAAAGCCGGAAGTGTTGCTGAGGCTCAAGTGGTAGAGCTCTAGCCTTGAGAAAGTCCAAGGACAGTGCTCAGGCCCTGAGCTCAAGCCCAGGACTGGCAAAAAAAAAAAAAAAAAAAGAAACTTGCAATTCTAGCAGCCAGTCTAGTAACTTTCTACACCTTCCATTGCTTCCCCAACCCTCAGCTGTTGATTAAACATGAGACACCTTCTCTTTCAGTTCTCCTTGCTACCTTAGTCTAAACCAGTGGCTTTCAAGTTGTGTTTCCCAAGTCCTTACAGCAGCTGGCTGCTAGATTGGTGTAGAAAGGGGTGTAGAGCAGGCTGGGTTGTAGACTTACTGTCTCCGATTGAACAAGAACAGCTGTGTGTTTATAATACTGTTTGAAGAGTGGTTAATGATCTGAAAATCATTGATCTCAAATCCTTTGCATTTCTTTCGTGTGTGTGTGTGTGTGTGTGTGTGTGTGTGTGTGTATGTGTGAGAGTGTGTGTGCTCGCGCACCTGGGCACTGTCACTGAACTTCTTCAGTCAAGGCTAGCTCTATACCTCTTGAGCCACAGCTCTACTTCCAGCGTTTGGGGGTGGTTAATTGGAGCTAAGAACTGAGCTGGCATTGAACTGTGATTCCCAGCTCTCAGCTTTCTGAATAGTTGGATAATAAGTGTGAGCCACCACTGCGCAGCCTCATTTCCAGGGTTTTTGCAGGTTTCTCACTAATTCCATTTGCTTGTTCTCTTGCCCATTTTTCCCAGTGATTCTTCACTTCTTCTTGGTTGTGCTGTACGGGATGGGTGATGTTTACATGCCGGGTGAAACTCCCTATGAAGTGTAAAGTCCTGAAATACCATAAACAATTAGAATGCAAGGGAATGAGTAGGTGCTGCTATGAGCATAACCTTGAATCCACTTTAATTTATTAAAATAAATACATCCCTTTTGGGCTTTGTAACCCATGATAAATGACTTGTAACACATCTTGCCAATAATCCCAACTCTGCTCTAACCTCACTCTCTAATGCTTCCACATCTACTTGTGGGAATCTTGCTGACTCTCCAAGTTTGGCTCTCTTCAGTGACTCTCCATTGGCTTTTCAACGGGCTTCACCTCTCCAGTGTAGCTGCTCAGCTCTGCGCTCATCTTGCATCAGCTCTTGGAAGGAACTGCTCGAGGTCTGTGCCATATCCAGCTAGCACACACCCAGGCTTACCTACATGCGGGGTGTTAGCTAACATACTTCCTACCACTGTTCCTTCCTGCCTCTTGAACTCCACATGATTGTTTTAGATGAGAGTTCCCTTTTTCCAATTAGCTGCCACTTATGCTCTCTATAGCTTCTTCCTTTTTTTTTTTGATGGGATATTTGGTCATAACTTTTTGTGTATGTGTGTGGTACTGGAGTTTGAACTCATGGCCTTGTGCTTGCGAGGTAGGTGCTCTACTGCTGAGCCATGCTTCTAGCTCTTTTTTGTTCTGGCTGTTTATTTATTTATTTTTGTTGGTCATGGGGTTTGAACTCAGGGCCTGGGTGCTATTCCTGAGCTATTTTGCTCAAGGCTAGCACTCTACCACTTTGAGCCATAGCATCATTTCTGGTTTTCTGGTAGTTAATCGGAGATAAGAGTCTCATAGACTTTCCTGTCCAGGCTATCTTTGAACCATGATCCTTGGATCTCAGTTTCCCAAGTAGTTACAATTACAGGTGTGAGCCATCAGTGCCCAGTCTGCTGTGGTTATTTTTGAGATTGGGTTTTCTTTTTTTTGTTCAGGCACCTCACCTTGAACTTGATCCTTCTATTTCGTACATCCTACCACAGCTGAGGTGACAAACCTGCACCACTGTACCCAGTTTCTTTTGTTGAAATGAATTCTGTGAACTTCTTTTGTTTGTTTTTTGGCCTGGGCAGACCTGGAACTGTGATCCTCTCAATCTTAGTCTCTCACATAGTCAAGATGACAGGTATGTACCATTGCACCTAGCTACTTGGCTGGGAATCTTGCGGCCTGGAGCAAATGATTTCATCTTTTTGAAATTCAATGACTTCTATATTTTGAAGTTCACATTACTTGTTTTGTCTGTTTCACTGGGAAGCGAGTCCTGTAAAGATTAAATGTGGGGAGGAGCATTCCATGGTTTTGGAATGCTGATGTTATTCCAGAGACAATATGGTCTGTTATCTGCCCACTAAAAATGTTATTAGTTCCATATCGGTCAGGATCACCATGTTCCTCTACTAAAAATGTACCCTGGGGCTCTCAACAAATCTCCTGAGAGAATAATAGTGCTCTTCGATTTGGATTAAATAGTGTCCCCTCCCAAATTCACATCAACTAGAGAGCCCCTGTAGATATAATTTTAAGTTTAGATGGAGTTGTAGGGAGTACAATAGCTGATGTCCTTCTAGAAAGGCCATGTAAGCACACATAGGTAAGGTCAGGTGATGATGGAGGACTTAGAACAGGAAGTACCATGTCAGGGAAACATCAAGAGTTGCCAGGAGCCACCAGAAGCTAGAAATGGGCCAAGAAATTTGTCACTTGAGCCACTGAAGGAAGCTGGGTCCTGCTTACACCTTGATTTCACACTTACAGCCTCCAGAAAGGAGAGAATACTAGCTTTCTGTTGTTCGTCTTCATTTGCTACGGGCAGCCCAAGGAACCATTGCAGTGACTTTCCCCGTGCCTTCCTTCATTGAGACCAGTGTCAGAGAATTTTCCTGCAGGAGTTGAATGACTAAGTAAGTGGGAAAGATAAGAAGGAGACTGACCAAGTTGTGACAAATGCCCTGTGCCTGCCTTTGCCCCGCCTCCTCCTCCTCCTCTTCCTCCTCCTCCTCTTCCTCCTCCTCCTCCTCCACCACCTCCTCCTCCTCCTCCTCTTTCTTCTCCTCCTTCTCCTTCTTTTTTTTTTTTTCAATCAGGCATAGAGCTTGAACTCTGGGCCTGAGCACTGTTCCTGAGCTCTTCAGCTCAAGGCTAGTGGTCTACCACTTGAGCCACTTACAATTTTTTGGTGGTTAAATTGAGATAAGAGTCTCACAGACTTTTGTGCCTGGTTTTGAATCAGGATCCTCAGGTCTCAGGATCCTCAGGTCTCAGCCTCCTGAGTAGCTAGGATTACAGGCATGAGCCACCAGTGTCCTGCTTTTCTTCTTCTTAGTATCAGTACTAGAGCTGGAATTCAGGGCCTGGGTGCTGTCCCTTAGCTTTTTTGATCACTCTACCGTTTGAGCCACCATTCCACTTCCAACTTGTTGCTGGAATTGGAGGTAAGAGTCTCACAGACTTTCCTGCACAGGCAGGCTTTGAGCCACAATCCTCAGATCTCAGACTTCTGAGTAGCTAGGATGGCAGACATGAGCCATGGGTGTCTAGCTTGCCTGCATGTCTTTAAAACACTCTGTGGATTAGAAATTCTGGGGAGCTCTAGTCTATGGTTTGCTCAGAAGACAGAAGACAAAAATCTGTGGTTGGCTCCAGGACTCTATTTTTCTGTTGATGTCAAAGGGGAGGCTCTAAAGGAAGGGTGTCCAGGGCCAGGACTCTCCTCCTGGGCCCCAACATTCTCAGATGAGTACATTGGATAATGTGGTTGGCAGCTTTGTTTTCTGAGCGTTGAGAGGGTTTGTTGTGGCCTCCAGGGAGTTGTCTTAGTTTTTTTTTTGTAGAGCCTGGAGTTTTGGGCCTGTGCCTGCCGGTGCCATTTGATGCTAGAGATACTACATCTCCCATCAGTGTGTCTTCTCTGCCAAGGCATGTCCTCACTGAGGCTCATTCTGCCTGATGCAGAGGCGATTCGCTGTACTTTTCAAGGTGCCCTGGCGGACAGATAAGCCCTTGCCTGATTCCTCTGGAGAGAGAATCGTTGTCCTAGACATGGTTGGTGGTGGGTTAGAGTAGAGAAGGGGAGGAGAGGAAGAGCAGGAGGCCCCATAGCTAAGAGTATTGCCCTCAAATTGGAATAAGTGGTAGGGCCCACCCACTTCCATTGTTATGATGTCACAGAAACGAGCAGCCGCTGGAGGGATGGAAGAGACTCATGAAGTCATCTGGCCCATTGCCCTGTCCAATCTTCCCTGCCACCATGGTGGTAGAGATTGGAGCCTGACCCTGGCAGCTGAGCCCTTAGATACTCAAGGCCACACAGACACAGAGGTAAGCTCATCGGGCCAATGGCCAGCTCTTCACCTCGAGAGATCTACGGGATTCTTAGCCTGAAAACAACAACAAAGACAGACCTCACCTCCAGGATCATCTCAGCCTCCCACCACCAGACCAAAGCTTCAGCTTGGCTTGGGATAGATACTAGAAGATGGCTGATAATGTCAGTGAACTGATGATTCATGGCAGACTGAAGCAAGACTCTGGGTGTGTGTGTGAATGGGCCTTGCTCAGAATCATGTTTGGGTGTTGCTGATTCTATCAGAGCCTCTGTGCTGGGGTAAGGTGCAGGGGTGGGAGTGGAGGCAGACAAAGGGTAAGGCTATACATTCCAATACTAGAAGGAAGCAACAACCGAAGGACCTGTCTAGAGGATGATCATTTGTGGTCATTGATTTCTGCCTTTGGTGAACACTCCATTGGAAGTTTTAGAAATTCTTTAGGGAGGACACAGTAAGAATGACTTGCCTTAGCTCTATGCAATAGTAAAGATAGAATAAGAAAGTGAATGAGGCCACAGCTTGTACTTCACAGAGGAAGAAGGGCACTGATCTGGCCCAGACTCCTTTCCTCCCCACTGCTATGTGGGTTGGCATGTTGACAAATGTCTTTCTGATCACAGTTACAAAACTCAGGAGCATGGCTCAGTAGTTGACCTGTTTGAGGAGTTTTAAGAGGCCACCAGTGTTGTCTGTGGGTAAGAGTCACTCGAGCTGACAATAGCTAGATTTAAATTTAGCACTGATTTCTAAACTTCAAAATCATGAGTCACTGGTGTCTCATGCTAGTAATCTTGGCTACTCAGGAGGCTGAGATCTGAGGATCCAGGTTCAAGGCTAGCCCAAGAAAGAAACATTGTGAGACTCTTATCACAAATTAACCACTTAAGTCCTGTTCAAACCTTAGTATAAGTGTGTGTGCGAGCACACACCAAAAAAAAAAAAAAGTTATGAGACTAAGAGGGACATCAGAGTCAGGTAATTTAGTCTTCAGCTTCATTTCTTTCTCCTTGTTGAGCAGAGGTGGGTCAGATGTGCAAAGTGGGCCAAATCCTCTGTCTCAGGAGATGAGCTCTATTGTCATTTTGCCTTGGTAATGAGAGGAGAGCCCTCAATAAAGAGCCAACTTTTTCCATTCTTTCGTTTCCAGGCAAAAAATATCGTGGCAAATTGGAATTCAGTCAGGGAAAGCAAAGTAGTGATGTCATGCAGACCAAATCAGATTTGGTCTCCCTCTGTCTCCAGCTGACACTCAGAAAGACTCACCAATCCAGCCTAGTAGACATTCTTAAAAGCAGGCCAGGAACAATCTGATGAGAGCAGAGGGCAAGGAAAGTCCTGCTTAATGGCACACAGCTGGAGAAGCCACAGGCCATAAGAAAGTACTAAAACGTTGTCTTCATGGAGTAGAGCCCAAAGAGCAGCTGTAGGACAAAGAACACCAACACTGAACTTGAAACCCAATGTCCTGGGTTCAAGTCCAACCCACCTAACTCTCTGATAGATATGTTACCCTGGACAAGTTAGTTTTTCTTAATTTCTTTCCTAGGTAAAACAAGGGTAATGAGACCATTAGAAAATGTTGTGATGCTGGGCACTGTGGCTCACGCCTGTAATCCTAGCTACTCAGAAGACTGAGATCTGAGGATCAAGGTTCAAAGCCAGCCTGAGTACAGAAGGACCTGAGACTCTTATCTCCAATTAACCTCTAGAAAACAGGAAGTGGCTCAAGCCAAGGTAGGGTGGTAGCCTTGAGCTGAAGAGCTTAGAGACAATGCCCAGGCCCAGATTTCAAGCCCCATGACCCACAAAAAAAAAAAAAAAGAAAAGAAAAATGTTGTGAAAGGGTGGTGCTGGTGGCGCATGGCTGTAATCCTAGCCACTCAGGAGGTTGAGATCTGATGATTGCTATTCAAAGCCAATCTGTGCTGAAAAGTCTGTTAAAGACATATCTTTAATTAACAATCAAAATAGTAGAAATGGAGGTGTGCTTTAAGTGATGGAGTGCCAATCTTTAGCAAAAAAGCTAGTCTCTAAATTCAAGCCCCAGTGCTGGTACACACACACACACACACACACACACACACACACACACACGCACACACACAGAGCTTATTGTGAGAATCAGGTCGCCCATTTGAAAGCATTTCGAGTATTGGTCTAGCCGTTCCCCTGCAGCCCTGAACACGGGAGGCCAGGGGCTGTGGTTGTGTGTGCATCACACAGCCAGGAGTTCTGGATGGCTTAGCCCATCCTCACATGTACACAGTTCTAAAGACTCACAACGATGTAAAGTCCCAATAAACCCATTGTAAGCTGGAAATACTGATGGCACACCTCACTTACTGAATATCATAACCCAGCACCCTGTGGCTGACAGGTTATTCTTCTTGTGGTGAAGCAGCTGGCTGGGAACTGAGGTCCCTGCCACTGTCCCGTGAGGACAGTATGGAGTCTACAGAATGCATGTGACTTCCTTACCATTGGAAAGTTAAAAGAAAATATATCACAAGCCATTGACATCCAGAAGCCTGCATTTTTCACTCATAGGTGTCTTCATTCTAGAGTCTTCTGCCTAAAATGTCTTCCATCTAATGCTGTCACTCACTGCAAAGTTTTATTCCATCATTCTGAGCCTTTAATTCTTGTCTCTGAAAGGAGAGAGTTAAAAACACTTCCTCGGAGGGGCATCTCAGCTCATAGGCTTGTGACTCCAGAAGCATGGAGGAAAGCTTTGATTGAAGTCAACACAACTTTACTGAGCATTGGTTACCTGCAAGCAAGTGCTCTGAGAGAGGTAGGCAGACACCCAAAGCTTTGGTTTCTTGAGCCTAGAAGCCAACAAGGGCACTCATGCCCAGACAAAAGGCACCACCCATTACTGGAGCACCCTGGAGGAGGGGTGGGGGGGTGAGGGAAGGAGAGGAGCAAGTATGACCAAATACAGAAGGGGGCAGGGGAGGTCTTGGAAGAAAGTAGCCCTAAGCTGGCCCCAGTTGACGGGAAGGGCTGGCAGGTAGCAGTCAGGCCCCAGAACCAGCAGCTTGTGCCTCGGCGTAGAGGCCAGGACGGGCAGACGGAGAACTGTCTTACCATAAAGGACATGGCTATAGCTACTGCTGCTGGAGGAGCTGCTGGGTTTTTTTTTAGGGACAATACATGCCCATGTCTGAACGAGGTGGCCGAGTTAATCACATGGTTTCCTCACTGACAAACATCCTTATGGGCCAAGTTGAACCCTTGATGGAAGACTCCATCCTCATACCCTGCATGCCCAATGCCTACGGTGGAGGCAGCTTGCCTGTCTGGGCACTGGCACTTTCCATTCTCTTCAGACACTACTGTGCTGACATGTTGGTTCCTGGCTTGTTCACAGGGGGATAACCAGGAAAGGGCCCGAGGGTGGTGCCCAGCTCCTGGGCTGGCAGGAGGCCAGCACAGCTTTGTTTAGCATCTTTTCCCCTGGGGTGGCAGCAAGACAGCTACTTCAGTCTTCCCAGCTCCTCTGAATGCTTCTGTACCAAAAGCCCTCTGTGTGTCAGGGAGGAGAGTTTACAACTTGCTCCTTTTATGATGTGCCTTTAAGGCCAATTATTTCTAGCGCTAGGAATCCTACGACTCTGTTGAATTGGTAAGAGAAGGCATACATTTTTAAATTCATGAAATCACAAGCAGATTGCATGACTCAGTATTCTTTACCCATGCTTGATCGTCTCGTGGTGTTATTATTAATATTAATAAGCACACACTTACCCACACACGCATGCGTGTGCACAGACACGTATGCTCGCTCACACACACGGGGCATTGGGTTGGGCTCATGGAGCATGTAGCCTCTGTCCTCAGGGATCTAAAGTAGGGGTGTCTCTAAGACACTGTAGTAAATCACATGAGTATTATAACTGTCAAGGTTTTAAACACCTAAAAATCAGTACTATCATTAGCAATCAGTAATCACTGTTATAGAAGAATAAATCTTGTAATCTCCAAATTACCTGTTTGCACCAATTAGAGTTCAACTGATGAAACATTCCAATCAAAGGGGAATTTACTGGAAGCACCCAAGCTTATCTAGGTTTAAAAAAAAAAAAGGAACCTGCTGAGCTCCCAAAATGCTGTCTCCTCATTCAGTATCTGTTATCTGTAAGGGTGGCTATTCTTAAAAGTAGAACTGACAAAACCCTGCTTAGGCAAGTTGGGTGGGAGAGAATCTGTGATTCGTTTGTTTATTTGTTTTTATTCCTAACCTGCCTACAAAAAAGATTTGAAAAAGGCCACAATCAAGGGGTAACATTGTCCAAAAAGAACTGCTCTCCCTCTCCCTCTCCCTCTCCCTCTCCCTCTCCCTCTCCCTCTCCCTCTCCCTCTCCCTCTCCCTCTCCCTCTCTCTCTCTCTCTCTCTCTCTCTCTCTCTCTCTCTCTCTCTCTCTCTCTCTCTCTCTCTCTCTCTCTCTCTCTCCCCCTCCCTCTCCCTCTCCCTCTCCCTCTCTCTCTGCCAGTCCTAGGGCTTGAACTCAAGGCCTGGGCACCATCCTTGGGCTTTCTCAAGGCTAGAGCTCTTCCACTTAAGCTTCAGTACCATTTCTGGCTTTTTCTGTGTATGTGGTACTAGGGAATGGAACCCAGGGCTTTGTACATACTAGGCAAGCACTCTACCACTAGGCAACACTCTCAACCCAAGAAATGTACTCTTTACCTGATTTATGTAATTATAACCTTCTGTACATCACTTTTATAGTAACAATTTAAAAATCTATACACACATCTAAAGACAGGGTTTATTTTTAGTAGATATCACAAGGATGAAGATCAAAAGTCTTGGGGTAGGAGTGAGATATACTTCATTTCTGCAAATCTTGGTTGAGTTCTTATGCTGAACTTTGCCCTAATCAGAAACACATGCAGCTCTTACCTATAGTTGTAAGACACAACTTTGGGTTGAGTTCTGCATTTCAGAGAAGGCAGCCCACAGAGGACTCTCATGAGCTACCTAACTCCCTAACCCCCAGAGTACAGAGTACGGGGAAGAAAGCCAATATAGGGAGATGTTTGTTATAAATACTAATAAACAATGAAAAATAGTCAAGTCACCCAGTGGAAAAACTGAATCTTTTTGTTTTGACTCAATCTCTCAGAGATATTCTACTTATATTTTATCTTGGAAGCTGGGTAAAGAAAACAAAAATGCAGGTCAACTGAGACTTGTCTGGTTTGCTCTTGACTTTGCTCTTGGATCTGGTGTTTGGGATTGGAAGAAGAAGGAGAATGGGAGCTGGTGGGGAAACTTGGCTAGGGAAATTGGTAGGACAGAATGAATGTGTAAACCATCAAGGCTCTTAGAGGCCCATGCATGTGTCAGGCATCCCGAAGAGGCCCCTTCACACTTGGATGCTGATCTAGTACCAGCGTCCCACAGCCCTGCTCCTTCCTGGACATGGTATCTCACCATGCTCCCAGGCTCTGTGTGGCTCTGCTTTATACCTCGCCTCTAAGGAACTCTGAAGCTGTCCTATGAAGGCTTGCTTTGTTTCCTTGTTTTAAGGTCATGCAGAGCTTGCTCTGATCATTATTAGGTAGTATAAAGAATGACAAGAATGGATTTTTTTTTTGCCAGTCCTGGGCTTGAGCTCAGGGCCTGAGCACTGTCCTTGGACTTTCTCAAGGCTAGAGCTCTACCACTTGAGCCTCAGCACCACTTCAGGCTTTTTTCTATGTATGTGGTACCAAGGAATCGAACCCAGGTCTTCATGCATGCTAGGCAAGCACTTTAACCACTAGGCCAAACTCCCGGCCCCTGGATTTTTTTTTTTTTTTGGTCAGTCGTGGGGCTTGAACTCTGGACCCGGGTGCTGTCTCGCTGTCTCCGAGCTCTTCAGCTGAAGGCTATCACTCTACCACTTGAGCCGCAGTGCCACTTCCAGTTTTCTGGAGGTTAATTGGAGATTAGAGTCTCATGGACGTTAGTGTCCAGGCTGGCTTGGACACTGAGACTTGGTTGAAGGCACAGAATTATACACTGTGCCAGGAGCTGGCCATTCAGAGGTGGGTAGTCTCTGTCCAGCTTACAGAGGTTACAAGATGTCAGAAAGAGAAGAACTCTGATGCTCTATAGAACTAGCTGTACCTGCACTTTTCCCTTGGCTTTGAGGTTTGAAGCAGTCTAAGCCTCTGTTCATCTTTTCTTCTTTTGTTTTGGCAGTACTAGGAATCGGGGCTTAGAACTTGGTAGGCAGGTGTTCTACCACTAGAGCCATACCGCCATCCCCCTTTTGCTTGGTTATTTTCAAAGTGGGATCTGGATTTATAGCTAGATGGGCCCAGACTGCGATCTGTGGTTGTGGGGTGACCGATACACCCCCTCTGCACCCAGTCATGGAGATTTCCTGTAGTTGGGATTGCAAGGCAGACACTCCTATGCCCAGCTACTGGTTGAGATGAAGCTTTGTGAACTTTCAAGCTCAGACTATCCTGGAACCCCCTCCCAAATTGCTAGGATTACAGGTTTGAGCCATTGTGCCCAGCTTATTTCCACACCTTTAAAGCAAGTAAAGTAGGATATGCCTTAGGAGAGTTCAGTAGAAATTAAATATGTTAGAGCATAGACTTTGGTAGCATCCTCTATACAGGGTATTCCTGTCCCCACCCTCGCTGGTGTTTGGAATAGAGGGATGATTGAGGCTGAGAACAGAGTGCTGGCTGAGGGGCCATCTTTACCTCTAGGGGCTCAAAATCCACTGGAAGGGACAGATGAGTCCTCGATACACTTCAAGAACAGACTGTGACGAATGCCACCAGAGGTATGTGGGAACTCAAAGGAGAGAGTAGAAAAAGCTCCAGAGGGCCTAGTTGATGTTCGGCATGCCTCAGACAGTAAGCAGGCTTTTGCCCATGGAGTACAGCAAGGCCACTGAGAACCTAGGAAGTCGTGAGGCATAAGGCCTGGAGGTGTGAGAGACAATGACAGTGCTGGCGTGCACAGGGTCCTGGGGCTTTTCCTATGTGATGTCTTGATCTACAAAATAGAGTCCTGGAAGCTTCCACCTCCCTGGTTCCTCAAGAGCAGGGAATAGTTCTTTATTCATTACCAATTTCTAGCTCCTAAACACACGTGGTTGGCACTCAATAAATATTTATTAAGTGAGTAAGTATAATGATATGTATAAGCAGCTTGTCCCAAATGAGAAAAATCAAGGAAGTATTTTTTTTTCCATTTACTTGACAGAAGTCATTCCCCCCCCCAGGGAACATGTGTGGTGGCAATGAAGCTGACTACATTATGTCATTAGGTTTTTGTCAAAGTCCTTGGATTTCTTGGCATTGCTTTCCTCTGATTTTTCCTTATCTACCTGAGACTCACTGTGAGGTCCTGCCCCAATTTTCAAGCCACTCACTTCTTCCACTCACTCTCTGGCATTGCGCGTACTGTCATAGGCCCGAATGAAGGCAGTAAACCCAGCCAACTCTGAAGCTGTTCCTCATGCTTTCCTCTGCTGACTTTCCATTTTGTTTGGGGCATTTCCATGAATAGTGTGTCTTTGAAACCAGAACTCAGTAGGATAATTTCCCATGTCACTGAGGGAGCCCAGGACTTGGGGGCCCCCTATTCTTTCCATTTTGTCTGCTCCCTCAGGCCTGTGCTTGACCCTCTTCTTTTTCTCCTTCCGGGACTCCCATAACATACTATCCATGGAATGGGCTAATGCCAGCCTCTCCAAACCACCCTGTTCTATCCAAGCTCAATGTGGTTCCATTTTCTCAGATCTGTCGTCTCCTTTGCTTCCAATACAACTCAGTAAACATGAAGTGCTCATCAAAGGGGTTTAAAGATGAATGAAGCAAGATCCTTGACCCCTGCTCTGGGCTTCCCCAGAGACAACCAAGGTGACAAATTAAACCATGCACTACTAAAGCAGACAGTCCCTCTTCCAAGTAAGAGATTGACATTCTGCCAAGAGCATCCTGAAAATTATGAGTTACTTTACTTTCTTTTTCTTCTTTCCTTCCTTCCCTTCTTTCTTTCCTCCCTCCCTCTCTCCTTCCCTACCCCCTCTCTTTCTCTTTTTCTTTCTACTTAAGAGCAATAGAGCAGCACTTATTAATTACAAAATTCTTGGAAAGAAAAGTAGAAGGCAGAGAACAATCTTTCTGATGATTTTTTTTTCCCAGTCCATAGTGAATCAGCTTTTGGTGAATTTCTCCGTTTTGGTTTTTCCTGTGCATTTGTGATCTATCTTTACATTATTCTCATACCACTTTTATGACTGGACAGAATATCCCAATCTTTTTGCAATCTCATAAGACACACCAAAGAGGAGGAGGATTGAATTTATTAGCACAGGGATTTTGGGTAGCTTCTCCAGTAAGACTCTCCTCCCCTTTCCCCCCGCCCCCCCCCCCCCACTTTTTTTTGCCTGCTTCTACACCAAGCCCTGCATCTCTGGGCAAATACAGCGTATTTATAATCTATCTGATCAACTTGGCCTTTCTCTGAAGAAGCAGCCTCCTGTGCAGCAAGGTGCAAGCATCAATAGTCTTCAGAATCTCCTTCCCTTCCCCCACCCCAATTTCCCCGTCTCTAGCCAGCGATCATATCTTTCATCCGAGAGCCTCTCTCCCTGCCTCCAGTGACTGCCTCCCCTGATGAATTCTCTCTGGGTGACTTTGGCATTTGCATATTTCTTCACTCGGATATTCTGAGATGTTGGAACGAGAGAGCAGGTTGACGCGATCAGGTACTTAGCTGAATGAGGCTTTCTCAGGAACTGCACAAATATTTGGAGTCGGGTGTGTGCCAATAAGCAATTAATTGAAATGTGGACACAGCAAGGTTCTGGAGGAAGAAAACTGAAGTTGAGAAATGAGCTGTGGGAAGCACTCCTCTGCAAGACACAAAACAGTAATTTGGGAATTTCCTTTACCTCAAACAGAAATTGATTGGGGACAGAAAAAGAAAAAAAAAAGCAATAAAAATAGAAGCAAGTATGTAGTTAAGGTTGACTCCTTAATCTTGGAACTAGAAAGAGGTTCTCAGAGAACACTGGTAGGATGTTGGTGGAGGGGGAAGGAGAGCCCCAAGGTCAAGGGCAAGTTCAGGAAACTGCAGAACTAGAAGCTCTCCAGCCCTGGAACTTCTCACTTTGTAAAGCTGATTGTCTACCTGGAGAGCTGAATTATCATATCAGGAGTCAGAGGGCCAGAACTACAGTAGACACATTTCCTTGTCACCAATGACTTTGTGAATACATTTAGTAGAACCCAGATTTTTTGCTGACTGTGACCTTACACATAAGGTCAACCTTTAATGGTTCCTTCGCAGCATCTGACTGCCTGCTAAGCACTGGGGACAGAGGCAATGAGGATCCCTTAGGCTGCAGATGTGGCCCAGCGGCATGCGTATCCCTGACCTGGTAGAGGTTTGGGGCTCTATCTTGAATACCACAAACAAGCGTCCCTGTTACACACGTGTGATCTTCACAAGTTACCAGCTGACAGTCTACCTCCCTGTTTAGCCTCTTCAGAAAGTCTAATGCCCCTAGCACACTGTGGCTCATGCCTGTAATTCAAACTACCTAGGAGGCTGAAATTTAAGGGTGCTGATTTGAAGCCAGCCCAGCAGGAAAGTCTGTGAGACACTTATCTCCAAGTAACCACCCAAAAGCTGGAAGTGGAACTGTGTCTCAAGTGGAAGAGCACCATTCTTAAGTGGACAAAACTAAGGGAGCTCGCCCCAGCCCTGAGCCCCTGTCCTCATCTTCCTCTTCCAGGAGAATGGCCCTCTCTGTGTATCATGCTTATAAGTGGTGACCGAGACAGGAGGATCTTTGGGATAGAACTTTAGGAATCAGGTTGTTTAAGGATGATATAAATGTCACTTTTTCCTTGCTCAGGTAGGTAGGTGTCAGAGTTCCCATTTTGGGGTTCCTCCAAGAACATGTCTTTCTTTCCAAGTGTGAATCCTGAAACCAATGCCTCCAAGCACTACCAGATAACAGGTTAGAAATGCGAATTCTCAGGTTCCTCCTCAGCCAAATTGGCGGGGTGGAGCCCTTGTTTTAACAAGCTCCCCAGGGGATCCTGATGCTCAGGAAAACTGAAATTCATTGCTCTAGAAAATTAGGTTGCAGAAGTCGGAGTTGCTGGATTCCAACACTAAGAGAGTAATTTATTTTTGATTATTGGACCCTAAAGAATAAACCCTCTTCAGAATGCCCAGGTGAGTTGCTTCCACACATTGCTTTGTGTTCAACAGGAAAACAAGTTTTTTTTCCAAGTGATCCTTTAAAAGTCTAACTGACCAACACACTCAGACACAATACTAGCAACACCATGGATTTCCAGTGACTACAATATTTTCATACTTTTTAAAGTTAACTGGTTGCTTAATCTGTTATTTTTAGAACCTCACTTCTTTACCTCATGTGAAAGTTTATTCAAAATTCAATTGGAACATTTTATTATCCCCAAAATGTTTTCCTGTATACTTTAACATGTTACTAAGGAAACCAGTTGTAACACTGCAGTGATTTTTTTTTTTTTGTCGATCTAACAAATTAACTCTCGGGCAACGTATATGCCATGCTCTACAGTTCGCTCTCAAAAGAAAATTTCACGCTTATTGAATTTACACATTTGTAACACAGAAGAAACGTGGGAAGGAGAAATCCTGTCCCAGAGTGACCCGGGCTGTTTCCCGGGGGGGATGCGTTCCGTGTCTTTTGCATGTCTGCAGACCTAGGTGATGTTTCTCTGGTCAATTGGGGAGGTCCTCTGTGCGAGATGCTGAGCTCCAGAGAGCAGCCATCTCACAAGGACACTTAGGTGGCGAAGCTTCAAGGGTTTCTAATGAGTGAGCACCAGGAAGGAAGAAAGCATGGTGTGTAGTGCAAAGTGTGTGCTAATCACACGTTTAAGAAATCCAGGGACATCAAAGCAATGCTTACAGGAGTGAGGACAGAGATGGCACCAGGAGGTAGGGGCAGGGGAGGGACATGTACAACCCAGCGGGAGGCCTCCTGCTTTTTCTTTTCCGGATGGGGGAGGTGCCATTATTAGTGATGGGATGGATTAGAACAGATGGGTACTTTTGACACATTTTCCCGTGTTGTTATTTTCCAATTTCCCATCTTCCCACCACCTAGTCATGTGTGCTTGTCTTGGTTAGAAGTGAAAGCACGTGACTTTCTGAGAGGGAAGCCTGGGGAAGGGAGGGTAGAGGGAGAGACGTGGCCATTAAACTCTAAGAGCTTGGAAGATTTGGGAAGTACTCTTAGAATCTGAGTGGGGCCAAGAAAGACCACTGCAGCCATGTGGGCTTCTGGTGCCTGGACTCAGGACCGCCCTGGGCCTCTCTCACTCACTCGGTGGCAGCTGTCACCCCTCCCTGATTGCAGGTATCTTCTTGAAACCCAGAGGAGATTTGCATTGTAAATGGTGTTTGTTAGGGCCCTGAAATCATATTAATCATTGTAAAACAATTATGTTGCATAATTTGTACATAAAAAAAGAAAAGAAGGAACCTTTTGCGGGAATTAATGTTTCCAAGATTATGCGTCTTCCACCTCCCCTCAAATAATGAGACCCTTGTCTGCCCTTCTGGGGAAGGGAAGCACTGGAAAAACAAAGCTGCCCACCATTCCATGCCTTCTGGAAAGGTTTCCCCTGTGTTCAGATCTAGGTAGCTTATGTGGTTTCAAGTAGGGCAGCCAGAGACCCCGGCCAAAGGAGCATCTCAGCATCCCATAATTAGGATGGTCACATGGGACTGGACCCGGGAGCAGCTCTGGGAGGCAGAGTGAGGCATGAAGGTGTGCATTAGAGTGGAAGTGGCCAGGAATGGCCACAAAACTCAGGAAGTGGGGATCCACCCTCTAAACTCATTGTAGTGGGTGGACACTCTCTCTCCCCGCCTCTCCAATATATCTGCATTCTAATTTCTAGGACTTATGAATGTGATCTTATTTGGAGAAAAAAGATCTCTGAAGTTATAGATGTTGAGATGAGATCATTTTGTCTTATGTGATTATATGCTAAGTCCGATGACAATTATTCATAAGAGGTGGAGAGACACGCAGGAAGAGAAGAAAAGAAGGCCAGACATACGAGGTAGGAAGAGACTAGAGTATAATAGCCACAAGCCAAATCATGCCTGGAACTGAAAGAGGCAAGCAAGTAATAAGCCAGATGTGGTGGCTCTACCTGTAATCCTAGGTACTGGGGAAAGAGAGATTGGGAGGTTTGTGGTGGGACACCAGCCTGAGCAAAGTTTGAGACTCAGCCAATAAAAAGTTAGGGATCCTGGTGCATGTATAGCTTCCATTTACATAGGAAGCACATAAATAGGAGGATCAGAGTTCAGGCTTGCCCGAACTGAGAAAATAACCAAAGTAAAAAGGACTGGAAGCATGACTTAAGTGGTAGAGCACCTGCCTTGCAAACACACAGCCCGGAGTTCAAACCCCAGGATCACCAAAAAGAGAAAATGAACAAATCACCACAATTAAAAAGGGATTCTCCTCTAGAGTCTGTGGAGGCAGCGGATCCTGCCAATATTCTGGACTCCAAAATTGTGAGGGAGTATATTTTAATAGCTCTAAGCTACCATATCAGCAGCAATTTGTTTCAAAAGCCCTGGGAAGTGAATCCATCCATAGGCTGAGCCCTGCCCTGTTCCACAGAGATGTGAGGACGCTCAGGGCTTGCATTCTAAGTTCCTGATCATCAGCTCTGATTCTGCATCTGGAGCCATTTACTGAGGTCCCTGACTCACTTCTGAGCTTGTCAGTTTGCTGTGCTCGCTGAATCTGGGTCCCAGGTGGTGACTCCAGGAAACATCTCCTTCCCAGAAACTCAGAGACCAAGCCTGCAGTAGGGAGAATTACTAAGTCAGCTCACTGTGACATGTGAGAGACATCCACCCTGTTGGATTCTCCATCTCTATCAGATACTCATGACTAGATTTAGCCACCCACAGTCCATGGTAATATATGTTAAAAACTTGATAGCATTATGTATTGAAACTCTGTGTACTATGCACTGTTTTGAGAAGTGTGTGTGTGTGTGTGTGTGTGTGTGTGTGTGTGCATTTGTGCATCAGCCAGTAGTGGGGCTTGAACTCAAGGCCTTGCATTCTTGTATGGCTTTTCCCCTCAAGGCTGGCCCTCTACCACTTGAGACACGATTTTACTTCCAGCTTTTTGCTGGATAAGAGTCTCACTGACTTTTCTGCCGAGCTGGCTTCCCACTGCAATCGCAGATCTCAGCCTCTTGAGTAACTAGGATTACAAGCATGAGCTACCAGCAACCAACTTTGCTGAGAATTTTATATTTGTCATTCTATTTATGTTTACAGTCACCCCACATGTATGGCTGTGATGTTTCTAATTTTGCAGGTGAGGAAACGTTCCTGGGGCATGCAGTAATACTCAGGAATGCTCATTTGACGAGCCAGTATTGGAAGCCCGGCCATCTTTGATTCCAGTCTCAAAGGCATTCCATTCTTTCTTTTTTTTTTTGCCAGTCCTGGGCTTGAACTCAGGGCCTGAGCACTGTCCTTGCACTTTCTCAAGGCTAGAGCTCTACCACTTGAGCCTTGGCACCACTTCCAGCTTTTTTCTAAGTATGTGGTACTGAGGAATTGAACCCGGGTCTTCGTGCATGTTAGGCAAGCACTCTACCACTAGGCCAAACTCCTGCTCTGGCTCTCAAGAGAGCATGAGTAGCTTTGGATCTGAGGCCATCCATTTTGAGTAGTTCATTCCAAGACATGGATTTTTCTGCAGGGCTTCCAGAGGATTGAAGACAGATTCCAGCCTGAGCTGTGCACTTTGGAAGCTGTTCTCTGGTCTGGCATGGGCTTTGCCCCCGTGTTGAAGTACTTACGCCTGAGGACAGTCTATCAGGAATTTCTTGGTCTGGCCCTGTCTGCCTCTCCAACCTCCTTTCTCAGAAACCCCTTCTCCACCTGTTGCTATCAGCTTTGCAGCTGTTCTGAGCTGCTTGGAATTCATTGGGTCTCATACTTTTCACTAGATTCCATCTTCTTTCACAAGCCTGGGTCTCAAGTGTCCTTCCATCCCTGGCGACCCCCACTGGCATCCTATCCATCCTTATCCTTTGATTGTGTTCCTTGGTTAATTCCAGTTCATGCCAGAAAACTGCCAGGACCAGCACAGCATGTGTGCAAGAAGGGGTCTCTCTCAAGACTTTCAGAACAATCCTTTATTTCCCCATAATAAAGCCTATGGCTTTGTATTATGAATGCGTTATCTGCTCAGTCTCTGGGCTGCAGCTTGCAGGAGAAATGTTGAGGGCAGGGATGGGATCTACTTATTTAACATTATACCCCAGCACCCACCCCAAGGCCTGGCATCTAATAAGCATCCAGTGAAATATTTGTGGAATGACTGAGTTAGGAATTTCAGAAACGCCTTCCTGGATCATCAGGCTGAGAATGAGGACCTTGATTAGAACCCCGAGGAATGGCATGGTATAACGGGTGAAGCTATCTGACCAGCTGCCAATGTCAAACACCAAGGATGTAGTCAGAGTATTCTAGATTATCTTACAAGATAGTACTGGGGACTTTGTCTAAACCATTTGGATCCATTTTAACATAGGAGAAGATGGTATTATTTAATGTCATCACCTCCTCTCTTCTTCACCACTTGATATTTATTTTGACCAGTTAAAGTAATAAATTGTAAAATTCTCCCGCCCTTGAACTGCACAAGGTGACAGTCTATGAATGAGTTCCGCCATGTCAAAGGGAACCCTTAAGCCATGAAGACCATTTAATCAATTCCTGCTCAGTCCTTTAGTGATGGTAGATTTGGATCCTGCCACTTCTTGTGTGTGTGTGTGTGTGTGTGTGTGTGTGTGTGTGTGTGTGTGTGTGTGTGTGATGGGACTTGAACTTAGACTGGGCGCTGTCCCTGAGCTCTTCAGCTTAAGGCTACCACCCTACCCCTGAGCCACAGCCCCACTTCCCATTTTCTAGTGATTAATTGGAGATAGGAGTCTCAGTCTTTAGTACCTGGGCTGGCTTTGAACTGTGATCCTCAGACCTCAGCCTTCTGAGTAGGTAGGATTACAGCGTGAGCCACCGTGCCCAGCTGGATCCTGCCACTTCTGTGTCTCCTTCCCTCTTCCTTTCCTCAACACAAAGTCATTGTCACTACTCTCTAGATTCTTTCCAGCCTTCTTGAAGGACAACTACACTTAGGGATGTTGGAACCTGGTTGGATACACTGGTTTCCAGAGCTGTGTTTTCTTTCTTTCTGTCCTCTCTTTCTTCTTTCTTTCACCCCCCTCCCTCCTCTTCCTCCCTCCCTCCCTCCCTCCCTCCCTCCCTCCCCCCTCTCTCTCTTTCTTTCTTTCTTTCTCTCTCTCCCTTCCTTCCTTCCTTCCTTCCTTCCTTCCTTCCTTCCTTCCTTCCTTCCTTCCTTCTCTCTCTCTCTCTCTCTCTCTCTCTCTCTCTCTCTCTCTCTCTCTCTCTCTCTCTCTCTCTCTCTCTCTCTCTCTCTCTTTCTTTCAGATCCATGGTCTGTGGCTGGTGCCATAAGAGGCCTGAACCAGAATTCAGATCTAGACTCCTGCCTGGTGCCTCCTTACAGTCTATCTAGGTCCCCTTCTCCTCATGAGTAAAGTTAGGATAGTCGTGTGTGTCCCAGAGATGAATGGAGTGCCAGAAGAAGCTTAAGAGGTAAGGGTGCCTTATAAACAAAACGGCACACAAGTGACAGGCCTGTAATGAGGACTCCATTCATGTCTGCTGGAAGGATGTATGTTATATCTATGGAAAGCTTTGTAGCTATATTTATGCATCCAAAAAGAGCCCCTCCTTGGCTTTATAATTTGCACAATGGGCTTTCAATTCAGCATGTCTATATATGTGTACATGGCATGTTGATCAGAGCTATCCCCCTTCATTTGACCTTTTTTTTTTTTTTGCCAGTCCTGGGGACTGAACTCAGTGCCTGAGCACTGTCCTTGGGTTTTCTCAAGGCTAGAGCTCTACCACTTCAGCCACAGCACCACTTCTGGCTTTTTCTATATATGTGGCACCAAGGAATCAAACCCGGGGTTTCGTATATGCTAGGCAAGCACTCTACCACTAGACCAAACTCTCCGTCCCTTCTCTTGACTTTTGCGGATACACCAACAACACCAGAACATAACTTTTGCCATCCCTTGACTTGTCTTCTGACTGTCTTTCTGATCTACACCATTCAGAACAAAGAGTGAACCTGACCTCATTGTTTGAATGGGAAGAAATGTGGGATTTGGGCTGCCTGTCTGAAATCCCACCTTCAACCAGTAGATGCCAAACTATCCTTGCAAAGAGAGAAAATTGGAGGCTTCTACCGGGAAGCTAATGGCACCAGAATAAGGATGGAGGGAAGAAGTGATGGAGTGGGGAAAGCATAGATGGTGGTGTTGTGGCACTAATTGATTCAATTTACTCTATGACTGCCTTTTCTAGAAGGGGGTTCCCTGTGGAAGGGGCGCCTCTGTTCCCATGGAACTGATAAAGATTAGAATGACAAGATACCCAATAACCTCTTTCCTTCCTCAGTAGCCGTCTGAGTGGTTGTAGTAGCCCTGACTGTTGCATGTGGTGGGTAATAGAGGAGGGGAAAGAGGAGGGGGACTAGAGGGAAGAGGCATGTATTCTCCCTACTCCAGCATCATCTAATTGGTATAGACTCCTCCCTGGAGTTCAGTAGGAAATGTCCTCTACATCTTCCACAGTGGACTCTGCATAACCAGTCTCTACCCCCCACATCCATTACATCCTCCATTTGACAGACGTGGCTTATTAAACCAATCATCCTTGATCTCCTTCATCCAATGTTATAAAGGCTGGACCAGCCTTAGAGGGATCAGAGATGTTGAGAGAGGCAGGAGATACTACCAGTCTTTGTATTAATCTTGTCAAGCTTCAGTCTCCTCCAATCAGGAAAGACTTGCTCTACACTTTCCTCCAATCACAAAAGACTTGTTGCAGGCACTAAACTTCTTGTCTACATAGGGCTAATTATCAACACACATGAACACTGCCTGTACTTCCCCTTAATAAAAACCCTGCATATATACCCTGAGCCCAGTTCCCCACTTCTAGCCCAGGCCCTCTCCTCTTCCCTCCACCCAAGCACCCTAAGGCCTGATTTCCAACATGAACCACTGAGGGATACACGCCACACACAAACCACAGCAGTATCCTTAAATATATAGACCAGCCTTAAATGCATGCAAAGTATTTTATTTGGGGGTGTATGATATAATTTACTTAACTAGTTCTTCATGGATAGACATTGATATGAATTCCAGTTTAGGTAATTTAGTAAAATCTCAAAGAAAGAAAATATTCTTCATATTTAGATCCTTGAGCACTTATATCCTAAAATGTTTTTGTTATTTAAAAAATCCAAACATATGCAAAAATGGAATAATACAATATTTTATATATACTCAAAAAAACCCTGTAATGGTTTTTTCAGAGTGTGTGTGTGTGTGTGTGTGTGTGTGTGTGTGTGTGTGTAGTGGCTCTGTGCTGGGGATAGAACCGAAGTCATTAAGCATGCTAGATGAGTGTTGTATTTCTGGGTAGCCCTAGTAGGGATAGCCTGATAGGCTAATTCCTAAGCAGTGGTGACCATTTTATTCATCCCATCAGTAGCAGGGCTTTTCTTAGACTCTAGGAGAAGAGTTAAAGGAAGGGTCTTTGGCTAGCAGCAGAGCTGGGGTCATGGAGAGGCCCCCAGCAGATGCTCTAACTGGATTCCGGGATCAGGGACATAGCTTGCCACCCACAGTGGAGGTGTGCAGGCTTTGGTCCTGCTAGTTAGAACTTCAGAAAGGGAAGTATGAAGTCTATCTTTCCAAATTCAGGAGAGCCTGTCTTCCTCCTTCACCTCCTGACTGTCTGCCTCACACAGAACTTCAAGCCTCCCATCTCTTGTGATACTGTTGGGGCAGGAGGAAGGGTTGTTCATGATGTCTTCTTGGCTCTGCTCTCAGCTCATCCAATTCTTCCTCTATCTGTGGCCTATCAGCTGCCTAGAAAGTCGTGTACTGGTTCCTGATGGTACAGAAATGAACTAGCCCCAGACTCTGAGCCCCAAGCAGCGGAGATGGTGACACAGGATGACAACTTGGTCTCTTCAGTTCAGTAACCAAGGTGAGCCCACTGTGCTTTGTAAGTCACAACAAATCAAATTGGTGACATTGGAGCTAAGCTATAAAAGTCAAGCAGGCTTTTACCTGACACGGCAGGAAAGGGGATTTTTTTTTTTTTTTTTTTTTTTAGCAGCAGATACCCAGTGAATACTGACCTGGTATGTCTTCTGCCTCCAGGACTGTGGGAAAGCAGGCTTTGTGTTGAATGAGTAGCTAGACAGGGGCAGGGCCCAGGATGCCTTCTCAACTTAGTGGATTTTTTTTTTATTGGCCCAAACTAGAATGTAACCACTTCACCCCCTTTAAACCTTCCTTTCTCAGAGGACAGAGCACACATTCTGTACAACATGATTTGCTTTTGCCTCCTCCTTTTCCTGGGCCATCTTTGAATTCATCCACTATGGTCTTGGAAATGTTTACAACTTTTGCCTTTTGGGTATAACCCTGCTCTCTTTAAATACTGCAGGACTGAATGCCCAATAACGATGTCTCCCTTTCTGTGCACTGTACTTGTGTCTTTCATTTTTTTTCCCATCGAGACCTGTACAAGGCCAGGCACACAAGAAGTTCTGAACTAGAAATCTCCTATTAACACTTTCCATGGGTTGAATTATGTTTTCCCAACTGCCTCAAGAGATGTTCTACTCTTGACACCTTGGTAAGTGTGGCTTCATTCAGGAAAGGGGTCTTTAAAGATGTCATCAAGTTAAGATAAAATCAAATTAGAGCAGGCTGGACAGTGACCCAACATGGTGGATGGTCATCTAAGGAGAGAAAAAGAAGCAGATTACAGAGGAGATCACATGAAGATATGCGGGTGTAGCTTCATGAAGAGAGAGGCAGAGATTGGAGCAGTGCAGCCACAAGCCAAGGAACACAAGCCAAGGTGACAGAACCTGGAAGAAGAAGGAGAGATCCTCCTTTAAAGGCTCCATGAATGGTCCTGATGGCTTGATTTCAGACCTGTAGCCTCCAGAACTAAAGAACAATAAGTTTCTGTTGTGCTTGGTCACAGCACTCCTGGGAAGCTTAGTTCTCTGCTCATCTCTCATCTTCCTGCCCTGCTGGGCCAAAATCCTCCCCCTTTGCTTGGGTTTCTGAACCTGGAAACACACCTGACTCCCTCCAGTTGGATTCCTGCTGGCTCCCCCTTTCACCTCCACCTTTGCCTGTTACTGAGACAGTGCCTGCTGATCACTGCATGCCAGTCCTGTATGCCATCATTTGCTTGTGCTTGGGTGAGATTTGAACTTTGTCCCTGGCCTTCTAGAGACTGAAAACTTTCACACCCACTGGTGAATCAAGTGAAGGTCTCTCCCAGCATCAGGGACTTGCTCTGGAAGGCAAGTCTTCAGAGTAGATAGCTAGGCTGAGAAGAGACTTCGCTATAGTCAAACTACAATCACACAGTCGCACAGCCATTCATTTGGCAGTTTTGTTTTTTCTTTTTACATGGAACACCTACTGTCTGTCAGGCATAGGGCTAACAGTGATTAAAGTTCACACAACAAACCAAACCTGCCCTGGTAGACCTGATAGGCCAGGGAGGGTAAGGGGTGTGTGGCTACCAGCTATCAATCAAGTCACAGCTTATAAATAATCATGAGACCCATATCCATGCCATGCAATCTGGGTGAAGACACGGGATAGGAGCTTTGCATTTGCATTAGGATGGAATCTGTCATCCCCTGCACATTGAGATCTCTGCTTTCACATACCCTGCCCAGAAACTGGGCTGTCTGCAAGCAGAGTAAAGGAGTGATCCCACAGTCATTCTTCCCAAAGTGTGCACATCCTCAGGGGAAAAAAAACACACTCTTACTATGACTTTACTTCTCTCCTTGTCAATTCACTTACTCACATCTTGAGTTCACATTTATGATACTTTCTGTGTACCTGGTACTGGCTAAAGACTCTACATGCACATTTGTGTCCTTCCTTCAAAAGAACAGCCAGCCAACGACCTCAGCTTAGGTGTCTGTGCCTGTCGATCCTCTATCTATCTAGGTTATTGAATGGAAAGAGGCCAGCTCCAGGTCCTTGCCTTTGCAGGAAGGCACTTGTATATAAGGCAAGCTCAGGTTCAGCCTGGAAGAAGGTAGCCAATTGTCATGGAGAGAAATGAACTGGGGTGGGCACAGAGGAAATCCAGGAGTAGACAGAGGCCTGATGACAGTTATATCCATTCTCAAGAAGCCGGGGAAATGGCAAGTGAATTCATACAAAGGTTGTGATTCCTAGTCCTTTCCTAGTGTCACTTAGGCAAGCTATAGTTCACTGTCAAGTTCCCACCAGTGTGTGTGTGCGCGCACGTGTGTGCCTGTACTCACGCATGCACATGCACTAGTACTGGGGCTTGGATTAAGGGCCTGGCATGCTGACTTAGTTATTTTTTGTTCAAGGCTGGTGCTTTGCCACTTGAGCTACACCTCCATTTCCAGCTTTTTGCTGGTTCGGTGGAGATATGAGTCTTAAGGACTTTCCTTTGCAGGTAGGCTTTAAACTGTGATCCCTAAATCTCAGCCTCCTGATCACAGCCATGGGCCACTAGCACCTGTGTGCAAACAGTTTTTAAGGCAGCAATAGTATCTGGGCGCAAATATCATTCTTTACACAACCAAACTTTAAGACGCCTAGGTGGGACCCACACCTGCCTCTGCTTTGGTTTCTGCGGATACTCACTGCAAAGAAAGAACATGGATCCCTTTAGTAAACAACTGGATACGATCCAGTCACTACTCTTTCCAACACTCAGTTTCCTCTTCTGTATAGTGGGGGTAAAAGTTTCCGCTTTTCCAGACTCACAAAAGTACCAGATATTTAGCGAGCATTGAAGTGCTTCTCTTTGAGCTTCCATAACTGAGGAGACATCACCAATAGACCAGCTGTGTTTCCAAATGTGAGAGTAAAGGTTATTGCCAGGTGCAGCAGAAGAGCTCCTATTTCCTTTGCTTTCGGTGCAAGTGTCTTTAGAATAAGCAAATTCCATGTCCTTCCCGTGGCCCCTGCACACCACTCTCTGTTGAGTCTTTGATGAACACCAAAGCTTCATTTTTCACTTTCCACTAGTCCCCTCCCTTTTAACATTTGAGCTCTCAGGATGTTCTTTGTTTCAATTGCAAGATGTGTGTATCAGTGAGTGTGTGTGTGTGTGTGTGTGTGCACGCACGCATTGGCAGGAAGGGGTACAAAAAGGCAAAGTGTATTTATAGAGCAATAGAGGAGCTGGCAAACATTGAAAAATAAGATTTTCAAGTTTGTCCACGGATGCTTTAGAAAGAGAGGTAGAAGGAAAAGCTCTGGTGGGCTCTGTGTCCTGTTCAATATCTAAGACACTGTCTGCGATATGCGTTCCGGCATTCTGATTAGAAAGCATTCTGCTCAGGCCTGTCCTCTCCCCTCCTCCAGCAGGGGTCTGAATGGACCAGGGGGATGGGAACACGGGGGAAGGGGGTGGCGGGGGAGGGGGCAGCGGGGAGGAGATGCCTTTGTACCAGTGCTGAAGATCTGGTCCAGCAATCTGCTCTCCCCTCCTGCTTAGCAGGGTCCAATGATCAGGGCAGATTAATCCCCAGAGGTGGTTGGTGTACAATTAACATTTTTACCTCTTATTTTAATTAAGAAGGGCCAGGGGATGGGACGTTAGCATGCCTAATGGGACGCCGTGGCATGTGCTGACTGCCAGAGGAGTTAGGGTTATTAGCACTTGTTGAAGACTTTCTAGATAATTAAATACCACATTCATCATTGCTCCGAGTGAGTGGACATAGAGTTTTTTTTCCCCTCCTTTCTCTTCTTGACTCTCTTCCCACGCAGGAAGCAGAGTGGCCCCCAGACCTGGCAAGTTCCCCAGCATCCAGGCTGGAACTCACTCCCTGCATGCCCACTTGCAGTGATTTTGTGCGAAAGGCAAGATTCTCGCAGACATCTGCCTGCCTTGTTCTGACAGCGGAAGCGCTCTTCACAAGCACATTAACATGACCTCATTAGTTCCTGCGTCTACTCTTCTAACCACATAAACCCGAGTGCAGTGGGAGCCAATCATGCTAATTACATCAGATCAGTTTGCATATTCATAAACCATTTTCTGTTTTATGGACAGCAAAAATAAACACAGTATCTCTTTAATAATTTTAAGTGGGTCACTTTCAGGACTGTATCTGTTTTAAATAAATTATCATATTGTTAAAGGCCACAGTCAAAAGCTATTTTTTGAGCAGCCCCAGAGGTTGGGGTGGGGGGCAGGGCACGCAGAGGGGACTCAGTCAGTGGGATTCACCAGTTGGTCAATTTCCAAGATAGCGCTTCTCTCCCTCTCTCTCTCTCTCTCTCTCTCTCTCTCTCTCTCTCTCTCTCTCTCTCTCTCTCTCTCTCTCTCTCTCTCTCTCTCTCGTGCTCTTCTTTTTAATTTTTTTTTTTGGCTAAAGAAAATTTGAACTTGAAAATCCTCCTTGGTTTGGTGAACAGGTGCAGAGCAGCCTCTTACTAATGACAAAATCTATTCCAGGCAGAAGTTTGAGGTTATCAGCATCACACCCAAGTGCAGTCGGAATGAAACCACGGATGCGCCCATTCCCGTGTTGTCTGGAAGTAACTCATTTGAGGGGCCAAGTTTCATATTCCATATTTGCTCAAGATGAGGTGGAAAATGGATACCAGATCTAGTAGATGTAAAAGACACACACCTGCAGAACCTTATAACAAAATCCATCGGTGCTGGTTGCTGGGAGTGTTTCTGCAGTCAGCTCTGAAACCAGAATGGACCTCTTCATGGGTCTTCATTTTCAGGGCTTTTCCAGTCCAAGACTGTAACTCTCAACAATGAACTTGAGTTGTATATTTTCTTTGTTCATGTCTGTAATCCTAGCCATCCAAAACACTGAGATCTGAGGATCACAGTTCAAAGCCAGCATGCCCCCTGCCTTGCCCCCTGCCCCCGCCAAAAATAAAAAAAGCCAGTGAGACTCTTATTTCTAGTGAACCACTAAAAAGCTGACAGTGGAGCTGTGGCTCAAATGATAAAGTGCTACTTGTAGCAAAAATTTTAAAAAACTAAGAAACAATGCCCAGGTCCTGAGTTCAAGTCCTAGTTCCAACACATACACACACACACACACACACACACACACACACACACACACACAAAGTCTACAGAGAAAACATGGTGAGCCCAGTTAAGAAAACACACCATGTTCAAGACTACCTGAGGATCTAGTTATGTAAGGCCATTGATTTAATCATTACAAATCATTTCTATTCATTCATCCTGGGCTCATATTGTGCTAATCTGATTGAGTGGCATATGTATTTTAAGGTAATAAGAGCGACATTGATTTATTTTAAAAAATCTAGAAAGCTCAGGCTGCGCTCTTTTGGTCACATTTAGTAGGGAGCTGAGACCCCATTTACAGGCAGTTCCCACACTACAGATGATTTGGGGCTCACTTTCTCTTCCCTTTGTTGTGATCATTTCTGGGAGAATGAGTGTGACATTTAGTGGTCATAGGAGCCTCCTTGTTTTATTAGTCTGGCAATCCTGATCCAAAAGGAGAGGGTGTGAGAGCCGAACGGGGCTCCCCTCCCCTTACTGCACAGGTCTCCTGACTCCGAGATTCCTGGGGACCTGCTGCATCACCTCTTGAGACATTTTCATTTACTCCCACCCACCCTGGCGCTGCCTTGCGCACAGATGGCTGAACCAATGCAGGAGCTTTTGTGTGTCAGCGCACTGATTTGGAAATACCCTATTATTTGTGCAATATACCTTGGAATTATAGTTTATAATTTCATGCAAGCCTAACATAATCTGAATGTTTACAAGTTCTCCCCCCTGGGGGAAACATATAGAGCTCACTTCTTTTGTCTCATCTACTTAAAGTAGGACCAGATACAAAGCTGGAGTGATTGACAAATTAATGCTCGCAGCCGCGTCTACTCAAAGGTACTTGAATTATTAGTACAAAAAGCATGTTACAAACTGTAATAATTTTAACTCCATTTCATTGCTAAAAGCTAATAATAATGAAAACAAATGAAAATAGTAATGCAGTCTAACGTCAGCCAGAATGGAAGCCGTCGTGGAGTTGGGACTCTGCATTCAGATAATTAGTTCCATTAAAACTCAGGACTGGGAGAGTCTGTTCATTTATTTTGGATTCTGCTCTGTGGAGAGAGAGGAAAAAGGATGGGCCCTGCACAACATAAATCACACCTTGCCTTTCTCCTTTCATCCTCTCCCCTCCCTCAGCCCAGAGACTTCTTCGTTCTCAGAGTAACAGCTGTAGTCCCGTGGTAGAGACAGGATCAGAGGGACTAATGAGTGGCCAGCGAGGTGGAGCAGGACATTGCTGCTGGCTACAGGGAAAGCAAATGATCCCAGAATGTACAAGCCCCTCCTTTGCAGTGTCTCGGCCATCTGCAAGGAGAGAGAGGAGCTACCCATTGCTGGGGAGATCCAGAGATCCAGCTCGGAGCAGAACATCATCATTTGTAGGAAACTTGGTGTCTTAGGGCTCCCCATAGAAACAGAACCAAGAGATGTGCATGTATGTACATTTCTAAACGAAGACTGGTAGGACTGTGGTCTGAGACTAACCCGCGCAAGAGAAATAACTGGTGACACCCCCTCTCCATAAACAAGTTCGATGTAATTCAAGCGACATAGGAGGTTATAGGTAGGAGAATTGAAGTCTAAGGTGGGCCAAATGTGCATACTTAGGTGAAGTGGTTGTCTGTCGTCTGTAGTCCCAGTAACTCAAGAGGTAGAGATTGGGAGGAGCATGATTTGAGGCCAATCCTGGGCAAAAAGTTCAGCGACACCCCATCTCCATCAATAAGCTGGCATAGTGGTTCACGTCTGTAGTTTCAGCTACTCAGGAGGCCATAGAGAGGAACACTGAAACCTTCCTGAAAACTAACTAAAGCAAAAAAAAAGGCTGAAGGCATGGCTCAGTGGCAGAGCGCCTGCCTCGGAAACATAAAACCCCGAGTTCAAACCATAGTACCACCAAAAAAAAAAAAAAAGAAAGAAAAAGCATCATTTACTGTAAGGAATTCATTCCTCCATTTATGGGTCTATAGTCAGCTACTGGATAACCAATGGTATCCTTCTAGTCAAAATCAAAAACTGGGGAATCCTGAGAGTTGATGTCGTAGGTTCAGCTCGAGTGTTCAGGCAACAGCGGCGTCCCCTTGTCCACTGGGGCTCTCCTGCTTTCTCCCTTCAGGGAGCCCACCTGCCTCTTTACCAATTCAGAACATCAAATGTCTGGGCTTTTCATAGCCCAGTGAAGTTGATCACAACATTCACTATACATGTTGGGACTTTCAGTCTGAATGCTCTCCAGCTGTAGTCATCATTTTCCACCAAGGTTAAGCAAATCGTATCGTGTGGTTAGGTTGGTCTGGGTGGCTAGGCAGATGTCAGCTGCCGATAGCTAGGGTGATTTCATTCATGCCATTCTTGTCCTCTGTCCTGGGCCTGCCAAACAATCAGCCAGGAGGCCAATCAGGCATCTTTCTCTTATTGTCCCTTTGGTCAAAACAAATCACTGGGGTAGCCTCCTGTTGGGGTGATGAGGAGCTGCCAAATGGATATAGGAAGGTCTAAATGAGTTGGAGGCCATTTCTGGACAATTTGCTACAGTTAGCTTTTTTGTCTTACATGATGTTCTCTCAGAGCCTGGTATGGAGGACAGGGGTGGGCAGATGTTCAAAGTTTGCCTCGTACCCCTCCTTAGTCTCCTTGGTGTATTTCTTGGCCCCTTGCTCCTCCTTGAATGGCTGCTGTTGTCTCCAGCTGTGTTCTTGGCTCCCTGGAGTGAGGGTTGAGCTGGGATACCGACCTCTACTATACAGCCGACCTAAACATTTGGGAATACCTAGCAGATTGCTACAGTATTGTTAAGTGCAAAGTCCCAAGTGCAATATGACACAGTCCTATCGAGGAACTGACTGAATGAGTGAATCAAAGACGCCTGGCAGAACTCCACAAGGAGCAGAGTTTACACAGAGGTGGGGCCATCTACAGCAGAAGCAGGGCCCTTATGTCTGCACCCAGATGGATTGTGCACTGGAAAGCACAGTGTAAGAAAGATTGTCTCAGTGACATGGAATGGAAAATCACTGTGGCTGATTAAGAAGGAGCTGAAGTCGTCTTGTACATGGAAGCAAGGATGGAGCTCAAGAGCCTGGGACTTCGGTGTCTTGTTAACTAGACCAGGAGCTGGCTTGGAATCAAACAGTTGGCAATTATCACCCATACTTGCCCAAGGAGAGCCAGATTTACTGTAGTTACAGAAGTGGCAATTCAGGATGTCTTTCCAAGATGGAGAGTCCTTGGCACAAGACATTTCAGGCATCCTGCCTTGGTCTGTGGAGTATTATGGCCCCAGGACCCTGACACACCTGCTAACCCAAAGTGGCTAGTCAGATGACAAGGCTTCTTGGTAGACAGGACTGGAATTCCTGCCCAACCAGTGGTGGCCAAGAGGCACACAGAGCTGCCTATGGCTCCTCTCTGTGTGTTGGGCTGCTTCTGCCTCCAGACTTAAAATATTGTGCAGAAGTGCAGGTTTATTGTTATCAGTCCCATCTTATGAAACGTGACAAATGCATTCTTATGCAGATAATTAAGAGATAATGTCCCCGAACAAAGCTCTGTCACTGCAAGAATAGTCCCTGCTGCTTAGTTTACGCCTCATTCCAGGGCAAGAGTATAGCTCTCTATCCCTTTGGTAACTGTCTATGCTGTCTGTGACAGCCTTCTTCCTTCTCCTCCTCTTCCTCCTCCCTATCCCTCTTCTTCCTCCTCGTTCATGTTTTCGTCCTTCTCCTCTTATTCCTCTGTCTCTTCTTTTTCTTCCTCCTCCTCATTTCCTCTTCCTCCTTTACTTCTTCCTGTACCTCTTTCCTCCTCCTCTTCTCCCACAAGCTATGCCAACTGCAGAAGCTATGAGAATTCTCTTTGCTTAAGAAGATTCATTTTGAACCAGAACTTTAGGACTCTAACACTAACTTTTGTGCTTCTTTTCTGTGAGGGTAAGCTTGGAAAACTCTCTCTCCTTACTGTCTTCGTTTCCCCTTCTCCACCATGAAAAGAATAGCTGAATGACATACATTTGCTGGTATCAAAGACTATTAGCAGAGTATGAATATGTAAATATATAAATACATGCATATGTATGTATATACATATCTATATACTATCAGTCTATCTGTAATGCAGTCATTGGGTTCTGCTTATATTCCTCACATATTATATTTCTAATAGCAAATATTACAAGTTAGCTCACAGAATAAGTGAAGTTACTGAATGTGGTGGTTTACACTTAGAATCCCAACTCCACAAAACGTGTCCAAATCTAGTCCTGAACAAAACTGAGAGACCCTCTCTGAGAAGTTAACTAAAAGCAAAAAGGGCTGAGAGCATGGCCCAAGTAGTAGAATGTTTGCTTAGCAAGCGGGAAGTTGGGAGTTCAAACTCCAGTGCTACAAGAACGAATGGATGAATGAATGAACAAGAGTAGATTTTAAGGACATGGGCACTGATCATCAATCAAGACAACTAAAGAAGCAAGTATGGTCTATTGTGCCATGTGTGTGTGTGTGTGTGTGTGTGTGTGTGTGTGTGTGTGTGTGTGTGTGTGTTCGTTCCACAATAAGGCCTAACGTTACTTCCAGGCAAGGCCTTTTCTGAACAGCTCTAAGGAAGCTGGAAGTCCTCCCCTTCATAAGCACAGGTGGACACTTCATGGACATATGTAAATCATCTCCAGGACAGGCATGTAGAACCTTCTGGAAGAAGTTGCACAGGAAGAAGGCATGAGGTCCTCTTAGCACAGGAGGAACACTGCAAAGCACCCCACAGAGCATGACCCGATGGGGGACAAGCCAAGCTGAGAAAACAGACGGCTTCTAAGGAAGAATCACCAAGATCTCACTTTATGGGTTCCCAGTACTTGCTTTATCTTCCATGTCTTTTCATTGTTCTTTGTGGGATCTGAGGACTGAAGAGGACACTTGAAGTCACCCTCAAGTAGTTCGCATTCTAGAACAGTTGTTTGAAGCTTGGTATGACCTATAAAATAGAAAGATAACACTTTCCCTGTTAGGACAATTGATAGGGAAGTATTCTGCAACCCACAAGCTGTGTGTGACAGTGTTTACCAGGTGCTGAACTGGGTGCTTGACCTGAGGAAAACTAGACTGGAGCTCAAGGGCTGTCCTTGTGAGATCACAGGGCTCCCCAGGTCCACAAGCTAAGAGTTTGGGACACCCTCTCTGGGTTCTGGGTGGAGCAGACTTAGCTGTAGAAAACAGGAAATAAGCCTGGCACTGGTGGCTCATGCTTGTAAACCTAGTTACTCAGGAGGCTGAGATCTGAGGATCTCTGTTCAAAGCCAGCCCCGGCAGGAAAGTCAATGAGACTCTTATTTCCAATTTTATCTGGTGAGAAACCCAGAAGTGGTGCTGTGGCTTAAAGTGGTAGAGCGCTAGCCTTAAGCCAGAGCTCTGGGCCTGGCCCCAAGTTCAAGTCACTCAACTGATGGGAGAGAAGGGAGGGAGGGAGGGAGGGAGGGAGGGAGGGAGGGAGGGAAGGAGGGAGGAAGACAGAGACAGAGAGAGAGAGAGAGAGAGAGAGAGAGAGAGAGAGAGAGAGAGAGAGAGAGAGAGAGAGAGAGAGAGAGAGAGAGAATACTGAGCTAGGGAAGAGGTTCCCCCAAGCAACCACAAACATCCCACTTAGAAAAGACTTGGGTGGAGGAGATTTACCTATATGTTTCAGGGTAATGGAGATGGAGTTTGCTCTAGCCAAGTAACAAATGATCATTAGTTATTACAAGTCTTTATCCTTCCTTCCTTCCTTCCTTCCTTCTTCCCTCCCTTCCTTCTTTTCTTTCTTTCATTATAAAGGAATTATAATTCCATGTCAGGTTGTGGAAACAAGTCTTCTTGGTCAAGGTCACCCCTTCCTTCCTTCTCTTTCAGTTCCCCCCTCCCATCCCTACCCTCAAGTTACATAGTTCATTCTGTTTAGCATAAAGCACATTGAACAAATCTTTTTCTTAACAAACTGCTATGTACCTCTGATGTCACTTGTTCCCTCTGTCTCCTCCCCCTCTCCTCCATCCTTTACCACTTAGGAGTGTCCTCATTCCTCCAATTTATCATGTGCAACATTTGAGTCCTTTTCAGCCCTTGCCCCTTAATTTCTTTTGAAATATTTCTTTGTGTATTCCTGCTATCTCCAGAGGATGTGTCTCTTTTGGTTATATACAAAAAGCTAACTTAAGAGGCCATAACTAATTTTTCTGTCTTAAAAAAGCAAATCTTAGTACCCTTCTTCTTTCAGTCCACAAAATAAAAACCTAAAAACCAAATCCTCGGTTTCACTAACATTTAACAGATGTAAAACTCTCAAATGCCATTCCCTAAGTACAATTATTCTAAACACTCACCTTAGTGAAGCTTCATGTTTAAAACCTTGATAATTTCTGCTCTCCAAACATTACACCTTGTGGTACGTAAATCAGTCTCAACCGGAGTCACTGGTTTTTCATCCCTCTTCTTCCTGTCAAGTTAGGGTAAAAGAGGGAAACTAAGAAATTAGGAGAAATGTCCAGTGACTCTTCTCCTTACTGAGAAGGATCTTTCCAAGCAATCAGCTTTTAGGAATTATGGCTTCTTTTCCAATGATTAATTGTATACATGACAAATCTGGAAAAGAGATGTAAACTTAGGAAAACGACATTTTGATATCATCCTAGAAGCATATTTCACACATGGAATCAATACTACTTTGCTACTACATGATCCTTGATGCTCGAAATACCAACATAACAAAATGCAGACGGGTGAGGGCGAGAGATGTTTGGCGCATCAGAAGTAACCTGGAGGCTAAGAACTGGTTCCAATGTCTTGTCCGAAGTCACACAGGGAGCAAGTACAGAGTAGAAAGTAGACAGAGCCCAGGCCTGGCCCCCAGCCCTGAGCTTTCCCCCTTCTCATGCTTGTGATCAGATCCTTGAAAACCACTGCACCACCGAAGCAGAAATGAGAAGTTTTCATCTTCCTTCTCATTTCATGGCTCAGCACATGACAATATTTGGAAGCAGGGTCCTTAAAAAGGTGACAGAGCCTGCAGGAGGATGCTGCTGCTGCTGCACACGTGTGATCTGAGGAAGAAGGGTTACGAGATAGATCCTGATCTGTGGTCTCGAGATCGATCCCCAGAGATTGAATTAGTTGGAGGCCTTTGGGATGGGTGTCAATCCAATTTGATAAGTGTCCTATAATGAGGGAAATCTGTGGGGGATGCGTGTACCCGCAGAGGAGACTGTGTGAGGACATGGTGAGAAGGCAGCCAGTTACCTGCAAGCCATAGAGGAAATCAGCCTCTTAATCTCCGACAGATACCATGATCTTGGACTTCCTGTCTCTAGAACCATGAGCTGTTTAGGTCATTCAGAACATGGTATTTTGTTCAGACTAATTTGAACTTCATGATGGAAACCACTATTACCCCATTCCACAGCCGAGGGATCTGAAGTTCTGCATGGGTAGGGATCTTGTTCAAGGTCACACAGCAGGGAGGAGCTGCACCTGGGATTCCAAATCTCCAAATCCAAGCACCATGACTTTCCCTTGCTCAGGGTCACCTGGGTAGAACAGCAGAACTGAAGCCAAAGATGACATCATCGCTGTGTCAATCAGTATCGCCTCCAAACACAAACTGTCCCTCGCTAACAACTCCTGATGCCTAGGATTGGAAGGACAATAAAGATGACAATCAATAAAGAGAAAACACTGCATAGTCTTCAGATTAATTCAAGGAGCAGAAGGAAACTCCCCATGGAATCGTCTGTGTAACTGCGCATGTGCAATGCAAGGATTAAATGTAAGGAGAGGCTGAGGTTACTTCCCCCACCCCCATAAAGCAGGGTTAATCATTCCAGTGTGGGGGTCCCATCCAGGGCTTCTGAAAGCAGCAAATGGGATAAGACTCCAGGAAACACCTATAAATTGATGAAAATTGAAGGATCTTCGTGCATTGTCTTTGAGTAAACCAACAGGAGCCACAGATTTCTGGTGCTCTCTGTTGAGGGCCTGTCCTAGGCTGGGTTGGGGGTGGGGTGGTTATGGGGAGGGAGAGAATCCAGACAGAATCTGGCAAAGTGGGAAGTAGGAGAAGGGAGCCTGCATATCATGCTGTGCTCGGGGGGCCTGGAAGCCTCCTTTCCCACTCCCCACATTAGCTGTGGCAGTTCTCAACCCCACAAAGATCTCACTGCCTCTGAAGGAGAGGTGTGATTGCACGTTCCCACACAACTCTATCAGCACACACCATACAGCCTGCTCTGTGTGTGTGCGTGCGTGTGTATGCACGCACAGGCATGCATGCATGCACGCACATAGAGAGGTGGTGGGTGAAATCCTAAGAGCTAAGAACAGCAGCATGCATGGGGACCCCCTGTTGTACACAGCTCAGACAACAGATAGCATTCTTGAGCCAGCTTGTGGATGTGTTTGGGGTAAATGTGTTGGAGCAGGGAGGGGTTGCTGGCTTGGCTTTCCTCCAGTATTCAGGAATAGTAAGCCAGCAGTGAGCCACTCCTGGCTTTGCATGGTGGGAGCATCTTCAGAAGTGGGGGTGATTACCAGAGGGCTGAAGTGGGGGACCCCATCGATTCGGGTCAAAGAGTTGAGAACTGCTGTTCGGTAGGATGAAGCAGGGCTGCAGATCTAAAGCACGCCTGGGTGAACTGCAGTCAGGAGCTGCTGTGTTCACAGAGCCCGGTGTGTGTGAGCTTGGAGATGCTCTCACCACCAGACAGAACGCAGGGGCTCCGGTGGGATGGATATGCTCATTTGCTTGACTGCAGCTCTCCTCCCACCATGTATATGCATGTCAAAACATCCCGCAGAATCCTGAAACACATGCAGCGCTGATTTGAAGAAGAAAACCAGAGGCTATTGTTAGTATTGCCATTGTTGGTAGAGTGGTAGTCCTGTGAACTTTTGGCAAGTTTTGGAAAAAAGTTTACAACTAAGACTGATTTAAGAATCCAAGACGGTGGCTCACTCCTATAATCCTAGCTACTCAGGTGGCTGAGATCTGAGGATTGCAGTTCAAAGCCAGGCAGGAAAGTCCATGAGACTCTTATCTTTAACTATCAGAAAATTAGAAGTGGTGCTGTGGCTCAAGTAGTAGAGCACTGGCTTTCAGCTGAAGAGCTCAGAGACAGTGCCCAGGCCCAGAGTTCAAGCCCCAGGATCAACCAAAAAAAAAAAAAGAGAGAGAGTCCAAGACATTAGACTCACCTACCTACCTTTCTTCCTTCCTTTCCTCCTATCTTCCCTTCTTCCCTCCTTCTCCCCTCTTTCCCTTCTCCTCCTCTTCTTCCCTCCTCCCCTCCCACCCTTTGTCCTTCCCTCCTTTCTCATCTCTCCCCGGCTCCCCTTCCATGTCTCCCCCAATTTTTCCTTCTTTCTCCTGGAAAATCACTTGGCTTTGACATTTTTCCCCCCTGGGGCCATCTTAACTTGGGAAGATAATTCAGCTCTTCTTTGTAGATAAGAGCTGGTGGCAGGGGTACAGCCAGGTGTCTGTGAGCCAAGACATTCCATCAGAAGGGAAAGGGAGCTCCTGGCCCAGGGCCAAGGCCTTCTTCTAACCCCTCCTCCCCTCAGTATTGTGTGGGAGGACAAGCAGTTTTCCCTAGTTTTGTCACAGCTTCTAGGACCTTTTTGTACTCCAGCTGAGGACCTTGGGAAAGCTGAGTACACATCTCTAGTCAGTGGCTGGGATGTGGGCTTTAGAGATGCTAATTTATATAATGGTTCAGAGTTGATTGACAAGCAGCAGGACAATGAGCCTGGAAATCGTGAATGAACTGGGCTAGCGCTGAGACTGTGGGGGCCCCCAGACGGAGAATTGATGGTTTCTATCTGGGTTTAGATTCCCTGACAACAGCCAGCGGACTTTCCTAGAATTCAGACATCAACGGCAAGAGCCTAATAACTTAGACATTTTTTTTAAAACCAGGAGATCTACAGATTTGGGGGGGGTGGGGAGGGTGGTCCCGAGATGAAGTGCAGTGTTTTATCTGCAGGTAAGTTTTTCTGGAAAGAGGAGGTTAGGCTTTCATTAGGTTGTCAGAGGAATGTGTGATTCCTAAACGTTTATTAGCCCTCTGTCTCAAGGCTGCCTACCCTGGGTTGGAGCTGCCAAATCCAGAGATTGAGACGGCAGCCTTCCAGTCTGTGCATCGCCGCTTGCCACCTCTTACCTCTGGTTATTTGGCCTACTTCGTTGTGCACACACTTCCATTCTGTCAGCTAGGACATAGCCTTCTCTCACCTTTGGCCTATCTGTGCTGCACAGCACAACTCCATTTTAATCTTAATCAAATCGAATTTCGGTTCCTCAAGTTGCTTTAGCCACATCCCAAAGGCTCCTTAGCCTTTATGTCTAGCTAGTGGCTGCCATATTGGTAGCTTGTAGAACTCTGTCACCATTGTGGAACACTTTGGCTGATAGTATTGGTCTAGCTATCTCTTCCAAGACCTCTAAAATTCAGCTTGGGTCACCTTCTCCACCTCCCGTGATAGACATCACTCCACGGGATAGCTATGATCCACCTCTAGTGTACTCTGTTAGCAGTTGACTTGAATACACGCTCACCATTCTGTAGGAGTCTTGAGGACAGCGGTGATTCCTGCCTTCACTCAACATCACCACGTCCAGCACAGCGTCTGGAAGAAACCTGATGCTCAGTGAGCATTCACTGAATGAAGAAAGCCGTTCAGCGTAATAACCTTGGCCCTCTAACCCAGCCTCAGTCTCAGGGCTGATGGAATGTTGATGACAGAGAGTCTCCTTGCAAGCAGAAGAGAAAGCTCTGAGTCCCACATTGAGAGGCAGAAGTAAAGTCCTTCAAGTCCCTTCCATGGCTGGAGCAGTGGAGGCCATAGCCGAAGGCAGCTGTTGAGCAGCTTTGGTTTTCTGTGCATCTAGTCCGCAACTCAGCTCACAGTCGATTCACAGCTTCCTTCCTTCCTAGGTGTGCAATTCATACCCAGAGAGACCCAAGGAATCCTCGAATTGGAAGGGACTGGAGAAGGAGCAAAGCTCAGACCTTCATCCAATGTATTAATCTCCTCTGCAGCGGGAGTTGCCAACTGATTGCAGTCGTGGCAGAGAATACCCTTCCTCCTGCCTGGAGTCAGGCTATTACATTGCCAGGCAGCTATTTTGGTGGATAGTGCTTTTTTAATATGGAGCTGTAATCTGCTCCCTGGGAGGTAAGGAATGCTTCCTTCCTCCGGTGGTTTGTGGGGACACTTGCCCCTCCCCCTCCCTGGCTCACTGGCCTTCCTACCGCAGCCCCCTCATGGGCAGTTAATTTTAACAAACCCATTATTTCATCAGTTCCCAGTTCCTAAAATGTAAAGCAATAAACTTTTGCACTTATGTGTAAGCCAGCAGCCTTTTCTTAACATGGGAAAGCAATATATAGTATGTTCTTCCTTAAATGCTTTTTAGATATAAGAACTGAAGGCAGCTCGGGCTTGTAATCCCAGCTCATCAGGAGGCTGAGGTATCGCAATCAGCCAAATCAATCTGAGAGATCTTATCTCCAAATGAATGAGCAAAAAGCCAGAAGTGGTGGTGTTGCTCAAGAGGTAGAGCACCCAGCCTGAAGTGGAAAAACCAAGCAAGGGTGCCAACTTCAAGCCCCAGCACTAGCACAAAACAAATAAATAACAAACCAGGCAGTATCTTTTGGCTGTGATGTTCGGGGGAGGAGTTAAGTGATGGGCTAATGGTTCTTACCTGACAGGGAGCTGGGTTGTGTGGCATGGGTAATGGCATGCCGCCTGAGCAGAGGAGATGCATCACTTATGTTTCATTACTGACAGAACACAACACTCAAGTACGGCCGTCCTAGTAATTGGAAAAACAACTCCCTACTCCAAAGAGCTTCCCAGATACTAGGCAGACTCCCAAGCCCTCCTGTATATGACCTGTTGTAATAACATTATGAGATAGGCTCTCCTATTGCCCCACTTTGCAGGTGAGGCAATGGAAGCTTTGAGACTGAGGCTTGTCAGTCTTGTCAGTCCTCATGTGAATTCACAGGCTTCGGATGTGTCCCAAATGCCCTGCTCTCTCTTCATTTGTTATTCTAAAGGGGATGTACAGAGGGGTTGCAGTTAACGTTACAGTTACTAGTCAAATGCCCCCTCTCTAATATACTACACTGACCAACTTTTGGGAAGGGACCAGAGAGAAAACTGGGAGAGGTGCTGTCCTTGAAATCCTCACATCTAGATGGGTGTATAGTAAGTTCTATTTAATGCTGGAGAAAATAAAAGGGGAGGGGACTCTAGCTTTCTTCACTACAGAGCTGCTTCTGAGTGATGAGAGCTAAATGCCAGCAAAACCCACAAGGGCAGGTGCTGTTTCCTCCTCTAACGAAGGCATCCACTCAGCGATATCTTCACAGTGGTATTTCACTCATTTCATTTTAAAGCAGCGAGCCTGGCATCTTCACCCTATGGCATGAGGTAGGGTGAGGACTCAGGTTCTCGGGCTTCATGCTCTGGAATTTCCCAAGACTGCGACTTGCTCAAGGGTTGGCAAGGTAGAATGTGGTGGCAGGCATGTCCACTGGCCTGTCCAGGGGGACATGTGGTCATCTCTACCCATTCACAACTGCTGTGCTCTGTCTGCGAAACACTACCTTGCCGAGTTCTTCAGTTTCAGTCCCCACCTCCAATTCTTAACTCCAATTTCCTAGGCCCCACCCTCACCCTGCACAGCCCTTCTTCTCTTCTGTCACCCCCTCTGAGGCCGGAGGAGTCTGGACTTGTAGAGTGGGCTCTAGGATTCTCTACAGGTGCCTCTGTCACCCCAACTCTTCTTAAGCATGGAATTTGTTGTCCTGAGCTTTCTATTTCTCAGAGGCGAGATAAAACCCATAAACTGCCTTTCACCCAGTCCAGGACTGCCTGGTTTAAGTAGGATAAAATACTCATTTCTTTATGCATATGCCTATTCCTTTATTCAACCGTTGTCTTGAGACTCAAACAAGGTGCTGTGAACATTTAGTGTTAAGGGTATATCCAGGACTAACACAGTCCTGTCACAGTGAATTGTCCCTCCTCTAAGGATTACAATAGACAAGAGCACATAGGGTAGAAAAGGGAGAGAATTGGAGAGGGGATATTTCATGCAGGTAGCAGGGGGGAGTTAGGAGAGACTTCCGTGAGGAGGTTACATCTGAGCAAAGAATAAACAAAGTGCAGGAGTCGTGTGACCAGGGGGCGTAGCTCCAGCTGTAGCAAATAATCATATTTCACCTGCAGGGAATCTGGGAGGCCAGACCAAATGAAGGAAGGTGGGGAGGGTGGATGAGGAGATGGAGACGCTCTGGTCACGTGGAATCTCTGGCTCAGGAGATTATCCTCACATGGGGTGTTCTGAAGCCCAGGCTGCCCTCTGACCTCTGAGCACCAGCCACTCTGGCTAGCCCAGAATAGAGGACAGAAGACAGTGGCCAAGAAGACATAGGACTAAAGGTGAATTGAAATCGGGGAGTGGCAGGCAGGTGGAATTGAACACAAAGTCAGCCCATGCAGAGGTCTGGAGTCCAGTTCAAAAGCTGGACAAGATGTGGCTCCAGAATCCAGTGGAGGTGGGGCTGGACCCATGGCCTAACTGCAATCAGGTCCTAGGTCTTGCTCCTGTGGTCTCAAGTCAGTAAAACCCTGTGAAAGGGAATTAAAACAGATGAGTATTCACAGTGCTAGGTCTGCTTGCTGCTTTCTATATGCATTTCACATGCACATGCCACCTCTCTCTCTCTCTCTCTCTCTCTCTCTCTCTCTCTCTCTCTCTCTCTCTCTCTCTCGCTCTCTCTCGCTCTCTCTCTCTCTCTCTCTCTCTCTCTCTCTCTCTCACACACACACACACACACGCACACACACACACACACACACACACGCAAACAAATGCAATTTTAGGTATCATTCACATACCATAAAGTTGATCCTCTTGAAGTGTCAATTTAGTGATTTTTAATCTAGATGAGATTGTACAGTCCTCACAGAATATTCTCACCCACCCCAAAGGGTATACCCTGTTCCTAATTTTGCCCTCTTTCCACTCCTTAGTCCTCACTAAGATGCTTCCTGTCTATGGATTTGCCCATTCTGGACCTCTCATGTAAATGGAATCATATAATACAGGGTCTTTAATGTCTTGGTTTCAATCTGATTCAGCACCTCCCTGCTCTTCAGGGTTGAATATTGTTTTATTATATAGACATCTCTCACATTGTGTCTGCCAGTTCACTGGTCTATGGAGATCTGGGTTGTTCACAGTTTGGGCACTGAGGGATAATGTTTTTGTGAACATTTGTAGATGTGTGTTTGCACAGACACACGTTTTTAGTTTTCATGGGTGCAATATTGCCGGGTCCAATGCTAGTATTACATTGGTTTTCCACAAAAGCCATCCCCACATTGTACATTTCCACCAGCAGTGTGTGAGACACCTAACTATCCCATATCCGCATCCACATTTTAACTTTTCTGTCTTTTTTGTTAATGCTGTTACAGCCATGCTGGAGGATGGGAAGTGGTATCTCCTGTGGTTCTAATTTGTGTTTCCTTAAATGATGAGAGTCTTTTTGTTTACTTGTTGGCCATTTGTGCATCTTCTTTGGAGAAATGTCTACTGAAATTCCTTGCTGATTTTTTGCCATGTTTTATTTGTCTGTTTATTGTTGCACTGTAAGAGCACTTAATATACTCTGGATAACCTCATCAGATATATAATTTGCAGCATTATTTTTTTGCCTTTTCTGTGAGCTATCTTTTTTGCTTTCTTCATGATATTTTTCAAAGCACAAAATTATAAAAAAAATTATAGAATCAAACTTATTATTATTTGTTTGTGCTTTGTGATGTGATAGTTAAGAAATCTTTGCCAAGTCCAAGATCACAAAAATTTATACCCACACTTTATTTTAAGAGCTTTGTAGTTTCTGCTCTTAAATTTTGTCTTGGATTCATTTTGAAGTAACTTTATATTCACTATTTCTATTCTGCGTATAGGTCTCCAGTTTGAGCATTATTTGGTGAAAAGATCATTATTTTCACCACTGAATTCTCTTGACATCCTTGTCAAAAGTCCAGTTGACTCACATGAATTCTTTTATTTAAATTGTTAGCAGTGCTGAAGTTTGGCTTTAGGGCCTCACACTCACTACGCCAGCACTCTATTCCTTGAACCACATCACAACTCTTTTAGGTTCTTATTTTCCAAAGGGTCTTATGCTTTCTTGGGCTGGCCTCAGACCACATTCCTCCTACCTTTACCTCTGAGGAACTGAGATTACAAACAGGTATCTCCCCCCCCCACACGCACAGGACCCCTCATATATTTTTAAGAAGATGATATAGCTCTCCATTTGATTGTGAATTCTTTTGTTGGGATCAACACTATTCTATGGCTTCTAGACACTAAGCCAAAAAACAGACCTTGGCATAGTGCAGCAACTTGCTCATTGTTGACTGAGGTCAATCGAACAGGCCCAGACAGGGCTCTTGGGACCCTCTCATGTGTGCAGTGCACCATCCTTTACTCTGCAAACTGCTGTCAGCTTGTTTAGCATGACCTAGTGTGCCAGTCCCGTTTCTGCTTCATCTTATGATTCTGTGCCTTCTTCCTGGGGACTCCTCTTTCAACTTGAGGAATTTCCGCTGAAGCTCTGATGCCCATTCTTAGTGAAGATGCTCAGTGCAGGCATTTCTCCACCGTTACTGGGGTGGCTTTCCATGGCCAGCCTTATACATCTGAGAGTATTTGCTAGCATTTCCCAAATTACAGACTCCTGTTCCCCAGAACCATACTGGTTCTTTCTAGTCCTTGTTTTCCTGTATTTTTCCATTATGGAGCAAAAGTGATTTTGTGGCTTGATTTTTTTTTTCTTAACTTGGTTGTCGTGAGTAGTTTCCATGTGTCTACGTGGCTCTCATATTACACTTTTGTAATCCTTTATTGTGTTAATGGGCCAGCTCTTTCTTGTGAAATGTTTAGATGTTCTCTCCACTTTCCAACCTCCTGGCATTTAAAAATTTGATTTTAGGAAACAAAAACAACAAACAAACCAAGTCTCACTGGCCAGCATGACAGGTCCTATTCAGATACCCTTTGCAAGGCTTGGCTACATGCACTCTCCTAATCATCTTATAGCCAGTCTCCAAGCATGCAGGGGTCCATTCAGCCTGACTTAAGAACATGCATGTAGCCCGGGATGGCTGGCTCACACTTGCAATTCTGTCTACTCAGGAGGCTGAGATCCTAGGATTGAACTTCAAAGCCAGCCTGAGCAGGAAAGTCCCTGAGATTCCAAATTAACCAACAAAACGTTAGAAGGAGAGCTGTGGATAAAATGGCAGTGCATCAGCTTTGAGTGAAGAAAAAGCCTCGGTGCCCGCGCGCACACACACACACGCATGCACACACAAAGAGTGTGCATGCCAAGCCAAGATATGAGATGGAGCAATTTGCTTGTGCAGCCTAAACTCTTCTAATGTAATCATAGCGTTCGCTTGTGTAGGTAGTGGTCATGCGCATGAGTGGCAGGAAAACAGGATATAATCCAAGCAGTAAACTAGAGAGTCAGGAGAGGAGAAAGGAAGCCAGGAGCTTGTTGGGGGGAGACATGTGCCAACAGCTTTGCCTGGTATCTCAGAATGATCATCAAATGCTTTGAAGAAAGCCTTCAATGATGCAGAACTTTCCAGTGTGTGTCTTGCTGTATCTTGCACCCAGGATTTTCAAGCAAACCACAACCCCCTGTGCAGAGCGCTGGAGCCTATGAGGAGCCAGGACTCACCTTTCCTCACTGGGGCGGGCTTACGGAAGCCTCCAGAATGAACACACATGAACACATGCTCCCTGTGGCTCCTTTATGGAGTGTGCGCTCAGAGCTGGGTGTGCAGGAAGCAGGGAGCGGTTCCCCCAGCCCAGCAGCCATTGTGCCCCCAATTAAACAAGAATGCTCCGACTTGACAGTTCCACTGTGAAAGTTTTCAAATAGTGTTTGGAATGTTTACATAATTGTTCAAAAGAGGCTTTTTCAAGGTACCTGTTTACACTCTTTCCTTTTGGAAATTCAGCAATCAGGCCGTGGAGGGCTCTCAGCCTGTACTTGCCGCCCTTGATTGCTGAGGGAGGAATGAAAGGCCCGTCAGTGAATCTCTGGGAAAACATCCCCCTCACAAATGTCCTCTAATGAGGGGGCACTGCTTTTGCAGCAGAGGCTGAGGGTGGGGGCGGGTTGCTGAGAGCTAAGGGGGCAGGGCCTGGGGCCCTCAGGAGCACTTACGGATGTGGGTTTTGTTGTGTGGCTCTTGGGTGTGGAGTATGCCAGACCCCAAGCCTTTGTGTGCAAATTCCCACCGGGCCCATGCAACTTTCCACAATTTAATTAAGTGGCTTTAGAGTCTGGAGTTAGCCTAACAAGCTCCTCTTCATGAATGGAAGATTTGTCCATGGCAGCAGGGGCCTGGCTAGAAACAAGTAGGCAGCAGTTACGGCTGGCTCCAGCCGCTGCTCACACAGCCGCCCTGGGAATTTGTGGGGGGAAGGCAAGGATGTTGCGGCTGCTGGTGCAGTCCTTCTGGGACACATCTCACCTAGCTCGCAGCAAATATGCCATCCATATGCCCAGGATCACAACCAAATCAGCTCCAGCAGCTCTGGCAAAGAGGCATTTCAATTGCTAATATTGTACTGAGGAAGGATGAAAGGACTGCCAGAAGCGGTGGCATAGGATCCACACAGACAAACCTGGGGAGATTGGAGCAGGGGAGACAGGAGAATCAGGAAGAGCCCAAGCCAGGAATTGGAAACCAATAGGTAGAAGGCCCCAGAAGTGTGTGTGTGGGGGGGGCGGGGTAGGTCCTTCACAGAGAAACATCCAGAGACATGGCAGCAGGAAGAAGGCCTGCTCAGTACAATGGCCACCTTCTTCATCTTAGAACTTAAGAGATGGAGACAGACTGAGAGAACGGGAGGGAGAGAGACAGACACAGAGATGCAGGGAAAGAGACACAAAGATGAAGATAGAGAGAGCGAGAGCGAGAGCGAGACAGAGACAGAGACAGAGAGAGGTGGGAAGGGGAAGAAAGATAAGGAAAGGAGAGGAAAAGAGAGGAGGGGCGGGTAAGTGGTGTGGAGATGGGAGGGCGTGCTGCCTGACAAGCAGGGAGGGCTCCTTAGCTCCTAGCTTTTGCTCCCTCCTGCCTTTGGTGGTGGCGTGGTCTATTGAGTGGGTTGAGGCGATGGTCTTTTGCAACTACTTTCCAGGTTGGGTTCACTGGCTGTTTTTCTCTGCCTGTATTTTTAGAAAAAATTATGATGACAGTTGTTAGGTCTCAGGCAGGCAGGCAGGCAGCACATTCCATTACAAAGTTAGCATGAAATCAATATGTAAATAACCCTTTCTAACTGGCAGCTATTTTTGAAGGCAGAACGCACCTGATGTTACAGGTTTGTTCCACTTCACTTTAAATACCTCTCTGTCCTCTGAGAGCCTTTCTGACTTTTCCTCGTTTTCTTGTGATCTTTGCATCCACCCCCGATTCTCAAACCTCCTCCATCTTTATTTAAAAAAAAAAAATCAGCAAGACTTGCTTCTAATGGGTCTGTCCCTTCTCAGCGAGGCCACTTGCTGCTCTGGAAGGTGTAGGGACTACAAAGGCTGAAATCTGGTTGAATGAGAAATCAGATCATCCCTGGCAGAAGCCCAGCATGCAGTGGTCATGACCAGAGTTATGTCCTAGACAGTCGATTGACAGTCCCTTGTCAATAGTGATCGTTTTCCATTTGCTCTGATTTTTTTAAACCAATTATGCTATGTGCATCTGCAGAGAATCCAAAATCTTTCTAGAATATTCAATTCTAGAATATTCCATGTCAGACATGAACAGTACCAGATAAGTCTAGTCTGTGTGTATGTGGGGCGGGGGAGTGCTGGGAAAGGGAGTGAGGAAGCTATTTTCTTCCTTTTTAAATGTTTTCTTATTTGTTTATAGTTTAAGTCTAACATCCACATGTGAGAGAACAAATATGTACAGTTTGTCTCTCTGTGCCAGACTTAACTAACACTATGTTTTCTAGATCCATCTATTTTCTGAACCCAGTGGGGTAGCAGCATTCAATTTGGGTCCCCTGGCAATGAGCACTACCATTTTGTAAGCACGGGCTATGTATTACTTACTGCCCTAAGGTTTGTTTTTATGAACTTGAGCAGCTGTAGTGCCTTTCCTTCTGACTGAGCTCCCTGTAGCTGATGCCTATAGTCTTACACCATACCAATGGTTCTTCTGTCCCAGAATAGTCCTCAGGACAGGTGTTGTCTGGCCTGAAGCCATCTCTACGCTGGGCTAAATATTTCTCATTCCCTCATGACCATGGTCCTTGAGCCCCATGCCATAAATGGTTGATGACTTGTTACTCCTGTGGTTTTGGTTTGTCTGGGATAGGTACCCAGGTCAGGTGTCCTTTTGAGACATCTTAGTGTGATCTGACTCTAAAAGGAGGGACTCCATGGAAACTGATTCATCTGAAGGAGAGGTTAACTCTGTCTTTGACCACAGAAGGGTAGTTAGGTTACCTAGCAATTTGATCTGTTCTCTCTGATCCATGAAGACAGAGCTAGGGTCATAGGGAATGGGGTTATTCAGGATTGTCACAGGTCAGCTTTCCCCCACTTCTGTCTCTCTCTCTCTCTGACTCTCTCTCTGTCTCTCTCTCTCTCTCTGTCTCTCTCTGTCTCTCTGTCTCTGCCTCTCTCTCTCTTTGTCTCTCTCTCTGTCTGTCTCTCTGTCTCTGTCTCTGTCTCTCTCTGTCTCTCTCTCCCTCCCCCCCTCTCTCTGTCTCTTTCTCTCTCCCTTTCCTTTCCTCCCTTCTTCCCCTCCTCATTCCAGAACTGGGGCTTGAACCACTTGAGTCACAGCTCCTTTTCTGCCTTTTGGGTGGTTAATTGGAGATAAGAGTCTCACAGACTTTTCTATCTGGGATGCTTCAAACTGCATCCTCAGATCTCAGCCTTGTAAGTAGATAGGATTATAGCTATGAACCACCAGTGCTTGGCTAGATGGAAGAATTCTCTAATAAGTAGATAGCGCTAAAGTGACATGCTTTATGAGGGAGCTGAGTGTTGTCTACAAACTCGATGTATCTCAGCAAAGGTGAAGAATACTGAAAGGCACTGGTCCAGGAGTAGAAGGTTCTAGCATATAGCTCCAAGGACTATCTGACCCTGGGTTGTGGTCATACATTCACTTACACATTTCTTGATGCATGGGAGGTGCAATTCAGAAATGAGTTTTTAATTGGGATAAGATATTCATAATATAGCAGCTGAGTATGGTGGTCCCCAAGAGGTTGAAGCCGCAGGATTGAAAGTTCAAGGCCAGCCTAGGTCTCCTAGCAATAACCCATCTCAAAAATAGCGAGAGCTGCATAAAATACAAAATATACAACTCAGGGCAATTAAGTATATCCCCATTGTTAAGTAACTAACATGGCCATTTAGCCACAGACCTTTATTTTATGCAGCTGGAATTCAGTATTCTTCCAGCTGCTCCCTAACCCTAACCTGCTCCTAACGCCAACCAATCTTTCTGTCTCCACGAAACTTGAGCACTCTGGGTGCCTCATGTAAGTGAAATCACATAGCATTCTTCCTGTGGCTGGTCTTTTCATTTCACATAATGGCCTCGATTTACCCATGTCTAGGCTCTGTCAAAATGTCCTTCCTTCCCAATTCTGACAGGTCTGGGTTGTATGCCCATGTATTCCCCGATGAACGTGGAAGCCACCTTTTGGTGAGTGCAAACAACACTGCTTTGGACTGAGTGCTGGGTGAACACTCAGAAGTGTGAAACTGCCAAGTCAATTACCAGCTATGGAATTCTCAGTGTAGGTCTCTGAAAGCACACTATATTGTGTTCCATAGTATTTAGTATTCCTCCATATCTTTTCCAAGGCTTATTTTCTCTCTCTCTCTCTCTCTCTCTCTCTCTCTCTCTCTCTCTCTCTCTCTCTCTCTCTCTTTCTCTCTCTCTCTCTCTCTCTCTTTTGGTGTGTGTGTATGTGTTTGCTTGCTGATAGCGGAGTTCGCACTCAGGGCCTGGGTACTGTTCTGGAGCTTTTGTGCTCAAGTCTAGCACTCTACTACTTGATCCACCGCTCCACTTCAGTTTCTTTGGTAGCTTATTGTAGATAAAAGTATCATGGACTTTGCTGCCTGGCCTGGTTTTGAGCCAAGATCCTCGGATCCTAGCCTCCTAGGTAACTAGCATTACAGTATGTGTCACCAGTCCATACCTCTGTTTTAATATCCAGATGGGCACAGAGTGGGTCTTGAGCTGCAGTTCTGTAGGGATTAGTGATAGTAATCACAATTTCCTGTATTGATTGGGCATGTATTTCCTTCAGAGGAATGTTGACTCATTTACTCATTTTGAAATTGGGTATATTTTGTTGTGGAGTTACATGGGTTCTTTATATATCCTAGATATATAATCTGTAAAGATGTTTCCTATTCTAAGTGCTGTGCATTCACTCCATAGTCATTTATTTCCCCCTTTTGAGGGCACAGTACCACAACTTGAACTCGGGGCCTTGAACTCTTGCTTATTTTTTGTTGTTGTTGGTGGTGGTTGTTTTTGTTTGTTTGTTTGTTGGCTTAAGGCTGGCACTCTACCACTTGAGCTACTGCTCCACAGCTGGCGTTTTGCTGGTCACCTGGAGATAAGAGTCTTTCAGATTTGTTTGCCCAGTTTGGCTCCGAACTTAGAACTCAGTTTTCTGCTCTCGGAGTAGCTAGGGTTACAGGTGAGAGCCACCAGTATCTTGAATCATTAGCTGCATGGAAGTTTTACACTTGATGAATTCCAGTGAAACTTATTTTTTCTCTTGTTTGTGCTTTTGGTGTTAGACCTGAGAAACTGCTACCTGAGCACCATCAGGAACCTTTCTTTCTGTGTTTTCTCTAAGGCTTTTGTAACTTTAGCTCCTCTCTGTAGATCTTCCATCCATTTTGAGTTGAGCTTTGTGTGTAGGTTAAGGGAAGCCTCCTGCTATATTCTTTTGCACATGGATGCCCAACCCCCACTGGTGGACAAGATTGTTTTTCATTGAGTGGTCTCAGCTCTCTATTGAGAATTTTCTGACCACATATGTGAGGGTTTGGTCCTGGGCCGTCTGTGTTACACCACTGGCTTCTCTATCTACTTTTATGTCAGGAAAACAAGCCACATTGCTCCAGTTATTCTAACTTGGTGGTAGGTCTGGACAACAGGGGGTGTGAGACTTTTAACGCTGCTCTTCTTCCCTTCAGATTGTGTTGGTCATCTGGAGGCTTTTTGGTTTGTGGTTTGTTGTTGTTGTTGTTTTTTCATTTGTGGGGCTTGAATCTAGGGCCTGGCACTGTCCCTGAGCTTTTTTGCTCAAAGCCAGTGCTCTCCTACCTTGAACTATCACTCACTTCTAGTGTTCTGGTAGTTAATTGGAGATAAGAGTCTCCTGGACCTGCCGGCCTGGGCTAGCTTTGAACTGTGATCTTCAGACTCCTGAGTAGCTGGGATTGTAGGCCACCAGGGCCTGGTTTACTCTTTTGACATATGAATTGAGGAATAAAGTAATAGCACTGACTGCCTATATTATCTCCTATGTTTGGACTGCAGATTGGAGATGGAGAAGCAAACTTTACCCCTTAAGAGAATCTAGTCTTATTAAAGAAGATAAAATGGAACAAATGTAAGAGACATAGGTCTTCAACGCCCATGTATTGTGAAGGGGGAAGGGAGAAAGATAAAGAAAAGAAGGAAAGAAAGAACCAGCTGTGGTTAGAGATGTGGTTCAGGTGGCAGAGCACCTACCCATGAACACAAAGCATCAAATAATGAGGTCATGTCCCAGCTTGGACAAAAAAGAAAGAAAGAAAGAAAGAAAGAAAGAAAGAAAGAAAGAAAGAAAGAAAGAAAGAAAGAAAGAAAGGAAGAAAAAACAAAAGAAAGAAAAAAAGAAACAAAGAAAGAAAGAAAGAAAGAAAGAAAGAAAGAAAGAAAGACTGATGAGAACTGAGCCACGGAAAAGTTATACGTGGAATCTCTGATCAGATCACTGTTAGAAGTGAGAAGTGGACCACGCCAGAACAGTCTACTCACGTCTCTTCCCTCCCCCTCACTCCATCCTGAACCCATCGGTTCCTAACTGTCTGTGGACCTAAGCCACTGGGAAGAGGTGGTGCTCAAGGAAAGAGCAGTTGACCTTGTAGCGCTCAATAGCTGGAACAAGCCTCCCAATCTGGAAAGCCAAGACTAAGACAATCCTTATAGCTGGTCCATTTCCTCTGTGAGGGGGGAGCAAGACAGTGGCATCAAAACAGCTGGATCAAAGGGGGTATTTGTACTATTCTGTTCACAGCGGCACAATTCACAATAACCAAGAAATGGGAGCAATCTAAGGGTCCTTTCACATATGAATAACCAAAACATAACTATATGTGTGTGTATGTAGAAACATGTGAATATTACATAACCTTGAAAAGGAGGGGAAATCTGAAACAATACAACACAGATGAACCTTAATTACACACTGGCAAGTAAAACTAGGTAATGACAAAAATAAAGAGAGAGAAGAACCACGTGTCTTACTCACAAAGTGGAAAATCCAAAGTCATCCAGGACATAGAAACAGGAAGTCGAATGGGGTTATTCTTCATGGCACCATCAATGTCTAAAAAGAAAGTACCACAGGTTTTCAGGAATAAATTGGTGAAATCAAAACACTATGGCTGGGCATGGGTGGTGGTCAGAACCGTCTTTCTATCTACTTGGAAGGCAGAGATAAGAAGGATCATAGTTTGAGGTCAGTCTGGGAAAAAAAGGGTTTTTGAGACCATTTATCAATAGCAAATGTTGGGTATGCTGGCACACATCTATTAGCTATACATAGATGGATCATGGTTTAGGCTGGCACCAGGCAAAAAAAAAAAGTGAGACCCTATCACAAAAATAACCAGAGCCAAAAGATTTGGAGGTGTGACTCAAACAGTATAGAATCTGCCTAGCAAATACAAAGCCCCAAGTTCAAATTCCAGTACCACTAGCAAACAAAACAAACGTCAGATTTATAGCCAGGTGTGGTGCTACCCTTCTGTCACCTCTGAGGGAAGTAGGGAAGGAGGGAAAGAGAAAGAAAGGCTGGAGGATCTGGACCTCAAGAACAGGCTCTTCTATGCCGGTCCTATGTTCGGAGATGCATTTGCCCCTTCATAATGGAGTTTCTGGTACTCTAAGATGTGTGGTAGATAATTCAGCTGGTACAAAGCTGGTATTTATTTTTGTACTGCTTCTGAATTAAGAGATTGTGAAACAAAATAATCCTATAAACAAAATTACATGGTAAGGGTGGATTACATGTAGAAGGGCAAAACATATCGGAGCACACTGGCAGTTTCATTTGCATATAGCTGATATAGTAATTACAGATAAGTTTGTCTACTAATTAAAGCAATACTGCTAGAATGACTTAGATATATTGGTTAACAAAGATGATGCTGGAAATGAGCAAAACTACCTTTCTTTTACTATTTACATATGAAAAAGGCCTTATATTTGGCTAGAAGTTCCTAGGAGTATAATTCAAGCATGCAGATAAAGGGTAGCCTGTGACGCTGAGCACATAAGCCAGCGGCCAACAAGGCTGGCAGCGAACGCTTACTGCCGCATGCCTTATGTGAGGCAGAAAGCCCACAGCACAGCACGCTTTGATGACAGGTCAGACCCTTGATGTTGGGGGCTTCTCCTTTCGAGGGTGGGAGGCAATCAGGGGTGGATAAATAGCAGCTGAGCCAGAAAGTAATTTCAGACAGCAAGAAGGCCAGGACGAAAGGGGAAAATGTACAAAATCAGGTTTAGGACATAGATACCAGCACCTATACCGGCACCCACAGGCACAGGCATGGGTCAGTTGTGCAGAGTGCTACATGCTGTATTTGTCAATAGCTTTAGACTAAGTGCAGAGGAAAACACAGCAAAGGCACGCTGTTTGTGTCTTGGAAAAACATTCAGAGATCTGTAGAGAATGAGCAGTCAAGGGGAAGAGAGAGCAGATCTGTGCACATATACAAAGTCAGGGATATGAGAGCATGCTGAGCAATTCCACCCCCCATCTCTGCCCCCTCTTTGTTTTTTCTCTCTCTCCTTTCTCTTCTCTTTATCTCTCTTTTTTTTCCCTCTCCCTCTTTTTGTCCTCTCCCTCTTCTGTCTTTTCCTCCCTCTTTCTCTTTTCTCTTTCCTTTCGTTCTTTCATCTCTTTTCTCTTTCTGTCTTTCTATCTCTTTCTATCTCTTATCTGCTCAATCTCTCTCTTCTTTTGTGTGTGTGTTGTTGTTATTGTTGCTGGTCCTGGGGCTTGAACTCAGGGCTTGGGCACTGTCCCTGACTTCTTTGTGCTCCAGGTTAGCGTTCTACCACTTGAGCCACAGTGCCACTTCCAACTTTTTCTGAGTAGTTTATTGGAGATAAGTCTCACAGACTTGCTTGCCCAGGCTGGCTTCGAACTGCAATCCTCAGATCTCAGCCTCCTGAGTAGCCAGGAGGGTCACACACCTGTGTAAACTATGGCCACCCAGCTTCTTTCTCCCTCACTCTGCATTGTCTTCTTTCTCTCTTCTCTTCTCCCTTTTCTTCCCTCTCTTTTCTCCCTTTCTTCTTTCATTACTCCTTCCCGCTCTCTCTCCCTCCATCCCTCTCCTTCTTTCTCCTGAGTTCCTTCTTTGCCCCTCTCCCTTTCTGAGCTGAACACTCTATGGAAAAGAGCTTCTGCACCTAAAGGTAACAGGAGAACTCCCTCCCTTAGCTATCTGCAAGGACCTAGCTCCTCTTCACCAAGGGAGATTTTCCCTTGGTGGTCTGGGTTGATGTTGGATAGCTGTCTGTATTGGTTTCTCCATCTAATCTACCCCACTGATTGTGTTGTGCACTGCCGCCAAGTCCCAAGCAGCAAAAGGTGGAGGTGGCGAGGCAGCAGGGTGTTGTATGGAAAGTAGAGGAGGGAGGAGTCAGCACCTGCTTGTGCCCTAGGGCCCCTGCCGGCTGTAGTGGAGCCCAGATGTCATACCAGATTACAGGAATATTAAGTATGCAGAATAGTGCTGGTGCCACTGTGAGGTGGGTTAAAGGAAAGACTTGATGGAGAGTGGAGTAAAGACCTAGTGGCATGGTTCCCACCCACCCACCAGGGCTTTGTTAGTGACAATGGATGGACCCGCTCCACCCCCTTCCCTAGCAGTGTTGGGAGAGAAGCCTCTGGAAGCTAGGTCCTGATGGAGCAGGATGGGGTGGGGGGCGGGGAACCATAGGTAGAGGAGGCAGTGAAGTAGGATTCCTGTGCCCCCCGTCCCTGACACATCTGAATTCCTGAGGACTTGTTCTCGCAAAGCCACCATTTCCTTGGGCATCAGCATAATGACATAGAAATGTGTACTGGTTGGGGAGCAACAGCTGGGAAACAGACCCACAAAACCCCCTTTCCTCACAGGTCCACTGGCTATGTTGTCCTCTCAGCCCCCGAACTGGGGGCACAGCCACTGTGGTGGCATATTGGCAAGTTCAGAGCAAATCTGGTTCTTCTCAGAGAATTTCCAGCATGCTGAAGAGCACACTGTGGGAAGGAAGGAGGAAGGGGTGTAGGAGTGAGAAAGTGATAGGTTATGCCTCTCGGCACCATCTTCCCAATTTAGAGAAATACAGTAACCATACAACATGATTGACCAAGGGCTATTTCCCTTACCAAAGGGCTGACATCAGGACTTTGAAGACCCCTGGCTTCGGAAGCAGGGATCCATCCCCAGAAACTCCACGCTGTTCTCTACTCTTCTTCCTTTGTGCCAGTATTGGAGCTTGAACTCAGGACTCTCAAGCTCTCACTTGGCTTTGTCAGCCAAGGCTGGTGCTTTACCATATAAGCCACAGCTCTGTTTCTAGCTTTTTGCAGGCTATTTGGAGATAAGAGCCTCATAGACTTTCCTGCCCAAACCAGCTCCAAACTACAGTTTCCTGATCTCAGCTTCCTGAGTAGTTAGGATTGCAGGCTTAAGCCATCAGTGACTAGCTCTGCGCTACTTTCTTCAGCTGGGTTGGATGTGCCCCCATTTGTCCCCAGCCCTCCTGCTGCTGTTGTTGGCCTCTGTGTTCGGCCTTCTGAGTTTTATAAAGACATTACAGCACTTGACATTTAAAATTTATCAGCAAAGCTAAAAAAAAAAAAAAAAAACCTAATGCGAATTAAACGGGATTTTTAATCCCCTCCAATGTTGCCATGAGTATAATCACTAACAGAATGAAATCAGAATCAGTGGAGGAAAATATTAATCATGCATTTGCATGCATTAAACATAATGCAGAAGACAGCAGGTTGCATGCTGGTGTGGGGTGGTTTGGTAACATGTGTGAGGCAGGCTGGCGGCTGTGGAGTGCTGGGTGATGCCTTAGGGTGTCTGCCTGCCTGCCCCTGCCCCTGTCCCGCCCCATAGCTTCCAGCTCCTGTGCTTATATGGGCTGGCCTGGCCTGGAGCTGGGAAGAATGTCCCTTCTGGGTTTGGAATATTATGTGACATTAGGGGACTGTTAGTCTCTGATAGTTTGAGAAAAGAAGTCTGTGTGGTTGGTGTTTAGAGTGGGCCACTCCCCGCCCCCACTCCAGTGCTGAACTCTGAAACCAATCTTGGATGGTGATGGCATGCAGGAGAAGCTGGGCTGGGAGCTCTGCCTGCATCCGCCTGGGCTGCAAGGTCACTGTGCAGAGGCCCTTCCTCCGTGCCGCTGAGAAACGTGCAGAGAACTGTTCAAACTCAGCTTCCATTTCTTTAGCGCTGAAATCCAATGCTAGGAAAACGAAGAGGGAAAAAAATGAATAATGAGGCACTTAATTCAATGCCCCGCTCATAGCACGCACTTAATAAATGTTGTTTGTTTTTTAATAAAGCTGTTCGTTCGTACACTATCTATGGACAACGCCGTGTGCTGACCACCCGCAGCCACGTCTCTGGCTCCAATCTCTGATGGCCTGAAATGGACCTTCAGAATTCCCATCTGTATATGGAACCCATGAAACGCAAGGGGCCTCAACTTACCCAAAATCACACCAGAGCTGGGTCACCCCATCTGCCTCCCAGTCCCTGACTACTGAAGAGCTCTGAGCTTCTCCAGGCATGCAGCCAGGTAACTGGAGGCCTGCCTCATCTTCTCTCTCTCTCTTAACCATATAACCTAACTCAGACTGCGTTCTCTGTGGAGCATTAACCCTGCCAACCAGCTCTTGGTTCATTTTTTCCTTCCAACAGCTACTTTCTTCCCTGGGCCACAACATCTGCACCCTTGTCCCCACTAATTCCCCATCTCCGCTCCACAGAGGAATATACCAAAATCAGCTATCAGCCTATTTCTTTCTTGCCTACCCCCCTGCTCACCATGACGTGTGGTCTCCACTGGTTTGGATACGAGACCTATCATGGTGTGTTCTTAGTCTAGTTCTAGAGGCAGGTGTTGGAGGGCTTGGTGGTGGCCATGGCATTGGAGGCTGGGACTAGAAACAAAGTCCAAATCTAGTCTGGGCATGTGGTATGGAGGGCAGAGAAATGGGAACATGCAGCGCCAGAGGAAGTCAGTTCCGCTGGAAAGGGGAACACGTGATGCACAAGGATGATGTGTTGCTAGAAATCAGCCAAGCAGCGATGGCCTCGTGTTTGGCTGAGTGTCTGGGACCTTGGGAAGCCAGTGGCTGGCCTCCTCTCCATCCTGTGGATTTCAGGGGGTGCCCATTTGGTGGTTTCTACTGCCTCTCCAGATGTTCTCTAGTCTGCTGGGAATTATCTGCCGACACAGAAGTGGCCCTTCTCCCGACACTCCAGGGTGCTTTCAGTATCCACATGCAGCCATATTTACCATGGCGACACCTTGTCTGCCTGGAGAGCCATCCTTGAGATGGATGGCCCTGTAGGAACTGTCTTCTGGGTGCCCTAGCCTGTTTCAAGGGGTACCTACGCAGAAGCGGGTGAGGTGTCCTGGGACCATCCACAATGACTCCTGACAGCCAAGGGAGGGACACAGATGCAGGCTAGCATGTAATTAGTGCCAGCAACACAGCTCTCTGATCGCTGTCCCTCAAGAACGTGCATCTCTGGCTAAGAGGCAGATAATGGACAATCACAGCAGATCCTTGATTATGGTTTGATTGAGCTTATGGGAGTTCCAGACGGCTAATGCAATTGTGGCTTCCAAAGCGCTTAGTGGAGGGCATTTCCATATGGACAGGGAATTAAATAAAGCTGTCCTGAACACTTTGCTGGGCCCGTGCCTCCTGTATGTGGCCGGATCCAATCTTCTGCTTCAAGTGACCTCAACAGAGACCAGAGGGAGTGGTCATGACCCAGGACAAGAGGGCCAGCTTCCTCCTTAATTACGGTCACATTTCCCCTCCAGGGCTCTTGACCTGCCTGGCATTAGCTTTTTGCTTCCTTTCTTGGAGCCACACACCCACTCCCTGCCTGCAACCTCCACTCCTCCAGTCATCAGCTGAGCTCTAGGACTTGAATTTTTCTAGAAGTAGTGACTTGAATAAGCAGAGCACTGTGCTGGACACACTTTCTGCAGAGACAGTTGAGTGGCATGTGGAAGTGATACAGGGGGTAGCAGGGTCACAGTACGGGGAGCCAGTCGGGGGCTTCTCTAAAGGTCATCTCTGGCCCACCCTGACCCATGCTTGGCCAAGCTCCTTCCTCCCTTTCCAGACCTCAGCCTCTTCCCTGTAACAGAAGGGACTGGTGATGTCTAACATCTAGGAATGACATGATACCCTGGCCTACCACAGCAATGAAGTCACAGAAACTTGGCACCCAGCCAGTTTTTCACACTGGCTAACTGCTGAACCACTGAAACTTCCAAGCCTTCCTGGTGACATGCAGGAAGGCATACCATGAGGCACATGGAAGTTTTGGAGAACTTGGCAAGTGTGTCCTAGGGTGTATAAAAACTTAGAAACTGGTGCCTGCAAGTCATGGTTAGAGTCATTAGCATCAAAGATAGGATGATGATGGAGCCAGGAGTTTGGCCTAATGGTAACATGCATGCCTAGCATGCACGAAGACCCGGGTTCCATTCCTGGGTACCATATAACATAGAAAAAGCTGGAAGTGGTGCTGTAGCACAAGTGGTAGAGCTCAATCCTTGAGAAAGCCCAAGGACAGTGCTCAGGCCCTGAGCTAAAGCCCCAGACTGGCAAAAAAAAAATACGATGATGAATGATCAGCACATTGGAACGTGGCGAGGGTCTATGGTGTCTCATGAGGAGAGTGGGGGCTAGGGAGGAGAGCTGAGATGGTCTTGGGGGGGGTGAAGACACTCCAGCTTCTTGACAAAGTGACTCCTTTGGTAAAATTCCTAGAGTGGGAGAAGATGGCAAAAGGAGAGTGAGAGAGAACATTGTTTACATCAGGAGACCATCAGGGTGTAGTGTAGGTTCCAGAAGAAAAATCTCAGTGTTGGAATCAGCATTTGAAGGCCTGTGTCCTCAGAGATATTGGTGCACTGTTTAGGAGAGAATTAAGAGACCAGTTAAGAGACCATCTAATTCTTACTGCTCATGCCTGAATTCTAGAGTAACCACAAGCGACAGAGACTTGAGAAGGAAAAGAAGAAAAAGAAGTGAAAGAATAGACCGAGGCATTTCTCCACATCCCCAGGCCCCGCCCCCTCCACATCCATTAGACTACACTCCTTTATCAAAGCCCAGTGAACCACACTCCCCTTCCAGATCAGTAGACCACAGCCTTTCTCTGCATCCAGAAGACCACAGCCCTTTGACAAGTCCAGTGGATCACACCTCCTTCCACGAGCTATATAAACCACTCTATTCCCATTTCCAAAACCAATAGGCCACCCTCCTTCTCCACGTCCCTTAAACCATGGGGAGTCCTGAGCTGGTTAAAAGGAAATAGCCTTGAATTACATACACAAGATGGAAGTTTCAATGCTGGCAGTTTTTATTTGCTCAGCTCTGGACTTGTTAATGCATGGAAGAAAACAAAAAACAAAAAACCAACCCCCGGAGTCAGGAGTTTGGCCTAGTGGTAGAGCACTTGCCTAGCATGCACTAAGACCTGGGTTCGATTCATCAGTAGCATATACATAGAAAAAAGCTGGAAATGGTGCTGTGGCTCAAGTGGTAGAGCTCTAGCCTTGAGAAAACCTAAGGACAATGATCAGGCCCTGAGTTCAAGGCCCAGGACTGACAAAAAAAAATCCGCCCCCCTCCCCCCCGAAAGATCCTGCTGACAGCAGATGAGGCAAAAAGCCTTGAGTTCCACCTGCGAAGCATCAGGAGCAGGAAGAGGAGATCAGAGGTATGTGAAGGCAGTGGGTGGAGAAAGACAGAGACATTTCTGGCTTATATGCCATCAGCTTCAGACTGTTCAATATGCAGTCTTCCCAGCTAAAGAGCTGGTTCAGTCTGTCACCATATGTGATTTGGCTTAGTGTTGGAAATGAAAAGGTGAAACACACTGAATTTCACACCTTCAGCTGAGCAAAGGCTGTCTCCCAGGTGCAGACCACATTTCTTTGGTCCCAGTTAACCTTTCATGGCTCCTTGGAAGTCAAGGCTTCTCTCCTGGCTCCCATAGTCCACTGTAGATCACCACCTAGCCTGGTGTTCCAGCCCCGTCTAGACACTGCACCTCCTGTGAGCAGAGGCTGTGCCCCTCTCTCTTGGTCTAGCTCTCTAATGGTTGTCTCCCTGTCGGGAGTTGAGGATCATTTCTCATCTTCAAATGTTATATTAAATTAGATAAGTTTAAAAAGCCAGCCTCAGTCCAAAAGCTTTGGGCATTGCTAATTGTTAATTGCTGCTCTGAGAAACATCCTGGCAGCCAATTGTTGAGTATTTGGTGCTGGATTGCTTCTGGAGAAAGACCTTAAGTGACAGCAAGACCAGCCCACATATTGCAAAGCCTATTTGGCTTTGGGATTGAGCAGGGCTGTGCTGGGACTTTAGAGCAGGAAGGTATGGGAGGGATAATTTGCATAGCCACACCTCCACCAGCCTGACCCTCTCAGCAAGTGGGAGGATTGTGCCCAGCTGGCAATATCTCCAGCTCCTGATCTGAATTTTACTGGGACCAGTCCTTGGGAGAAAGTTTTGGTGAAAACTCGCTGGAGCTCAGTCTAAGGGGGTTTGTGGCAGCAGAGAGAGGCTTCTTAGAAGACTTGGAAATTGGAACGAACATTACCACAACTACAAACTGAGCAACAAGGTCAAAGTCTGAGCAATATGACAATGTGTATGGTGATTGTAGGCCAGAGGTTCTCAGGTTCCTCCTGCCTGAGTTTGGGATTAGATCTCCCCAAGGAAGTTAGGGATGCTGAGGGCACAAGTGAGGGTTAAACATGGCCCTTAAGCAAGGGAAAGAGTAGGAGCCAGGTTTGACCATTTCCATGTGCTCTTCAGGGCCTTGCTGTCCTGTTCTTTGTACTCGGTTTGCAAACATGAAAGTCCTGTGATCTACTTGTTTGTCCATAAGACCACCATGTCAAGATGAGGGAATTAACAGTGATCACCGCAAAGCTTTGGGATCTTCTAAAATGTTGGGGGGTGGAGGGCACACCCTGAGGCCTTCAGGCTGCCTAGGTCTCTTGAAATGAAGGAAGGGCCAGAGAAGGGAGCCTTGGCATGCTTCCAAGCCATGGATATTCATTCTGCATACAGACACGTCAGTCTTAATGCACACCACACACACACACACACACACACACACACACACACACTTATATATAATTATATGTGGGATTTTTTTATTGAATTTATATAGTTACAGTCAAGAGAGCTGATCATTTGAGAGAGCAAGCCCTGCTGTCTCTTCTTTTGGCACAATCCCCAGGGTCTGTGCCCCTGAGGGACCTCTCAGCATGGAACAGAGTGCAAATCAGGGAGAGCTCTCAGCCAGGGAAGCAGAGGGTGGCTGGGGAGGAGAGGGCAGGGAGATGGAGCAAAGCTGCTCTTCTGACCCCAGCTATCAACTTGGGACTTGCATGAAATGTGACTTTGCAGGGAATTTCAAACCCTGGCCTCCATCACAGCTGGTTCCAGTTTTCTCACACAGTGATGACTCAGGCTGTTTCCTCAGGGTTTGGTGACAAAGATGCTGTGTTCCTAATGTAGTTTCTCTTAATCTAATTGAAGTCCTCTTCTGAATGCAGTGGTGATTCGAATTCAGGTTACCTGAAGATGTCTTGGGCATACTTGGTTTATTGAGTGACAGGAAGTGGCTGTTTGGGGTGGGCATAAGGGAAATCACATACATGGGAAGCAGCACATGGGAGAAATATTCCATTTTCCGCAAAAGGAACTTCCAAAGCACCTTGGAGTTTTAATTATAAAATTAGGCAAATTTATGGGAGGAAAATAAATGTGAAATTCAGTTGTATTTGTGGCATCTCTGGGTTGTAAGAAATAACCAGAACCAGAATTTGCAGTGGGAGCTATGAAGACAGGGGTGGGGGGTCTCTCAGAGACCACTGTGGGCAGATCAGCCCTCTCCCTGTCCTAACCTAGAGCTGGAGGGAGTTTTAAATAAAAGAGGGCTAAGGGCCTGGAAGGGGTGGAGTGGTGGAAGGAACTGTCCACAGGCCTTCTCTATCACACTTCTCTGGCCAGGGTTGGGGTTTGAGTTGCATTCCTTTCAGAGAGGTGAAAACCTTCACTCACTCCTGCTACCCATGTTTGTGATCTTATTTGGAAATAGGGTCACCTGCAGATGTCATCAACTTAAACGATCTGAAGGGGTCCAAAGTCCAGGCACTAGTGTCCTCTCACCAGTCCTCACACAGGGATGTGCAGAACGCACAAAAAGGAAGAAGGCCGTGGAAGGTGGAGGCCAAAGCTGGAGTAGAGCACAGACCATGGAGGATACCCAGCCATCTCCAGGAGCTACGAGGCAAAGAGGGAATTTCCCTAGAGCTCCTGCAGGGAGGGTGGCTCCGCTCACATCTTGAATTTGGTCTTCTAGACCTGTAAGGTAATGAGATTGTGTCATTTAAAGCCAGCCAGGGTATGGTTATTCATTAGGACAGCCCCAAGAATTGAAGTTACACACCCCAGCTACACACCCCAGCCTAGCTCAAAACAGGCACCTTCTTTCCTTGTCCTTCAAGTTTTTGATACCAAAAGAATCTACTCAGGTCACCTTTTGTGGCTATCCTGTAGGCCTGCTGCCCTTGACAGCCCCAGAGCTGCCCGGAGCTAATCAGCTATGATGGGATGTGGTGGGTTCATGGAGGACAGAAACAAGAGACCAAAAGAGATCAGTCTGTTAACAACAGCCAGTGCACCAAGGAAAGGTCCAGGGAGCTGTGAGCCTCTTGTAGAGCTCTCATTTTGTATTCCTCCTTTTTATCTCTGACTCAGTTTTGGCTTTTCTTTGATTACAGAGAAAAATAATACACATGTATATGTAAAATATGTGTGTATATATGTATTGTATATGATGAGCAAGTATATTATATATAAGAAAAATATATATATGTATTATAATATATATGTATGATAATATATGTATACTATAATATATATGTATAATATATAATATATATGCATAATATGTATGATATTTTTAGTGGCGAGTCTGTGTAAAGTGTAGAAACGTGTGTGTGTGTGTGGTGTGTGTGTGTGTGTGTGTGTGTGTGTGTGTGTGCACGCAGTGCTAGTACTGAGACTTAAACACTGTTTCTTAGCTTTTTTTTTTCTTAGATCAAGGCTGGTGCTCTACCATTAGAGTCATAGCCTCACTTTCAGTTTTTGGTTAGTTGGAGATATGAGTCTCATGGATGTTCCTGCTGGGGCTGGCTTTGAACTCCATTTCTCAGACCCCAGCCTTCTGAGTAGCTCAGAGTATAGGCCTGAATGCCAGTGCTCAGCTAAGTGTAGAGACTTGAGTTCTAGATGAAACTGTGTTTCCTGGATTGAAAGCTTGATTTGATGACCAGCTCTTATGGTTTGGATCATAACTGTCTCCCCAAGGCCCATCTGCTCAAGATTCAAGCCACCAGCCTGTGGTACCATTAAGAGGTGATGGAAGCTTAGAAGAAGGTGGGGCTTAGAAGAAGGAAGCCAGGCATTTGAAGGGGATATAGAGACCCTGGCCTTTTACTCTGTCTTTGTGCTTCCTGGCTACCATGAGTGAATAGTCCTCCATTTCACACTCCTACTGCCATCATGTACTGAGCTGCTACAGGCCTAAAGCAACAGGGCCAAGTGACTCCAGCCAAAGCTTTCCTCCCTTGAACATGATTTCTCAGAGATTCTGTCATGGCAGCACAAAGCTGACATTCACATCAACCATGTGACTGTGACACACTGGCAGACCCTCTCTCTTCTCTAAGCTTCAGAATCCCCAGCTGGGAAATGGCATCTGTGCCACCAACCTGCTTAGAGCACAATCAAATAAGATGGATGTGAACATTCCTTTGATCTTGTTAAAATTTAAGTCTACAAGGAATGCTGCAGGCAAGAAACAGCATCCCCCAATTCCACTCCTCCATGCCCCCTCCCGCCAGCTCAGGGTGGGCTCTGGGCAGAAGATGGAATATGGAGACTGAGGGCAGGCTCAGGCATGGGATGTGTGCTGGCTGCCTGCTTTTCCTTTGTCTTTTTCGATAATGCTAATCTGGTTATTCTGAGTTAACAGCTCTTCCGTGTTACTATTACTCATTCCAGCCTCTGAATCATCCTGATGGATACAACTTGACATCCACCAATTTGCCTAATTCATCACTTTTGCATTTCTTTAAAACTAAAAACAAAGTGCGATGGTTTTCCAACTGGCTTTGCAAGGTTCTTTGCCCCTCTCCTCCAGTATCATTAGGCAATGCCCAATATCAATAGGAAAAGCCCTTTCCGAAGGGAGGTCGCGTGGAGAAACCAGTGGGCCAGGGATTCTGTAGTTAAAAGCCAGGTACTGTGTGATCTCCAGGAAGTTAAGATGGCAAGGTTCTATCTTGTCCTTAATCCTATCCCCAGGCTGGGTTACTCACTGGGACTAAGTGCAGTCCAGCTGGGATTGAATAGACCCCTCTCCCCAGCATCCCTCTAACTGTGGAAGTTTAGTCATGAGCCTTGAGTTTGTAGTTCTCTTGCCCAGGCTCAGGCCTCATTCTCCTACCCCTAACTTCAGAAGATCCTGAAGCTACTCAATACCTTTTCTTCAGGGAAGAAAAAAATTCCCTGTTCTGAATTCTTACAATCCTCCTATTCTTCCTTTCTGATCCTTACTCTTGTCCCATTAACAGATTCAATACGCTCATTATAACAAGTCAGACTACACAAGTATATGAGGAGGAAGTTAGGATCTCCCCATTTTCCCACTCTAGTGCCTCTATCTCCTCATTCCCTTGAGCAACCACTAATGGTTTATTTTGGCTAAGCTTTCCAATCGCTCTGTCTCCCCTCTCCCAGTCTCTTGTGCCAGTACTGAGTCTTGAGCTCAGGCCTGGGCACAGTGTCTTAGCTTGTCCACTCAAGGTTGGTGATCTGCTGCTGGAGCCGCAGCTCCACTTCTGTCTCATGGATTATGATTTGAAGCTAGCCCAAGTAGCTTCAAATCATAATCCTCAGATCTCAGCCTTCTGAGTGGCTGGGATTAGAGCGTGAGCCCAACGTTTCTCTTGATGCTTACACTACCATCGTCATTCACATGATCACAGACACCGAGATTCTATTTTTTAAGTGAGATCACACTATACACACGATTTCCATTTCAGCAATAAGCTATTGTTGGACATTGCTTTTTGCCAATTCACACATGTCCAGTTGATTCTAGCTGGATAATCACCCATGTATTCACAAAACAACCTCCCATTGTTTTCTACCCTGTAATCTTTCAAATATAGTTTTGTAGATTGTGCTTTTTGTTGTCAAGAAAATAGTCTACATGTGTGATTCCTGGCTCAAGGGATATTTACCAGGCACCAGTGGCTCATACCTGTAACCCTAGTTACTCAGGGGGCTGAGATTTGAGGATCACAATTTGAAGCCCCCCTAGGGAGGAAAAGTCCATGAGATGCGTATCTCCAATGAGCTCCCAGACCCTGAGTTCCCACACCCCCAGTATTGGCACAGCACAGGCATAGGCGCAGGTGCACGCGCACACACACAGACACAGACACACACAAGTAAGGATGTAGGATTTTGAAAACCCAACAAAGTTGGCTTAGAGTCATGGGGTCCGTATACCAGCTGAATGATCTCAGACAAGACATCTCTGCTTTCTCCCTGGGGAAGATGATGCAGAACTGTGGACGTGGTAAGGTGCCAGGCAACTTGGAGGTGCTGGCTGTCCCTTGGATGTACTTGGGAAAGGTCTCTTCTTTCCTATAGGTGTGGGTGTGGGATCTCAGCCTGTGCCCTCCTGTGTCCTGGGCTGGTTGTGTGGAATCTTTGGGTGTGAAAATGCAGGTGTTTGTAGTTTGGAGTCCAGATGACTGACCTGAATGCTAATCTCCCTGTGTCCTTGTTTGCTCCTCTGGAAACTTTGAGGGTGGACAGCTAATCAATGGGGGGAAATGATGGTGCCTGCCTTGTGCACATACTAACTGGCAGCTCCAGAGTGGAGACCTGGGGCTTGGGAGTATGCTTGTACTCTCAAAGCAACTGGCATGGGTCTGGAGAATAAGAACTGGCATGGTTGGCTAGAAAACAAGCCCTGAGCCATTGGGGCATGGAATGGGCCATGAAGGGGAGGAGAAGCAAGACCCTGGGCCAAAAGTAGGAACTAAAAAAGCTAGAAAACAAAAGGGGGAAGAGAAAGGAAATCAAGAGGAAGTCCTGAGGCAAGCGGGGCCTGAGGGAAAAATGCCCTGAGATCTGTTTTATACTCTGGATCTTGGAATAGGCATATATAATATATATCTCAAATGCCCCAACTCTAACCTCACTTGCCACTCTGACCATATTTTTTGGCTCATTCACTTACCCTGCTGTGCTTTATCCAGGCTCCATCCTCCCTCCCTCTGACCCACTCACTTTCCTTCCTTCCTTCCATCTCAAGGGACTTTCTCAAACCCCACTCATCCTCCTCAGCTTCACCTGCCGACTGGAAGGGAAAGAGAAAAGGAATGGCAAAGGAAAGAGGCTAGCGTGGAAGATGAATCTCTTTTGAACCCAGGAAATCTTTTATTAATTTTTTCTTTCTTCTTTGGTGCTGGTATTGGGACTTGAACTCAAGGATACATGTTCTTGCTTGGCTTTTTTCGCTCAAGGCTGGTACTCAACCATGAAGCCACATCTCCACTTTTGGGGTTTTTTTTTTTTTTTGCTGGTAGACTAGAGATGAAAGTCTCTTGGATTTGTCTACTGGGGATGACTTTGAATCCAGATCCTGAGTAGCTAAGATTATAAACATGAGCCATCAGTGCCCAGGTTCCTCATCTTTCTTCCCCAAGGATGAGAAGGGAAGGAGCCCTTTCCCTCATACACTAAGCATGAACCAGTTTAGTCCAAATGCCCAGTTCTGAGTCCTAAGAAGAGGTTTGTAGGCATGTTAGAGTGTGCAGAATCCACAGCTTGGGGCTGATACACACTCTGCCTCAGGTTTCTCTCCAAGTCAAGCTGTGCATCTTCTCAGCATGAGTAGTCAAAACCACTGTCCTCCTTGTCTTCCAAAACTCTTGGTCCAGAGTTTGCCCGGTCTCTGTAAGAAGCTCAGGTGAAGGTGAAAGGGAGAAGGAGATAAAGTCCAGGGGACAGCAGGCTTGGAGAGGACTTAGACCCTCGTTCCAGGAGGAGGACCTGAGCTTGTGGCTCAGTAGCGGTGGCAGGAGTGGTTCAGGGGTGGAGGAGTCACCTACTGCTTGTCTGCACATGTGGGGACCAGTCCTTTGAGGGAGCTCCGGCTGCCTCCTTGCCTGGTGGGGCTGGGCGGGCCTGTGGGGAGGGGGCAGCATGGCAGCTGTGGGCTGCACCGTGGCCTGTCAGGGAGGAATGATTAATGACCAGCCGCACAGCTGAGGCTAACCTTTGGAGAGCCGAGCAGGGCATCTGCAGAACTGTCAGGCTCTGACAAGGACAGAGCTGAACAACCAATTATGCCGCCATCACTAAGGTGGGCTGTCACTTTAATCCCAGCCATTCACTTAGGCAAGGACAGGGAAATTTCTCCTCTGCACAGGCGGGTGCCTTGGCCACCTTAACCATTTCAGGACAGGGGCAGAGACCCTTCCCGGGAACAGACAGTGTTCTCCCGCTTCTGGGTTTCCCCGCTGGTTTCTAGAACTTTCACACTGGCCACAGGAAAACAATTCCAAACAGATGGCTTCCATCTCTTCCTGCTATCTCCCACTGGGCTTTGCAGAATAAAGCTAAACTGCTTAACTGGACGCTGGAAGATTTTCATCCCAGTTCCACTGATGAGCCATTCCCTAGTAGGCATTCAAAGTAATGACGCACGAGGAAGGGATCACCATGGACTGCGTCGGAGAGGCTGAGAATCCATGAGATAGAGAGGTGGGAAAAGGGGAAAGAGATTACAAGGCATAGGCTAGTTTATATTATATATAATAGGTAACTATATTATATAATACATATTACATATTATATCTATATCTATCTATAATATCTATCTATCTATCTATCTATCTATCTATCTATCTATCTATCTCCTTTAGCAATGGCAGGCAACTCTACATGACTCTGGAATTCCCAGGACATGAGAAGGGATCAGTAAGTCTAGAAATGCAGGGACAAGGTGGTGATGGGTCTTGACTGTCAGATAAAGCAACTGGGATCCTATCCTGCTTCTTAAGGGGGAATGAATGGATTCAGGGCTTTCCTTTCCCCTCATTTGTCAACACCTTTGTATTTCTATATCTTGTCACAAGTCCTGGATTTCATCCATTCTGGATATTTTATTGTGTCTTGAACTTGCCAGATTTTCTCACCACCTTGTTATTTCTTTCTCTTCACGTCTATATGTTTATTAAGTAGTTGCACAAGGGAGGTGCCATTTAACAAAGCAGTTTATGTATACCATGCATCTTAATCAGCATCACCTCTTTCAACATTGTTGTTGTTTTGTTCTTGTGATCTGGAGTGCCCTCACCCCATTGTTTGCTCAGAACCGCTGTTTGGCTGCTAAGAGCGACAGGCCAATGTACGATTAGATGAAGTATGATGAAGTTTTCATGTAAAATTTAGCTGTAAATGACTCGAGGCCAGCAGCAGCATGACAGTTCTCTACTAGCCACCTTCCATTCAACTGTCCTTGGGGAGGCTTCTATCCACAAAGTCACACTGTGGTCACAAAATGGCTGCCCGAGCAGTGGCCTCTCTGTCTCCCTTCAAGGAAAGATGAAGGAAGAAAATAAGGAAAAATTAATATGCCTCACTACCATATCATCCGCTTAGGAAGAGCTTTAAAACAATAAAAGATTTGCCTACAACGCTTCCACTTATTTTATTGGTCATTCCACCTGTACAGAGAAGTAGGAAATATGGGCTTTTTGTTTTGGGGGTTTTTTGATAGTGTTTATTCAGTTCTGACAATATTGGGATTCTGTTAATGAAGAAAAAACAGGGAACAGAAAGGGAGCTAAAAATCTCAGCTACACCAATAGGGAAAAGCACCTGAATGTGCCCCCAGGTAGATGTAGGCAGGTGGATGAAAAGAAGTGTTGGAGAACAGAAAAGTCACCATGGAAAAAGCCTGGAGAGGAAAACAATGCAACCAGAACAATGGAGACATGTCAGAATACCTGTGAGAAATCTAAATGTTCTCAAGTGTTCCAGCACTTACCTTGAAAAGAAGTTTTGCATGATATCAAATAAAGAATAGCATCATCGCACAATCTAGTCCTAAAACTTAGATTTTTTTCCATCAAAGGAAAAAGAAATAATGATAAGGAGTAGAGTTGGGAGAAAGAAGTAAAAGTATGCCTAACTATTCATCGTAAGTAGCAGGATCTCAAAAAGATTCTAATCCACACCTGATTCCAGCACTTTGGAGAATTTAAATTAAGAAATATTTTTGAAAAATATACAGGATTAGAGCCAACATTTGTGTTTCAGTACATTAGAGAGTAAGTAGGTAAGACTCTACCTTACAAGGGACAGGTAAGAAATGACACAAAAGTTAATATCAAAATGATGAGAAAAGACTAAATAGCTGCTGTGCCTCCGTGGCTCATGACTGTAATCCTAGCTACTCAGGAAGCTGAGACCTGAGCTCAAAGCCAGCCTGGGCAGGAAAGTCTGTGTGACTCTTATGTCCAATAAACAACCAAAAGCCAGAAGCAGAGCTGTGACTCTCATGTAGAGAGCCATCCTTGAGTGACAAAGCTAAGGGATAGCAACTAGGCCCTGAGTTCAAGCCTCAGTATTAGCACTGAAAAGAAAAGACCAAATAGCTACACCAATGTATAGAAATGTGTTAAATTTGCCTGTTGAAATAAAATATGAAGACTCTGAGACTAGATTAAAAACACAGTTTAATTACATTCTTTTTAGAAGACAGTCAACTTAAAGTTAGAAGAAAGGATTAAAATCAAAATAATAGGCAGAAGTATATCAGGAAAATAGTCACAAAAAATCAAGACCACAATATTAATCAGGCAAGGTATAATTCAAGAGCAGCATAAAGAATTAAACAAGAAAACGAGTCTTGTTTCGTGGTTGAGAGAATTCCCATTTTAGCGTAAGTAAGACAGAAATCCCTGAGTATTTTTGTTGGGATAGGAGAAATTCATGTTAACCAAGGCTGGAGGGTTTCTGAAGTCCTAAATACAATAAGCACAAAGAAAACATACTAAGACATGTCACTTGTACTCATTAAAGGTAAAAATCTTAAAAGCAGCCAAGGTAGGGCTGTGAGTGGGGCCTAGTGGTAGAGTGCTTGCCTAGCATGCAGGAAGGCCTGGGTTTGAGCCCGAAGTGGTGCTGAGGCTCAAGTGGTAGAGCTCTAGCCTTGAGAAAGTCCAAGGACAATGCTCAGGCCCTGAGCTTAAGCCAAGGACTGGCAAAAAAAAATTCTTTTTAAAAATAATTACTTAAAAGAGAAACAACATTAGCCAGGGACTGGTGGCTCATGGCTGTAATCCTAGCTACTCAGGAGTCTGAGATCTGAGGATGGCAGTTTTAAGCCAGGCCAGGCAAGAAAGTCCATGAGACTCTTATCTCCAATTTAATCACTAGAAAAAGCCAGTGGTAGAGCTGTGGCTCAAGTGGTAGAGCACTAGCCCTGGGCATAAAATGCTCAGGGACAGTGACCATGCCTGAGTTCAAACCGTACTGGTATCAGTACACCACCCCCGCCTACACACACACACACACAAAGAATTAGCCAAAATGGAAAACAAACAACAAGATGGCAGATTTAACTATAACTATATCAATAATAAGATAGATCTATAAACTATGTAATATTCTAATGGAAAGGTTGAGATTATCATACAATTAAAAAAAAAAAAAAAAGACCCTGCTGGGCGCAGTGGCTCACACCTGTAATCCTAGCTACTCAGGAGGCTGTGATCTGAGGATTACCACTCAAAGCCAGCCAGGGCACTAAAGTCCATGAGACTCTTATCTCCAGTTAACCACTAGAAAACTGGAAGTGGTGCTGTGGCTCCAGGGGTAAGGTGGCAGCCTTGAGCTGAAGAGCTCAGGGACAGCACCCAGGCCCAGAGTTCAAGTCCCATGACCAACAACAACAACAAAAATAAGACCCAAATATATGTTTACAGAAAAATCCACACTAAATATATATAAGGCAAGTATATTTATTATAACTGAAGTATAGTAAACAAAATACATTAAGAACATTAAGTAAACAAAATACATTAAGAAAGGCTACATTATTACAACACAGTAGATTTTCAAAGAAGAAATGTTTTCAGGCTTATTCACAAAGGTGAGAGGGTTAATTCATCAAGAAAACTTAGCCATCCTAGATGTATCTAATAACAAAGCTTCACAATATAAAGCAAAAGCTGCCAAACCAAACGAGCTAGATCATGCTCAACAACAGAGATCCAATATTACTATTTTAGAAGCTCATAGAGCAGGTAGTAATAAATAAGTGGCCATATGGAAGAACTGCACAGTGCTATCAGTCAATTGACTTTTTAAAAATAGTTATAGAATGTATTTAAAGAACAGGAGACATGTATAGGATCAAGACTGACCACATAGTGGGATATAACAATAATTTCACTGCATTTACAAAGACCAAGTCATATAGAGTTTCATCGTCAAACAAAATCCATTTCAAAATTAGGAACCAACAGTGAAACTAGATATATAAAAACTCCCACAAGTATTCAGAAATTTAACAATGACCTTCTAAATAACCTAAGGCTTAAAGTAGACATCATAAGGAAAGTTTGAAAATATTCTTAACCGAATGAAAATGGAAACATCGCATATCACAATTTGTTATGCAGCTAAACCAGTGTTCCGAGAGATATTTATGGCTTCAAATGCATATATTAGAAATGAAAAAATAAAGGTTTCATCTCAATTTTTTAACTTCAAGCTAAGAAGTTAGAGTAAGGGAAAATGTAAATTAAACCCAAAGTAAGGAGAAGTAGAGACACTAAAGAGAAGAAATCAATAAACTAGAAAATAACCAGTAGAGGAAAATCAATGAACCCAAAAACTGGTTCTTTAAAAAAAAAATCTATGAAGTTGATAAAAAAAAACCCTGTAGCTAAACTAATCAAGAATAAAAAATCAATGACACAAATTACCAATACCATGAAAAAAGCACCCTCTGGATCCATTAATAAATGCAACACATTAAATGAAGTGATTAAAATCTTTGAAAGGTACAAATTAAAATGGCTAATAAGACAGAAAATCTGAATTGTCCTATATATTTACATAGGAATAGAATTCATAATTTTAAAACTTTGTGCAAAGAAAACTCCAGACCTTAATACATTCAATAATGAATTCTACACAAATTCAAAAGTTAAAAGCAAGGCCAGGCACTAGTGGTTCATGTGTGTAATCCTAGCTACTCAGGAGACTGAGATTTGAGGCTTGAGGTTCAAAGCCAGCCAAGGCAGGAAAGTCTGTGAGATTCTTATCTCCAATTAAACATCAGGGAAAAAAAATACTGGAACTCATGCTGTAGCTCAAGTGGTAAGAGTGCTAACCTGGTAGAAGAGGAAGAAGAAGAAGAAGAAGAAGAAGAAGAAGAAGAAGAAGAAGAAGAAGAAGAAGAAGAAGAAGAAGAAGAAGAAGAAGAAGAAGAAGAAGAAGAAGGGGAAGGGGAAGGGGAAGGGGAAGGGGAAGGGGAAGGGGAAGGGGAAGAGGAAGAGGAAGAAGAAGAAGAGGAAGAAGAGGAAGAAGAGGAATAAGAAGGAGGAGGAGGAGGAGGAGGAGGAGGAGGAGGAAGAAGAAGAAGAAGAGGGAGGAGGAAGAAGTTGTTAGAAGCAGAGGGAACAGCTTCTAACTGATGAAACCAACATTATTTTGATTTAAAAAAGTCACAATCATAAGAAAAGTAATCCACAGACCAGTATCAAGGAGCCTAGTAGAAAGGTAGCAGCATCAGGAAGACATGGCGGTCCCCAGTGGGCCTCTGCTGAGGAGATGTGGTGTCTGAGCTTGTGAAGCTCCACAGAGGATGCTGAGGAAGCAACCAAGTGCGTCCTTTTGGAGTGAACTTGTACTTGGGTGCAGAGAGAGTTGGAGGAAGTTGACACTCCAGGTAAGTGAGAGCGAGTGAATGAGTGAGTGGGTGAGTGAGAAAGTGAGTGGACTGAGAGTTAGAAGAACTGGAAGACTCGGGTTCAACTGGAAGCATGTACCCTTCACAATAAAAGCGTAGCTTCCATCACATGTGAACAAACTAATTTTGCATGCAAATATATACAACTAAAGGAGTCAGAAATTTAAGAATGAATAATCAGAACTATCATTGTGGCAAGACATTTCAATACTCTTTTTATTTCTTTATATTCACATTTCAGCGCAAAAAACCTTTGCTTTTGTTGTTTTTTGGTTGTTGTTTGTGGGGAGAGGTTTTTTTGTTGTTGGTGGTGTTGCTTTTGTCTTGTCCTCTGTGTAGGTCTTTGTTTTTCTGTTGCTTTATCCTTATTTAAAAATTTTACTTAGCAGTTTTTAAGAACTATCCACAATTTCCCACAGATTAGTGATTCTTTTCAAAATATTATCCTCGTAATTGTTATAACGTTATCCATTCTGTTCTCTGAGCCTGTTAATACATGTGTCACTGAAGCCAGCAGCATGGGTTTAGCATGGTTTAACCTTTACTTATATTCTCTTCCTCTTTTCCCCTGCATCATCACGTCTTGTAGCTTTGTGTCACAAGGAGATGTCATAGAGCGCTCTCTGTGTTCACAGTGACGCTCTTTAGGCCCTCATCATTCTCTTGGGAATGACTACAACAGTTTCCAAATGTTCTCCTGGACTTAGAACTGTAGGAAGACAGCCTGAATGTTAGCCCAACCTAAGGAACCCCATATAAATTTCACTCATCTTCCCCTCCAGGCTCTTCTTTTCCTCCTCTTTCTCTTAAAGGTTCAAGTTACTGAACCTTCTTTTTTCAAAATTCTGACTTCACCAGACTTCCTCCATCTTTGTGAGTTTGCATATCTAGATTTCTTTCTTGCACCCCATTGTCCAGCTCTCATTTATTACTTGAGATTCCACTCAAATATTTGCATCCACTGAGAATCTTCTCTCACACTTGCCACCCTCCTCTCTGTGTCAGGAAGAGTCCCCTGCACCGCACATTTCCTTCTATCAGAGCACCCATCCCATGACACTCCAGTCGTCTCTTCTCTTCCACCTCCGCTTGTGAGTTCCTTGGGATCAGAAACACTTATTCATTGTTATCTTTCTAGTACCTCACACAGGTCTAGTACACAAAGTGTTTCCCTGAACTCTGCAGCCATGCCCTCAGATCAGTTCTAATCAAACAGCTTAAGGCTGACTGACTCTACCTGGCTCCTAGACTCAGAGCAAGCAAACAGCCAAGTGAGAATTTCATCCAGGTGTATGCCCTCCTTCTGGCACAAGACTTGGTAACTAGGGAGCGCTCAACAAATAGAATGGGAAGTGGATTCACCTGCAATGTTATTCTGTGGTAGGGTGGGTGTGCATGGAAAAGGGAGCTGGAAGTCAATGATAAAGGGGTATTAATCTGCATGGAGGCTAAGCTCCATGAAGATTGCATGAATTCCATCATACCTGGGGAAGGGAGAGGAGTGCTAACTAATGTAGACCCACTATGAGCATGGGTGAACTCACGACACAAGACCTGGCAATTTCACCAGATGGTGTCTTCTTTGGGGAATTTCTGAACTTGGCCAGATTCAGTGTGACATGAAACAACATGGCCATCTCATGCTGGTTCATGGGGCATTCAGCAAATGGAAATCAGATTTTGAGTGAAGTCATGTTTTTAAGACAAACAACAAGGCATCAGGCTCCCTCCACCTCCCTCCCCTAAGAAGCCCAATGGAATGGGTGTTGGGTATGTGTCACCAGTCAGTGGTGCTCACATAGTATTGGATGATTCCAGAGGAGGACACAGGTCACATACCATAATGGTGACATAGCTCTATGTTGCAGCCTTGTATCAGGCTGGATAAAGGCATTGTTCCTGCAGGGTAATTAAATGAGCCCTGATGTGATTTCACGAAGTAACTAGAAGCCAGACACTGGTGGTTCATGCTATAGTCCTAGCTACTCAGGAGGCTGAGATTTGAGGATTTTGATTTCAAGCAAGCCAAGGCAGGAAAGCCTGTAAGATTTTTTTTTGCCATTCCTGGGCTTGAACTCAGGGCCTGAGCACTGTCCTTGGACTTTCTCAAGGCTAGCATTCTACCACCTGAGCCTCAGCACCACTTCTGACTTTTTCTATGTATGTGGTACTGAGGAATCCTACATGCTAGGCAAGCACTCTACCACTAGGCCAAACTCCCTGCCCAAGCCTATAAGATTCTCCTGTTAACCACCAAAATGCTGGAAGTGGAGCTGTGGCTCAAGTGGTAGAATTCCAGCCTTGAGTGAAAAAATGAAAGAGACAGTGCTCTGGCCCAGAGTTCATGTCTCATATTGGCACTCCCTCACCACCACCCCCAAAATAAACAACAGCAAGAGTAACTAGAAGATCCCATAACTGTTGATACGCAGATAAAGATTATAATCAATCAAAGCCAGACCTGGCATTAAAGAACATGAAACTCTTATCTCCAATTAATCACTAGAAAAAGAGAAGTGGGGCTGTGACTCAGGGGTAGGGTGGTAGCCTTGAGCTGAAGAGCTCAGGGGCAGCACCCAGGCCCAGAGTTCAAGCCCCATGACCCACAAAAAAATTGTAACCAATAACTTTACATCCTCTGATTTTTTTCTAAGCCCTCTTTGCCAAAATTTTGCATTGGTGAACAAAACATTTACATTCCCTGTCCTTTAGTTCAATCTGACTTTTTAAAATGACCTCCTGTTGGGTACTGGTGACTCATATCTGTAATCATAGCAATTCAGGAGGCTGAAATCTGAGATTCAAGCCAACCTGAGCAGGAAAGCCTATGCAACGTTCTTATCTCCAATAAACTACCAAAAAAAAAAAAAAGAGCCTAGATAGATAGATCTGTGGCTCAAGTGGTAGAACGCTAGCCTTGACCAATATAGAAAGAGATGGGGGAGTCCACCTTGCTGAAGGAAAATGCTTACAATAGGAGGATTTGGGATGCAGAGAAGGGTGAGACACTGTCTGAGAACTCAGTGAAGTTTTCAGTATGTTGGAATGGTTGGAAAGAAAGGTTTAGTCCAAGGTTGGAAGCAAGCAGCACTGACTGAGGTGGAGCCAGGACAGGCAGAAAGCTCTCCTAGAGGCTGGGCAGATCCCAAGAAGGATGGAACCCTAAGAGAAAGGTTATCTGAGTCAGTGGGTGGGAGTGGGGACATATGGCAGCTCTCTGAAACTCAGAAGCCAGCAGATCTGGGTTAAGTAAGGCTGTTGTGTGGAGGAGAGGTGGAGAGAAACCAGAAATCTAAAAATATCTGAAGGTGGTCTGATCAGAAAGCACTCTGGGCATCCAAGAGCCAGAAGGGGTAGCAAGAGCTCTTCTGCCTTCTGTGACCCCTTGGAGGTCGTGTGCAAAACGGAAGTGCCGGGTGCTGTCCAAGGTAGAGGACCCCAGTTAGGGCAGACATCCTGGGAGCATTGCTTCTGGAAGGGTCAGGCACTGGACTTGATACATGCCCTCACAGAATTGTCCTATCAGCAACTGATGCTTGAGTGATTGACACTTGTGTTTTCCCTCCTTCCCGAGCTTCCATCTCCAGGGCTGAGACAGAAGGACTCGGTGTCTCTGTGGCCTATTGGAATGCATAGACATTAGAAGAGTCTTTTTTTAGTAACAAACCTCTCTCCACCTGGCCCCTCATCATCTGCCGTGTTTCCAGCCTTGGGAGCTGCATAGAAAGGTTGGGCTATACGGCTGTACCTCTTTGAGGACTGAAGGTGGCCGTTCTCTGGTTCTTCATGTGGGAGCTGGTCCTGAGTCTCCACACTCCAGAGATCTAGACTTGGGGAGAAAAATGCTACACAGGCTTCCTTCTTGGACATGTGAGTAGACACTAGATGCTAAGTTCTGTCCTAGAAACCTCTGATCAGGGAAAGACTAGACAATGAGAGTCCAAGCCAGCTGTGCCTTGCAAGTAGACCCATGGGGCTGGTTTGAACCAGCTGATGAGCAAGGGCACAGCTGTAGAAAACAGTGCCCTTGCAGAACCCCTCAGAACCACTGTGGGAGTGACCAGTGGTTTTCCTTTATTGCCTTCTTTCTTGCTCCTCTTTTCTCCTCTCTGTCTAATCATGACTTTTGACTTGTTTCTCCCTGCCTGCCCACTTCCATTTCTTGTATCTCAGCTTGACTTATTCTCTCATGCTTTGTTTTTGGGGGTTTCTTCCTTCCTCCTGAGGTCTCTATGTCGCCCTCACCCCACCACTCCCACCTGGGATAATTCAAAGGGAATATATCATAAGCACAAAAACATTCAAATTAAGCTAGTTGTGAGCTTGGGCTTCATTTATCTGTTCTCCTGAGTGCTTTCTGTGGGTCAGTGACCTCTCCTTGAAACAGCATTCTCCGTCTTATGTCTGAGTGATGGGTTTTGCCCTGCATCCTTTTTGGGGATTGTTGAAAACAGGTAATTTGTGCAGTAGACAAACAGGAATCATAAATGAAAATCCAGATTCACATATACCAATGGATTTGCTTCTCTGTCTAATCACCATAAAAAGCTGGTGCATTGAAAATGTGATTCAGCCTCCAAAGATTAGCTTTGCATATGGCATCTCGATAACCATCTCTTTGATGCATTGAAAGTTCATATTTGAGTCTTCAATTAAAAAAAAATTGAGGGGCCAGGAGCGTGGCTTAGTGATAGTGTGTTTGCCTAGTATACACAAAGCCCTGGGTTTGATTCCCCTGTACCACATAAACAGGAAAAGCCAAAAGTGGCACTGTGGCTCAAGTGGTAGAGCACTAGCCTTGAGAAAGCCCAAGGACAGTGCCCTGGCCCTGAGTTCAAGCCCAGGACTGGCAAAAATTGGCATAGACCTTCCCTACAACCCACCCATACCGTGCCTGGGCATCTACCCTGAACGTCATGCGGCAGGATACCTGTATACCCACGTTCATTGCCACACTATTCACAATAGCCAAGATATGGAAATGGCCAGATGCCCCACAATAGATGAGTGAATCCAAACACTGTAGTACCTACCCACAATGGAAATTTACACAGCCATTAGGAAGAACAAAATAATGTCATTTGCAGGGAAATGGATGGAACTAGAACAAATCATGTTGAGTGAGGTAAGCCAAGCTCAGAGAGACAAATGGTGCATGTTCTCTCTGATACGTGGAAATGAGATCTGAAATACACTGGCATATGATAAATTATTCAAGATTCTAGATACTCACACACAGGGAAACCAAAAGAGAATACTCTTAGGGGAGAAACACAAAGGTGCAATGCCTAAGTGCCTCTTCATATTACAAAAATAATATATATTCTGAAACAAACTCCAAGATATGGAAATGAGAGACCTCTTTTTTCTTCTTCCTTCCTTTTTTTTCAGTTTTTGATGAGCCTGTCTTCTTTACGTATAGTGTATTTTGTGTATATCTAAAGGAGAGTAGGGGGAGGACACAGAACTTGAGGGAAAAAGGATGAAAAAGCGCACTAGAGCTCACTGGACACTGATGTAAATGAACTCTACAGCTGGTGGGTGGAGATGGGGGGGAGGGAGGAAAGGGAAGACGCAATATGAAAGGAAATGTATTCATCATTACCTGACTCATGTTATTGTAATTCCTCTGTACATTACCTCTATAATAACAATAAAGTCCATTTTTTTTTAAGTTTGAAAGTCTGAGTCCTTGTTCCTTGAGAACTGGAAGAAGCAAAATCTTTTTTTTTTTAAGACACACTGACATAGTTGAAAGAAAACATTGATGTGTGTATGGGGGGGGGCACTGGGGTATGAACTTAGGGCCTTAGGCCTGCTAGGTAGTTGCTCTGTTGTTTGAACCAGAACCCCAGACACATTGGTTTGGTTATTTTGCAAAATAGGGTCTTCTTTTTTGCCAGTTTGTTCTGGACCATGATCTTCCTATTTATGCCTTCTACCTACCTGGGTGACAGGTACCATGCCCAGCTTTTCACTTGTTGGGAAACAGATCTCTCAAACTTTTCCCCTCAATTGACCCTGAACTCTAACCCTTTTAACCTCAGTTTCCCAAGTAGCTAGGATTATAGGCATGAGCCACCATGCCTAGATTGAAAAAAAACAATGCCAATTTTTCCTCTTGGCCCCTCAGCTCTCTTTGAACCTCTGTTTTCTTGCTTAGAAAATAGCAACAAGAGGGGCTGGGAGTTTGGCCTAGTGATAGAGTGCCTGCCTAGCATGCACGAAGACTCGGGTTCGATTCCTTGGTACCACATACACAGGAAAAAGCCGGAAGTGGTGCTGAGGCTCAAGTGGTAGAGCTCTAGCCTTGAGAAAGTCCAAGGACAGTGCTCAGGTCCTGAGCTCAAGCCCAGGACTGGCAAAAAAAAAAAAGCAACAAGAAAATAGCCTGTCAAATCTATTATAAGGAGCAGTACAGTGCCCCTAGGGTTTTCAGGAGAATTTTCTGATCATGCTTAGAAAACCAGTAAGGTTTTGAAGACTGGAAGTCCCTGGTTAATAAATCCTACCAGGAGAACCTTCTTGGAAGGTTAACTCTTAGAATTAGCTTAAAGGGATTTACAAAGTGGAATTTATTAGCACTAATGGAGAGGAGAAAGGCCAGAGAGATGAGAGGACCCTTTATGGACAATGGAGCTTTGGTCCAGATGCTACTGTGGCTGAAAGATGCCTCATCAATTTCTTCCCTCATGAGTAGGACAGGATGGTTAACACCAGAGATCAGGCCTGCTGCCCTCACTGCACGGCACTGTGGTTTGGCTAAAGCATGGATGGGCTGGGAGCCAATGAGAGAGACAGCTAGAGAACCAGGAACTTCCCCACCAGAAAGGTTCACCCAGCGATATACAAGTTCTTAAGCTAGCCAGGTGCTGGTGGCTCACACCTAGAATCCTAACCACTCAGGAGGCTGAGATCTGAGGATGGTGGTTCAATACCAGCCTAGGCAGGAAAGTATGTGGGAACAACCAGAAGAAAACTGGCAGTGATGCCGCAGCTCAGAGTGGTAGAGGGGGCTAGCCTTGAGCTAAACAGCTCAGGGACAGCACCCAGGCCTTGAGTCCAAGCCACACCAAAGAAAAAACAAAATCTTTGGACACCAGAGTCTGTACAGTGAATTAGGTACTTAGGATCAATGAAAAGGATTTTTTTACTCCATTCTGGGAATAAATCCAGGCTGAAATAATCGTAGCTACTAGTTAATAACTGATAACAAAAGAACAGAATGGAAGCCAGCTACTAATTTCATCCAATCCCACCCTAAATGTGCTAATGTTTTTTCTTAAAAAGACATGTTTCCAATTGCTATCTCCACACCCTCCATTTACATTCTCTCCCCAGCCAATTAAATTTTTGGCCCTTCAGTACAAGAATACATGTTAAGGTCACCAGTGAGGCTCAATATGGTGATCCCTTTTGAGTCATCTGATTTGACCTATGGTAGCACAGTTGGCTACCACTTCTCTATTTCCATATTTTTAAATTTTAATTTTCAAAATTAGCAAGAAAAAATACTAAGAATATTCTTAATGTCTTTCTATTCTTCATTGAGGATCCTCTCATTTCGCGCTTTTTTTTTGGCATCGTATTTGTGTCAGCGCTTCCTCTATAAAAATCAACTTATTATTTATTGTTTTGTTTGTTTGTTTGTTTGTTTTTGTGGGTCATAGGACTTGAATGCTGGGCCTGGGCATTGCCCCTGAGCTCTTCAGTTCAAGGCTACAGCCCTGCCCCTTGAGCCACAGCACCACTTCCCATTTTCTCGTGGTTAATTGGAGTTAAGAGTCTCATAGTGCTGGGCTGGCTTTGAACCACGATCCTCAGATCTCAGCCTCCCAAGTAGCTAGGTTTACAGGCATGAGACACCATGCCCGGCTTATTTATTGTTATTTTTGCTGACCATTTAAAGATGAGTCATAGTCCTGGATCAGTAAATACTGATGTTTCTATATGCTAAGTACAGTCAACATATCACGGATACAAATCTACCATTTGAAAGACAGTCCACATCCTAATTTCTCCTGTAATTGACCCTAAAAATAATGGTAATGTATCTTTTGGGGGATCCAATCCATGTTAATGCTTTACATTTAATTGTCATATTCTTTAATTTCCTTTGATCTACAAGTCTCCTTCAGCTTTTCTGTGTTATTCACAACGCTGATAGTTTTGAAGAGAAGAGTGATTGTTGTGTAGAATGCTGCTTTCCCCTGATTCCAGTGGCCATTTGGGGGAGGGTTACATGTGTCCTGTGGTATTCTGCTCAGTGTGCCATGTCATGATGTTGTTTATCATTGGTCCTGGGAAAATCATTGGCTGGACTGAGATTTAAACTCAAGGCCTTGTGCTTGCTAGGCAGGCATTCTGCCTAGCCTTACCCATTCCAGAGGTCTCAGACCAGGACATCCTTACGGCTTTCTCTTTCTTCAGCCTTTCTGTTTTCTTTAAGTGTCCGCAAAAGCAGGCTGGTTCCCTTGCACTAAGCTCAGAAAACAATGACACCAACAGTTTTGCTTTGTCTGGGTGTTCTCTGTGCCTTTTCACAGTCCCCATCCTTTAACATCCCTTCCTTACTCTTTGACAAGCTCCCTACAATTTCCTCGCCTCTTGCCCTTATTTAATCAATCTCTATATGCTTAAGCACCCAAGTCTCATTCCTAAATCTCCCTCACCTTTCTAGAATAACTCTAATTTTTAAAACGAATGTATTCAACATCTATGGTGCAGTGGAAAGAATTCTAAGGTGATTGAAATCTCGAGCTCAAGTTCAGGTGCTTTACTGACAGGTCATGTGACCTGGCCAAGTCTCTTCAGCAAAGGCTTTATTTCTTCATGGGTAAAAAGTGGCACTGTGAGAGACAGAACGTAGGTGCTTGGTAAACTCTGTCTCCCATGCATATTACTCATGGAACTCGGTTCTGCTCAAGGACACCCATCTCATGTGCAGATTGAAGTATGGATTTCAGAATCTTCCCCTCCTCTCAATGACCTTAAGCAGGGGATAGGTGACATGACTACAGCTAGAGAGAGTATCTGAACCCCAACTTTCTGGTCCCCATAGTGAGGGACTCCCCAGTCCGACCCCCAGATCTCTGATAGCAAGTCCGACCACAATGCACACCCCACTCCAGCCTGCCGACCACAGATGAGGGCTCTGCGTGCCAGGGTTGCCTGGAGTGGGGCGCACAGCACCCATTCACTCCCTGCTTCCTTTGGATATTCCAACTCTCTGCTCCTAGCTTTAAAAGGCTCCTTCTTGTAGAAGCTTTTGTGTGACTTCAGCCTTAGCCTCATGGTGTAGGAAGGACAGGGCTCTGATGAAGAGGTTTTGCCCATCTCCCCGGCCGTGTCAGTCAGCCACCATTGCTCCAGTCCTCAGGCCACATGGCACCTGAGTCTTGCCATGTCCATATCCATCCCTTTGGGGAGCCAGCCCATCTTCCAATTCCTTTTGGAGATTCTGCTTCACTTCTGGTTCCTGTCATTCCAGCGACACACCCACCTCTACCAAGAACTCAATGCAGATAGATGTCAGTGCTCGGCGTCTCCTCAGGGACCAGTGCGGAAGCTCTGGACACATCCCCGCCGACTCTCCATCTTCCCATTCCATTCATCTGTCTTGGGGGATGGAAAATATACTTACCTCCTCATGGATTCCCTGCTAGAAGATTTGGGGCTCACATCCGTGTTATGATGTTCACACTGGAACTTTCCTAATGACTGCAATACACAAGTAAATCGAGAATCAACTTTCTTTCCTCAAAGCTCGGCTTTTCTATGGAAATTTTAGTTTTCAATATTTTCTTTCATTGAGGCTCCTTAGGTATCTCCTTAGAACCTCCAAAGCCAACAAAGTGTCTGTTTGGCCCTTTGTTCTGAGCTATATCTTCTGAAGCAGCTGCATCATAGGTGAGGGAAACAGTAATAGATGTGCCAAGCATGGGGAAATAGCGACTTTAAATTGTGGGCTGGGAGTTTGGCCTAGTGGTAGAGTGCTTGCCTAGCATGCACAAAGGCCCAGGTTCGATTCCTCGCTACCACATGCATAGAAAAGCTGGAAGTAGTGCTGTGGCTCAAGTGGCAGGGCACTAGCCTTAAGAAAAAAGCCCAAGGACAGTGCTCAGGCCCTGAGTTCAAGCCCCAGGACTGGCAAAAAAAAATATCCCATTGTGCCATAAACATCGAGTATTTTTCCTCATCATGGTAAATTGAATCCTCTATCAACTACTGTCTGTCTAAGCAACCTAACCAGCCTGACTTCTTCTGAGTAATCTCCCTGACTCTAGAGTTAGGGCAAGAAGGATGCTTTAACTCCGTAGCCAGAAAAGACCCACCCTCAATATTTGATGTGGAAGGCAGACCTCCACATCAAGAGGTATCCTTCTTGTGGAGCAGAGAAATCCCAGCCTTGACTGTGCTTCCGTCAAAGGTTCCATCTTTCCAACGGGAAGGGCTACTCGGAGATGGTGACATTAGATCTTAGAAGATCTAACATAAAGCTGGATGTCGCTGGATTTAAGACGGATGAGAGACAGTGTGGGTGTGGGGCATCCTCGGCCAGCAAGCACTTGGGTTCCGGGGGAAGAAGACTGAGAGACATCTGTCAGACTGCACAGTGCTGAGAGGTTGAGGAAGCACACCCAGAGCAAGCAATGACATTCAGGCCTGGGATAGTAGCATCAGGGCTGGTTTGTGTGTTTGATGATATCAGAAGGAGATCCAACCTGGAAGATAACCTGATACAGGAAATCTGGTTCTCACACAGCAGCTGGGGATTTAGATTGATTTTAGACAGTTTGAAAGGCAGGGAACTATCTTGTTTTATAAGCTCTCATACTTCACAGCCCACACAGAAGCCAGTGTCCCAACATCAATCTATCCGCTGGTCTCGGCAAGGCATCTGTAAGTGTTGAATTAAGTTCAGAAGTATCAGGACAGACTCATCTGCTTACTTACTTGTTAAATGAATATAGATGTGCGAGTACACAAAAGTATATGCATGTTAGTGAACACACATAGATTCAAAATCTAGAAGCAGTGATGATTCAGGAGTAAGAAGCATACCTTGTGGTCCGAGTCTTGATTTCTAAATACCATTCTCCATGCAAAACAACTAGAGCTGTGGGAAGAAGGCAGATCGTAGAATTTGGGGGAGGGGGAAAGACAAGATAATGTGAGGTATCTTATAGTGAGAGAAAGTAAACAATGGCATATGTGTGAGAGAGACAGACACAGAGACACAGAGAGAAAAACAGAGAAGAAATGAGGGGACTTGCCAAAGAAAACAGGAGGCAACATTATTTTAAAATACATTGGATTGTAACCCTAAAAATAAGATAAATTTCTCATCATCGTCCACATGGACACAAACAAATGTTGAATAAATCAAGGACATAGACCAATTTCCTTCACAAAAGAATTCCAAATGTATACATAGCTTAGCTCTCTCTCCCTCAAGGAGCAGGCTCATGGCTTTCCACAGACTTTGTGATTTTCTTTTCATTTTATTTTTTATTATCAATGTACTAGGTGAATTACTTTTCACACACTGATACCTCTTCTTATGTTTTTGTCCCTATTTCCCTCCCCTCAACCCCTCCCAATTATCTTGTTTTCCCCCCTTCCCTTTCCTATTTCAAATAAACATATATACAATATACGAGGTAACAAAGTCAGATACAGTAACAATATGAGAATAACCAAAGGGCAACAAAGGAGAAGAGAAATAACATAGCACATTAAAAACAACAATGTGATTTTTTTTTTTGTTAATCCTGGGGTTTTGAACTCAGGGCCTGGGCACTGAGTGTCCTTGGACACTTTTTGCTCAAGGCTAGCACTCTGCCAGTTGAGCCACAGCACTACTTCTAGCCTTTTCTATGCATGTGGTACCGAGGAATCCAACTCGGGTCTTGGTGCATGCTAGGTGAACACTCTGGCACAAGGCTACGCTCCGGACCCTGCCTGTGATGGTGTGGTACCACCGAGTAGGAGGAGTGTAACACCACAATCATGCACAAATGTCCAGCGTCAACAGCAACAAAGCGTCACGTTGACTGCTCGGGCCCTTGATATGAGATGATGGAAACAACACCTCAGGCGTGCGTCCTTCCTGCCTAGAAACCCATTGTCACAGTCTAAGTGGGAGAAACAACGTCAGAATTCATTTCAAAGAGGAACATTGTACAAAATGCCCAGCCAAGGCTCCTCAAAACTGCCACAGGCAGCAGAAATCAGGACAGTCTGAGAAGGGGCCCTGGGTGGCATGCTGAAACTGCAACAGGACATCTCTACTAAAATCAGTTAATAAAAATATGCCAAATAATGGTTTACTAGATGTACCACAGTAACTCATGATATGATGATGATGATTTTGATGATTTAATAGGGGAACCTGGAACCGGAGGACATGAGAACTCTCAGTACTATCTTTGCAATTTTTCTGTAAACCTAAAAGTGTTCTAAGATAAAAAAGATTATTTCTTTAAAAAGCTCACTTAGCAGTATTTTAAAATGTGTAAATTTTATTGGATAAAAATAATACTTCAATTTTTAAAAATGAAAAAAAAATATTTTTTGGAGGAGCTTGAGAGATTGTCCCAGCAGAGTTGGTAAGTGTGAAAGCTAGAATGAGATTTCAAGGTGCTCCATTCTGTAGCTCATACTAATGTTATGAACTGGATTCCACCTTCCTCCTGTTCCCACACCCTTCGTGTGTGGAAGCTTTTACCCCACTGTGACTGCATCTAGAGATGGTCACAGCTTTGAAAGTCATTTAGGGTAGTTGAGGTTGGCCTCTGTCTGTGATCCCAGCTACTTGGGAGGGAAACAAAACCAGCCTAGCTGAACATGTTGGCATATGCCTGTCATCCCAGAGACATGGAAAGCATAATAGGCGGATCACAATCCCAGCTAGCCCCGGGCACACAAGACCTATAAGGCTTGGGATCTGCGGGGGAGAATAGCAAAAGAGGTGACAGGATGCACTGTACTCACAAACGGACCCCTTTGTACAACTGAAGGTTTTAACTAAGCTAATTTGTTTTTTTAAGAAAAGAAAGACCACAAACTAGGGCATGGCTCAAGTGGTCAAACATCTCCTGAGCAATCTGATGTTTTCCAGATTTTACCATGTTACCACATGCTAGAAGTTCCTATTGATTGCTGAGTAGAATGTTTTATTAATATATTCCAATCTGCTTCTCTATTTCACCTATTGATAGACAATTGTGTGGCTTCTGGTTTGGGACTCTGATGAATAAAATTGCTATGAGATTTCTCACACCAAGGAGATACTTGTTTAAATAAAGGTGATTGTGAACATATGTTTAAATGAACGATAGAATTGCTGGATCATAAAGAACGTATGCATTTCACTTAGTAAGAAACACTCAAGGTCTTTTCCCGAAGAGGTTGGAATATTTCCTCTCACTAACAGTGGCTGAGGGTGGGAAAAGACTTTGAGCATCTCACTGTGGGACTGGGTTTGCAAACCCAAACTGAGGCCCAGCATCTTTCTTTGTGCTTAGTGCCCATGTCTTCCTTGGTGATGAGTCTATGTAAATCATCTGTTCCTTTCTTAGGTTGTCTTCATTTTGGATCGAGTCCTTTATCAGATTCATCAGATTTAGTGCATGGAAAATACTTCCAGCAGGCTGTGGCTTGCTTTTCTTTTTTTCATTTAATTGATGTTGTTTTTGAAAGAATAAAACTTTCAAATCTTACAAAGCCCAGGACATCAAAGGCTGTATTTTGTTTTGTTTAATGTTTAGGAAAGTGCTTTCGGAGATTCTCTAGGAAATTTTGTGGTCCATAAAATACAAAGAGTTTTTTTCTGCTTTCCCCCCCCCCTAGTCTTATAGTCTTATCTTTTCATTTAGGTTTATTCTTCCTCTCCAGCACATTTTTGTATGTGGCATGAGGTGGCAGTTGATGTTCATTTGTCTCCGTATGAATAACCAATTGTCTCAGCAGCATCTCTGAAAAGATTACCTTTTGTACAGTCATTTTTTGTTCTTTCATTTCTTGAAAAAAAAAAACTAGCTTACATTAGATATACTAAGGACACTTTTCCTTCTCCCCCCCCACCTAGGATTACTTTTGATGACTTTATTAGTCAACTTTATGTTACTACAATGAAATAACTTATAAGAGAGGGGTTATTTGTTCGGTAAATGTGGTGATTTGCATATGTTGGACTATATTTGCATCCCAGGGATAAATTCTACGTTATTGTGGTAATTGTCTTTTGGTCAGTCCTGGGGCTTGAACTCAGGCCTTGGGCAATGTCCTTGAGCTTTCTCAAGGCTAGTGTTCTACCATTTGAGTGATAGCACCACTTCGGGCCTTTTCTGTTTATGTGGTGCAAAGGATAGAACCCAGAGTTTCTTGCATGCTAGGCAGGCACTTTACCACTAGGCCATACTCCCGGCCCTAAGTAATTCTTTTCATCGCTCTTGAATTTGGTTTGCTAGTACCTGTTGAAGATTTTTTTCTTTCCATTTGTGTTTATCAGGTCCACTGGCCTGTAATTTTCTTGTAGTATCATTGTCTGGCTTTTGTATTGGGGTGTTAGGGTAAAATAGACATCATAAATTGAGTTTGCAGGTATTCCTTCATCTTCAGGGTTTTTTCCCAAGCATTTAAGAGGATTGCTATTAGTTCACTTAGTGTTCGGTAGAACTCAGGGGAATTTTATTATTAATTCAACCTTCTTCTCACATGTTATTTTTCACATTCCAGTCTTGGTATGGTGAGTGTTTCCAGAAATTTGTCTACTTTTCTAAGCCATCAAATTTATTGACATCTTATTATTTGCTGTATTCGCAATGTTCCTTTGTATTTCTGTGCTATTTCACAGACATATTGTGTGCCTCTGATATCATCATTGTACTATCTTCTTTCATTTCTTATTGTATTTATTGATGTGCCCTCTGTTCTTTGTCAAAGTAAAGATTTGTTGATTTATTTTTAGTTTCATTGATTTCTTCTCCTACTATTTTTTGTCTCTATTTTTTTCTGCTTTGTTCTCCCCTCACCCCCCGCCCCACATCGGCCCCTTCTGCTAGTTTATTCTTTGATTAGTTTCCCAAGATGTCACATTAGGTTATTTGTTATTTTCTTTCTTTCCAATGTAGTTGTTGCTATAAAATTTCTTCTTTGAGCCTCTTTCACTAAGGTCCCTAAGTGTTGGTATATTATGTTTTTAATTTTGTCTCTCAAGATACTTTTAAATGTCCATTTCCGTTTCTTTTTGGACCCTTAGGTGTTCAGGAGTTTGTTTTTATCCACATACTTATGAGTTTTCCAAAATTCCCCCTACAATACATTTCTAGCCTCATACCCTTGAGGTCTCCAAACATATGGACGTTATTTCAATTTTCTTGAATTTGTTCAAACTTGAGACTATTATTTTGTAGTCTGTTATATGATACATCCAGGTCACTGTCCTGCTTGAGAAGACAGGCATTTTGTGGCTATGGATGGCATGTTCTCCATGTGTCTGCAGCTATACTTAGAAGGTATAACTCAAATCCAATGAGATCTTGTCTAAAAAATTTCACTGTCCATAAAATGCAATAGTATTTTCTTCTGATTGTTTTTTTAAATTATACTCTTATAGTTTTATCTTCTTATTGAGGTTTATTCTTCCTCTCAAATAAATTTTTGTATGTGGCATGAGGTGGAAGTTGATTTTCAGTTTTCTGCCTAGATGATCTGTCTGTTGTTGAGAGTGAGGTACCAAAGTCCATGGCTACTATTATATGTATTTATTATATAAATATCTATTATTATAATTATTATTTATTTCTACTTTCAGATATTTTTATTAAGGTTTGCTTTATACAATTAGGATTCCAATACTAAGTGCATATATACTTACAATTCTAGATCTTTATGGATTTGGGGGTTAAAGTACGTTTATCTGATGTAAAAAAATAGCTGTACCTGCTTTCTTTTGTTTTCCCTTGGCATTGGAAGGTCTTTTCCGAACCTTCACTCTCAACCTGTATGTATCCTTTTAGTTAAGTTGGGCCTCCTGTAGGCAGCTGCGAGAATTTGGATCTGGAATGTCTCCCAAAGCCCAGTGTTGAAGGTCTGGTGCCCAGTCTGAGTCGCTACTGGTGGAATATTTAGGAGGTGGACCTAGTGGGAGGATGTTAGGTCATTGGTTCAGGTTACTGGAAAGACATTGGGCCTCTGGACTGTAGCTATTGCTCTCTTTGCCTTTCAGTCACCTTGAGGTGAACGAGTCCATAAGGTAGACTTATGGGCCTTTAAGGTCCATTATTCCACCTTATGCTATTCTCATGAGGTACTTCCTTGCCATAACCCCAAAGCAGTCAGGCCAAGTGATCACTGAGATCGCGAGTCAAAACTAGCATTTCCTCCTGCTAAGCTAGCTGGTTATTTCAGACATTTGTCACTGTAAGAGAAAGCTGATTGGCATGAGTGGCAACATGGGTTAAATCTTTTATTTTTTTATTCATTAATAATCTTTCAGGCAGGGGGGTTCGGACTAGTGGTTGCGTGCTTGTCTAGCACTCAAGAAGACCCAGGTTCGATTCCTGGGTACTACATACATAGAAAAAAGCCGGAAATGGTGCTGTGGCTTAAGTGGTTGAATTGTACCTTTGAGAAAGCCCAAGGACAGTGCTCAGGCCCTGAGTTCAAGCCCCAGGACTGGCAGGAAGAAAGAAAGAAAGAAAGACAGAGAGAGAGAGAGAGAGAGAGAGAGAGAGAGAGAGAGAGAGAGAGAGAGAGAGAGAGAGAGAGAGAGAGAGAGAGAGAGAGAGAGAGAGAGAGAGAGAGAGAGAGAGAGAGAGAGAGAGGAGAGAGGAGAGAGAGAGAGAGAGAGAGAGAGAGAGAGAGAGAGAGAGAGAGAGAAAGAAAGAAAGGGAAAAAAAGAAAGAAAGGGAAAAAAAGAAAGAAAAAAAGAAAGAAAGAAAGAAAGAAAGAAAGAAAGAAAGAAAGAAAGAAAGAATCTATCTACTTATCTTAATGCTAGAAATTAAGCACAGGGTTTCTGGGACTCTAACACTTGAACCATGCAACCAGCCTATCCCACTATCCCTCCCCCTCTGCCCTCAGCCTCCAACCCCACTGTTCATTTGGAGATTTGACGTCACTAACTTTACTAGGACTGGCCTTGAAATCCAAAGCCTCATACGTCTTCCTATAGCTGCAACTATAGGTGGGAGCCACTGTGCCTGACTATTCTATATCTTTTTTGGGGGGGTGGGTTATCCGGCTTGAATCTGCCCTGAGCTCTTCAGCTCAAGGCTACCACCCTACCCTTGAGCCAAGGCCCACTTTCTAATTTCTAGAGGTTAATTGGAGATAAGAGTCTAAAGTCCTTTTGTGGCTTTAAACCTTGATCCTCAGATCTCAGCCTCCTGAGCAGCTAGGATTACAGGTGTGAGTCAGAGTCACCGTGGCACCCCGGTGCACAGCTTATTCTATATTTTTTTGATTGAAGAATTTAAGCCACTTATTTAATTAAGGTACTTAAGGTACTTAATAAAGATTTTAATACTGCTATCTCATTATGCTGTTTTGTAGGTCTTCAGTTCTTTTCTTTCTTGCTGCCTTGTTTTATGATTAGACAATTTTCTATACCAGCTTGCCTTGATTTCTCCGTCTAACTTTTGTGTATTTGTTGTAGGTTCTCACTTTGCAATGACTTTGAGGCCCAATAAATCATAGTCTGAGCAGGTATTTTAAGCCGATAGGTCATCTTCTTCTCTCTTCCCCATTTCCTGTGCTTGATGTTCATTTGTATATCTTGGTATATACTGTCTCCCTTGCCAAGTTATTGTAGTTATTATTAACCTTTTAACCTTCATACTAAAGATACATGTGATCAGCAAGTCATCATTACATTATTAACATAGTGTGAATCTGATCAGGCCCTGACACTGACCAGTTAGTTTAGTATTTCTACATGTTTCGGTGTTATTAATTGGCTGCTTTATTTCCCTGTGCAGAACTCCCTTTGGTATCTCTTGATGAGCTCCCTCAGCTCATGTTTATCTGGAAAGTCTTTATCTCTCCTTCATTTTTGAAGGGCGACAGGATATTTTTCCCCTTCTTTCAGCACTTTGAATATATTATCCCACTCTCTTCTGGACTAAAAATATGGAACATTTTATGAATTTGCATGTCACGCTTGAGCAGGGGCCATGCTAATCTCCTCAGCAATGTTTAAATTTTAGTAGTTGCACTGCCAAAGCGTACACCAGCCAGCATTCCTTTGAGTTTCATCACCTTGTGACTTACCATCTTGTCTTTTATCTAGCTGGAAATATCTTTGCTTTTTTGTTTTGCTTGTTTATTTGTCCGTAGTGGGGCTTGAACTCTGGGCCTGGGTGCTGCCCCTGAGTTCTTTGGCTCAAGGCTACTGCCCTACCCCTGGAGCCACACCATCACTTCCAGTTTTCTGGTAGTTAATTGGAGATAAGAGTCTCAGGACTTTAGCACTGGACTGACTTTGAACTGTGATCCTCAGATCTCAGCTTCCTGAGTAGCTAGGATTTGCAGGTGTGAGCCACCACACCCGACAATATCTCTGTTTTCATCTTCATTTTGGTCTGATGTCTGCCCTGGGCGGGGGGGAGTTTAACTTGATATGGTTTTCTAATGATGTTGTCTTCTGGCTCCAATCGTTTCTGGTGAGCAATGCCTCTAATTCTTTTCATATAATGTTTCTCTTTTTCACAAGTTTGACTTGGATTTGCCTAGATAGGATTTTTTTTTCTTTGGATATATCTTGTTGGAAGTATGTTGGACTTTGTGGAGCTATGGGATTGTTGTTTTTTTTTGTTTATTAGGATTTTTTGTTTTGTTTTTTAATATTTAACCAGTATCAGTACAAACACCCTTTTCTGACCTAGAGTCCTGCTCTTCTCCTACTGCTTGTCTGTGTAGACACAATGCTATCTCTCCATCACTGGTGTGCTCTTACTTGTTTTCTGCCTATCCTTAGCTTCCACTGAGAGGGTTTCATTAACCTGTCTCCTACTTCATGGATCCTATCTTCTTTCTCCAATCTACCAGAATATTTTCTAATGTATTATTTTTCATTTCAGATACTGATTTTTTTCAATTCTCGAGGATTTTCTTTTAGTTCTTTTTTTTAAAAAAAATATTAATGTTCTTCAATTCCCCATTGCTCCATACATTAAATGCGTTTTTTCCTATAAATTTGATATTATATTTATCATACTATTTTAAAGTTCCCTGTCTTAGTCTTTGCAGGCTGCTATATAAAACTATCTTAAATTGGGAGAGATTTGAAATGCATTTCTTACACTTCCAGAGGCTAGGAAGTCTAAGACCCAGTGCCAGAGGAGTTTCTGTTTTTCAGGGGCCTGCTTCCTCATAGACAATGCTCCTCAGTGCGTTCTCCCTTGGTGGGAGAGCCTGGCTACCTGTCCTGGTCTCTGCCAAGGGCACTGATCCCACTTGCGAAGTCTCTGCTCATGTGCCCTAACCACTTAAAGACCCACCTCCTGCCCAATGACTGGGTTTACACATGTGAACTTTGAGGTGACACACTTGTCAGGCCATAGCAGTTTTCTTCTACTAACTGCAGTATCTATCTACTTACAGTAATCCCTTTGGGTTGTTTAATATTTTTAATTTTGTGTGTGTGTGTGTGTGTGTGTGTGTCCTGATACTGCAGCTTGTACTTAGGCCTGGGTACTTTTTGTGAGTGTTTTGCTTAAGTTTAGCATTCTACCACTTGAGCCACAGCTCCACTTCCAGTTTTTGTCATGGGCTTAATTACTTGGGCTGGCTTAGAACTTTGATCCTCAGTTCTCAGCCTCCTGAATAGCTAGGATTATAGGCATGAACCACCAGTGATTCCGTTGGATTTTGTTTGTTTTGTTTTGTTTTTCCGATTGGTTTTTCCCTTGGACTCTCTGTCTTCATATGTCTAGCAATTTTTAAGAAAAGTATTATGCAAGAACACTGCTTTTTTACCTTTCTCTGAAGAGCATCAGTTTCCTTCTAGGAGACAGGTAAATTGCCACTGGACCTTCTTGGTCTTGTAGGAGCTTGGTTTCAGACTTTGTTAGTGCAAGTTTATTTTGAATTTTCCTCTTGTCCTTGGGTGTCCCCTAATCTTGAAATGTGTTTTTAAATTCTGGGATGTGGCCCTCCTAGAGTTTTTTCCCATATATTTTTTATTGTAATTAATAGCAGGATTACATTATATTTACCAGATAGAAGGTGCATTATTTCGGGGCCGGGAGTTTGGCCTAGTGGTTAAAGTGCTTGCCTAGCACGCATGAAGACCCGGGTTCAATTCCTCGGTACCACATACATAGAAAAAAGCCAGAAGTGGTGCTGAGGCTCAAGTGGTAGAGCTCTAGCCTTGAGAAAGTCCAAGAACAGTGCTCAGGCCCTGAGCTCAAGCCCAGGACTGGCAAAAAAAAAAAAAAAGAAAGTGCATTATTTCACAAACATTGATACCCTTTCTCATGTCTTGATCCCCATTTCCCTCCCCCACCCCTGCCCCTCATCTTGTTTTCCCCCCTTCCTTATCCTATTTCAAATAAGTGCATATACAATATATCAGATAACAAGGTGAAATTCTAACTGGAGTGAGGTGGAATCTTAGAGTTGTTTTGATTTGCATTCCTCCTAGAGTTTTTTTAGTTAATTAATGCTTTATTAAATCATCATAGGAATTCATTTTTTACATGCAAATGTGGTACCTGACTACATTTTTTAAAAGATTTTATTAACATTGATTTTTACATCATGTTTCAAATGTCATGTTTAACAAACAAATATTTAAGAAAGGAATCTCTACATACAATCACTGGCACATAGATTTTAGAACATAATTAAAATTAAGCTGAGGGTTTGTATGTCAAAGTTTGAGAGTCTTCCTAAGGTCTTTCATTCAACAGGATTCACACTTCAAACTCTGCCTGTTTAATGGGCAGCTGCCAGACCCTCTGCACAGTACTTTATTTTTCTCTTCAAAATTCCAACTGTGGTTTTTCCCATAGATTTCTGTGGGGGGAGGAGGGAGGGTTCTCACTCTATATTCCCCTTGATTTCCAATTATTCTAGGAGGCCAGCACATCATCTGACTCCTCAGCACACCTGAGTTCTCTGGCTTGAGGCAGGTCCAAGCACTCCATCAAGCCACAAACCAGGAGCTCTTCTCAGGTGAAAACTGAGTACTCAAGGATTGAATACCTTATGATTCTCTTCTGTCAGGGGGTTATAGCTCCTCTAGCATATGCCTGAGTTTTTAAATCATCTTTCCAGGACCTTCAAACCATCATTTTTTTTCTACTTTGCCTAGAATTAAAAAATATATCCATTAGGAATATTAGTATAAGTTAGACTGCATTTACCCTAATGTTCTGACTTTTAAAATAAGAGAGTATCTATTTTGTGGAGCTATTTCCCCCCCTCACTTTTTGTGAGAAGTAAGTAGGAATGTGTGCGGATCTATTATGCACAACTATGACAAAATACATGAAGCTGGGAATAAAAAAGGTTTAGTTGGGCTCAAGAGTCAAGCAGAAAGGGAACAGGCTATGTACAGAGGGGTTCAAGCAAGTGGTGTGGCCTTGATTTATATGAACTCAGTATTAATTTTATCTCCTGACACCTAAAATGCCCATGAGCATAGACCATTCATGAGGGTGGCCTACAGATCCTCCAAAAGGTATCACCTCTTCTAGTTTCTACCACACCCCCATACTCCTAGCACATGAGCCTTCGGGAGACACACTCAAAAGCATAAGAGAATGTGCATGTGAAACGCTTTGGTTCAACAGATATCCAGGAGGTGATATTTCCTTCCTTGATGTAAGTTAGCCTCAGCCTCCCTCAGTCTTCCCTTCATTTGCTTCCCTTCCCCTGTTTTGCAGTCTGAGTCCAGCCTGCACAGCTTCCTGCTTTCTCGTGTGGCAGCCCACCAGGGACTTGAAAGAACTTGTCCTGCACAGCTAAGTCTCTTTCATCTCACAGCTAAAGCTTCTTCCCATCCTAGAAAATGTGGATTCTCCTCAGCCAACCTGTTTTCTTCATCAGGATTTTCCTGAACTCAAGCTCCACTTCTGCCATTTAAAAACTCTTATTTCAGCAAATCAACGTGCCTGATGAGATGTAATATATTCACCTAAAAAAGGCTGTTATAATATCTATTCCATCAGTGTTCTGAAAACGGAGATACATGGAGCTGTAGTGGATGCTGGTAATGGGAGTGGATGAGGAGTAGATTCTTGCTGGCGCCGAGGTAGGGGTGTGTTATCCTTCCTCTGGTCATTGTGTGAAGAGGGAGAAGGCTGTCATACCTGTGCCCAGCATCCCCTGCCTGCCTGTGGCTGTCTTTTGTTCTTTGGATTTATTTTGTTTTTAATTACTAAGGACATCCACATCTTTCTGTCCAAGCTTATGTTTCCTTGCAAGATCACACAGCACAGTTTGTTATTACAATTGTGCCTTCGTTTTTGGCCATATGATTCTGCTTTTATTTTGCTGTTGGACCATTTTCTTCCTTCCTGAATGTCTCTATCTAAAATGCTGGAATCAAACAAATTTTCAATTTTACCTTCCCATTTCTTTGAAGGGTAAGGGAGTAATGTGATTTGCTTATTTTCCAAATAAGCCAAAGCCTCCACAAAAGCATAACAATTGTTTTATAAAGTCTCTATTCCAACTCAATCAGATGTTGACAAAATTTGTTATCCAAAGCAGTAAACTTTGGAGATTGAGAAGGGACATGGTCAATAATTATGCCATTTCTGTCTCAGGAACATTATGCTATTGAGAATCGAACTTCTCAGAAGTACCTGATATTTCTGAAATACACAGATGAAAGTCTTTTTTCTCCATTCTTCTCCAGGGATTTTTCTTTCTTGGGGACTTTGTTGGCGGACCTGTCCCCACCGGTACTATAGACTTAGACTGCCTACTCTATGCTAAACCACCAGAGAGAAAGACCAGAGTGGTCACCTTTGTCTGAAGCACACACTCAGCCAGGAAGGCAAAGAGTTGTGTGCAGATGACCTTCCTGCAAGTCAAGGTCTCACTGCCCTCATTGAGCTGCGTCCTGCCTGCCTAATATCTGTTTACTCACTCAGACCCAGCAAAAGGTCACTGCTTTCCCCCAGAGGTGATGGTTTGCATGTAATAGAGCTTCAAAGTGACCCTCCTCTGCACTAGTTTAATTCAGCCCCACTCCTGGCCCAAGCCTAAGTCCTAAACAGAATACTCAAGAAATATGCTCGCCGCACTCATCTTGCTATTTTCTGAATACTGCGCTTATTTCATGCCTTGCACCTTTCCATGCTGCTATTATTGTGGCTACATGTCTTGTTTCTTTCTAATTCTATCTGGTAAGATTGTACTCATTTTTCAAGTTCTAGTTTAAATATCATACGTTCTGTGAAGTGCACACTGACATCCCCCGCCAACTCTATCCAATCTCTTTCAGGTACCACAATTAATTAGTATTTGCTCTGGGAACTTAATTTTTAGAAAGCATGACAGTGATTTATGTAATATAGCATTTGTCTTTCATTTAGAAGTCAGAAGCCTTAGGCTGTCATGGTGACTCTTTGTGCTGGCTGGGATTCCGTTTCCTGCCCTTTTGCTCTGCCACCCTCAGATCATGGCTTCCTTTTAAAGGTCACCTCATGGTGAGTCTACAACTGTATGTGTACATAACAGCTGAAGAACAAACGAGAGGATACAAAAAGCCCAGTTGCATCTAATTACGTCTTCCTCATGTTCATGTAAGTTACATGAAAAGATTGCTCCTTGAGTTAAACCAACCTTGAATTCCTGGATGAATTCGCATAAGAGTTCACCTCCAATGAATAAAGTCTCGTTGCAGTGAATGCACAAGAGAGACTTTCCTTTGCATTCCTAGCTTTCCTATACACTGCTGGATTCCATTTGCTAATACTTGAAGATCTTTGTACCCATAAATGAGAAGATTATAATTTTCCTGTTTTCACAGATTTGGGTGCTATGTTTATGCTATCTTCATAAAGCAGATCTCCTCCTACCCCACCCCCTTTCTCTCTCTTCCTCCATCCCTCTCAATACTAGCGCTTAAACTCAGACCATCACACTTGTAAGGCAAGTGCTGTTTTTGAAGAAAGAGCTTAGGAGAAAAAACTCTTGTAAATCCTGACTTGTTCCTAATTTGTTACTAAATAAATATGCGTCTTTCTTCCTACTGCATCTTCCTTCTCTTCACCTATCCCTCAAATCTCCTTATCATCAGTGGCTAGTCCTTAGCAAGTCTCTTTGGTGCTGAATTTCCAGACCGTGAACATAGCACAGCTGTATATCCCCATGGGTCCTGGTCATGCTATCAACATCCCAATAATCAAATGTAGTCCTTTGAGAAGACATCAACACAGGAAGACAAGGAGAATGGCTTGAAAGGAAAGGAAGACAGAGCTTCAGATAGTTTTTAGAACCTTTATAAGTCTGAAAACATTGCTTTCAAAATTCAAACATCTCAACAGTTCTGGTGATAGTTAGGATTGTGGGAGAAAACATAATGCTCAGTGTTCTTGTGTGGACCACTACAGGCTTTTAGTCACAGCTGGAATTACATATGTGTATCATCTTCTGTTGAGATGGAGTCTTGCAGTTCTTTCTTTCTCTCTCTTTCTCTCTTTCTTTCTTGGTTGTTTTTTTTGGTTTTTGTTTTTTGTTTTTTATTGGTGGGTCATGGGGCTCTAACTCTGGCCTGGGCGCTGTCCCTGAGCTCTTCAGCTCAAGGCTACCACCCTACCCTTGAGCCAAGCCCCACTTCCCATTTTCTAGAGGCTAATTGGAGATAAGAGTCTCAGGTCCTTTGGTGCCCAGGCTGTCTTTGAACCTCAGTCCTCAGATCTCAGCCTCCTGAGTAGCTAGGATTATAGGCATGAGCCACTGTGCTTGGCCAGACTTTTCTAAGTTGGTATGGATCTACAAGCCTTTTGATCCCACATAGCTGCATGGGCAGGTACATGCTACAATACCCAGCTGTCAGTTGAGCAGGGGATCTGATGACTTTTCTACTTGAGTTGGTCTTAAGACTTGACGTTCCTATTCTCCGTCTCTCAAGTAGTTAGGATTATGTGCACGAACCTCTGGTTCTTGTCCAAATTTTGTTGTTTATTGTCTGGTGTATACTTGGGTTTCACTTGCTGAGTTTATTCCTTTTTTTTAAGTATATTTACTATCATTATAAAAGTGATGTGCAGAGAAGTTATAATTTCATAAATCTTCAATACTGAGTACTTTTTTTTATTTCTTAAGGTAGAAGAGGGACCTTGATTTTATACTATTCACTTTAATACAGGAATTTAATGTTACAAACATCTGACTACCACTTAATTACATCCCTTAATTTTGACCTGATGCATCGTCTTCATTTATAATCAGGTCAAAATACTTTTTCATTTCTTTGAACTACCTGTTATTTACAAGAGTGTTATTTAGCTTCCAAATATTTGGGGATTTTTTTTAACTTACCTTTTGTCATTGTTTTTATTCTCTCTCTCTCTCTCTCTCTCTCTCTCTCTCTCTCTCTCTCTCTCTCTCTTCTCTCTCTCACTCTCTCTAGATCTGGCTCTGTGGCACATACTAGCCTAAAGCTCACTATCTCACAATACAGTCAGGGTGATAGGATTGTAGATGTGCATCACCATGTATGGCTCCCTGAAACTATTTTCTACTCTGAAACCTTTATTATTACCACTATTGTTGTTATTATTGGTTTTGTTGGTCATGCATCTTGAACTCGGGGCCTAGGAGCTATTCCTTGAACTTCTCTGCTCAAGGCAAGTACTCTGCACTTTGAGCCACCGTTCCACTTCTGGTTTTCTGGTGGTTAAGTGGAGATAAGTCTCAAGGCTGCCCGGGCTGGCTTTGAATCTCAATCTTCAGATCTCAGCCTGCTGAATAGCTAGGATTATACCAGCTCACAGCAGAACCCAGCTGTGAAACCTATGTTTAGATTATCATGACCACCCAACTTTGTTTTTATTACTGTTACTATGATAGTCTCTCTCTAGTTTTTCATTTTTTAAGCTTACTTGTATCTTTATATTTTAAAGTGAGTTTCTTGTAGGAGGCATGTAGTTGAATCTTGTCTTTAAAAAATATATATAATCTGACCATCTCTGGCTTTGCTTGTTGTTATTTGGTTTTTTGAGATAAGGTCTCAGTAGGTATCCTGAACTTGCCTGGCCTGGAACTTGCTATGTACCTCAGGCTGGCCTTGAGCTTATAGACCTCTTGCCTCTACTCTATGAGTCCTGGGGCTGGATTATATTTGAATTGGGGTGTTTGTTCTATTTATAAACTTAATGTTCTTATTTATGGTTATACTTAAATCTACCTTTTTTTTTTACTTCTTTGTTTGTCCAAAGTGTCTTTTGTTCCCTCTTCTTCTTTATCTACCTTCTTTTGAAGTAATTGAGCCTATATTTATCTTTATTGTTGGCTTCTTGGCTGTAAGTCTTTGTTGTGTTATGCTAATAGCTGCTGTAGCATTTATAGCATACGTTTCCAATGAAAAGCACAACACACATGTATTAAAAAAAAAAAAAACCTCCTAAATGCACTTCCAGCTCTCTCCCTCATAGCTGTTATGATTTCTTATGGCACACTTGACTTCTGCACCACACCTCATAATGATTATTTATGTTTTAAAAATCAATTTCCCTTGAACAGTATTTGATTGCCACCTTACAGGAGTTTCTCGTGCATCTTCTCTTGGAGTTATGTAGCTGCTTCTCTAAAGCTGCTCCATACCATTCTTTATTGTTTTGCTCCAAAGAACACCCTGTACAGAAACAGAAGATTTGTAGGAGGTGCATGGATTAGGTGCATGGAGAAATATGGACACAGGGGCAAGTCTAAAGCTAAGAAAGGAAAACAATTTGGACATTAGATATACCTCTTCAGAGGGTCCTTCAATATGCCTTCCATAGAGGTCATCCCTGGCCATGTTTTTCCTACTCTAGGAACGACTACCTTGTTATTGGAAAGGTTACTGGCATAGGTAGGGCATCCCTTTAACCCATTTTTCTCCATAGCCTTCAGGCCCTGGAAAGACTGTGAGAACTTCTTTGCTTCCAGTCTAAGCTCACCTCAATTCATTCCCAGGAGCTTTCAAGGAAGATTTTTTCTATCACCTACAGAGTAAATCCTACCCACTGCATTCCCAGGGCACAGGTGGCTCCATGGCCTGACTGGCAGCCACATAAGACAGCAGTGTATTTCTACATCATAGTTCTTTACCACCAAACTGAGAAGAAAAGATCAAGTAGGTGCCTCCTTGCCTGTTGAACATGGACTTGTGATTACAATAGCTACATTTATTTAAATGCAGACATAGTCCAAATAGTGGGTGAAGACTTTGATGAATGCCCTGTTCAGTTTTATATTTAAAAAATTGATCTCTTCACAAGGGCATGGTCCTGCTAAAGGTACTGTTGATCTACAGTTTGATACAAAGCATTCAACATGTCAATGTAGATTTAAGCCCCATTACTGGCTTGATGTTTTGCCCAAGAACAATGATTCATATCTACTGGTCCTACATCTAGATATAGTATTGTGGCTAAGAGCCTAGACTGATAGGTTCCTTTAATACACTGTCTCAAAAATTTTTTTTCTCATTCCTGTGAAAGCAGAAACTGCTCTTGATTTTCTAAATCAAAGTTCCCTAGTTTTATGACTCTAAGTAAACTTTTTGTTAGCAGCAGTAAGATCTCCACTCCATAGAGGTTTGAGACAAGATACTATAACCTCTTTAATGATGAGTGCCACCAAAAAGTGCACAGCAAAAGGTGATATGTTAAGTACTTACCTCACTCACGGCCCCTCGGGAGAGCCTACCTAACCGTTAAGAGAGATGGTCCATATTCTATGTGCCCCTATTTGTCCCAGAGCGGATCCAAAGGCCAACTAGAATCCAATCCACTGATTAACTTTAGCATTTCAATAAGAAAAATCAACACATCTAGAAAATGATGGAACACTAAGCTGAAATTCACAGACATAGATGGAGTAGATTCTACAGGCAGTATTCCATGCACACTGATGTTCTAGGGAAAAATGCATGAAGCAGAAGAGGAAGCAATCTGATTGAGGAGTATAGGGCAAGAGATTTTGTGTCCCTTGTAAAGGAGAGACACCAGTTACTAATATTGCTGACTTTGGTTGTATGCCCAGCTCTGTTGTCATCTTGGGTGTTATAATAGCCTTTTGTGACGTAGGGGCTTTGATTTTCCATCTCTTTCTCCCCTTCTCAATTTTATTCATATGCTTAAGGTACATCCCCCAGACGACCTCCTCAAAGCCTGTACCTCCAAAATTTCTTTTCAGCTAAGAATACTTAAACGCTAGCTAAGGAGAAATGAGCAGAGGTTGTTGAGTAGATCTTCCTGGAAGGATCTTTAAAAGTACAGAGGAAGCTGGGGATACTTTGAGGATCTCCTCATCTTCCTTCTAACTACAATCTGAATTGCAGAACTATGGCGAAAGAGACAGGTGGGGATCAATCCTGCTAAGGCTGGCAGAGAAGAAAGGAGGAAGGGGCTCAAGTTCCTGATGATAATCAAACCACCTACCTACCTCTCGTTTTCTTGCTTTCCTTCTTGCTTTCTTTTATATGATTAAGGAGCAATCCCATACTCTTTCACATGAGAGGCAAGAGCTATATTCCAAGCCTTGGTTTTCCAGACAAGGTCTCATGTAGCTCAGGCTGAACTCAAACTCAAAATTCTCCTGCTTTACCTTTCCAAGCATTGGTGGCATGCACCACTATGCCAGTCTCTTAACTTTTTCTTTTCTTTTCTTTCTTTTTTAGGTCAGTCCTGGGGCTTGAACTTAGGGCCTGTGCACTGTCCCTGAACCTCTTGTGCTCAAGGTTAGCACTTTATCACTTGAACCATAGAACCACTTCCAGATTTTTCTGGAGATAAGAATCCCATGGACTTTACTGCTCAAGTTGGCTTCCAGCTTTGATCTTCATAGGTAAGAGCCACCAGCGTTCAGCTCTAATTTCTTTTTATGAGAGAAAAAGTAGATTCTCCATGCCAGCATTGCCCCCTTTGAAGCCAGAAGCACGAGGCAATACAGAGCTCATGGAGAGCCCAGCATTTCTCAGCAACTCTGTCATGCTAAGAATATGTCAGCTGCTCAGGAGCCAGGACCCAGGCTTTCACTTGCTATGACTACTGTGTTCTAAGACCTTGTGCGTGTGAGTAGGTAGGAGAGTAAATTCTAACCTTTGTGGAGTGACTGTCCAACGGTGTCCAGGTGGCTGCATGGGGTACCCTTCCTCTGAGTCTCTATGCTTATTAGCAACTGCACATTATATATGAGCTGTTTTTTTTTTTAATTCATCTGCAACCAATTTTGTTCCAGAAGGCCTTTCTTCACTAGCTTACAGGAAGGGGATGGATGAGGTCGAATCTCCGAAAGTAGAAAGAAATGTAAATGGCCCACGGTGGAGTCCCAGCAGTGTGAAGAAGCTTCAGATAATGATGAAGCAAAAGCTTTTCAAAGTTGATGGGGGGAAGAGACCAGGAGGAGAAGTGCCTCTCCATCTCACCGCCTAACCTTCTTCCATGTTCACTGACCCTTTACTGCGGAGGACTGGTGCATCTTCACCCTCCATGGCTGCTGGATCTGGTTGGACCCTATGGTCTACACCTGTCATTCAAATCCCCACAGAAGAAATAGAATCCTAACAGTGGCCTCCTGGATACAAAATTACACAAGTCCACTTGAGGAGCAGGGGAAGACAGTCCCACTCCACAGACCAGAAGGTGGGAGCTATCCACTCCAGGTCAAAGTCTTATTTTTCCTGAAATGCTCAGCCATGAGATGGGAATATGATGTGCAGCTAAGATCGAGCATGAAGAGTAGTTAGCACACTGAATAGTTGGTCACCATTTTGTGGTGAAGAATGAAAGTCATATAGAGATCCACTATCTTAAACTCTGAGGAAAACCTTTTTGTAGTAAGATGATGAGATGTGCAGAAAGAGATTCCCCATAACAGTCAGGCAATCTTAGTAGGACTGAAAAGACTGACGACCCTGGAATGCTCTGATTTCCTTCCAAGCCTCAACTCTGCAACAGGGATTGGAAAGCTTTTCTGAAAAGGGACAGAGACTATCATTGGGGCAGCAAGCCATATGGTGGGTCTCTGTCAGAGTTCAACTCTGCCTTCGTTGTATAAAAATGGCCATGAACAATATGTAGACAAATTAGAATGGCTGAGCTCCAAGAAACTATATTTACAAATACAAGTAATGTGCCAAAATTTGCCAATTCCTGCTTGAGAAAATCATGCAGATGTGTGCCAAAATATGGGGGAAAGGATATTAGCATACAACTGCTTCTAACAGTCCCAAACTGGAAACAACCCAGACCCAAATGTCCATCAAAAAGATACTTAATAAGTAGCCAGGTCGAGAATGTCCAACGGGAAACAGCAAATCAGGTAATCTGCATGGCATGTAGAACAGCATCTTTTCAGGTCTGTGACTGTTACTAAACAAAGATGTTGAGCCAGGCACTGCCGGCTCATGCCTATAATCATAGGTACTCAGGTGGCTGAGATCCGAGGGTTGCAGTTCAAAGCCAGCCCAGGCAGAAAAGTTCCCATGAGAATCTTATCTTCAAGTAACCCCTCAATAACCAGAGGTAATGCTATGGCTCAAGTGGTAGGGTGCTAGCCTTGAGTACAAAGAGGTTCAGAGACAGTGCCCAGGTCCTGCGCTCAAGCCCTACCACTGAGAAGGGAAGGAAGGAAGGAAGGAAGGAAGGAAGGAAGGAAGGAAGGAAGAGAAAGAAAAGAGAGAGAGAGAGAGAAGAAGAAGAAGAAGAAGAAGAAGAAGAAGAAGAAGAAGAAGAAGAAGAAGAAGAAGAAGAAGAAGAAGGAAGAGGAGGAGGAGGAGGAGAGAAAGAGAGAGAAGCCTGGCACCGGTGGCTCATGCCTGTAATCCTAGCTACTCAGGAAACTAAGATCTGAAAATCGTTGTTCAAAATCGTTGTTAGAGTCCATGAGACTCTAATCTCCATTAACCACCAGAAAACTGGAAGTGGCCCTGTGGCTCAAGTGGTAGAGCACTAGTGTTGAGCTGAAGAGCTCAGGGACAGCACCCAGGCCCAGAGTTCAAGCCCCATGACTAACAGAGAGGGGGGAGGGAAGAGAGAAAGGAGGGAGGAAGGGAGGAAAAATGGATGTTGAGGAGAAGTGGCCAGACATAGTGGGCACATTCTATATGACATTTATTTTAGCAAACATCAATTGTATAATCTACAAATGCATGTTTAGGTGGTAAAACTGTCAAGAAAGTAAACAAGGAATTATGGAGAAGGTTGAATGGCAAGAGACTTGAGCAGTCGAGAATGAACTTGGAGCCTTGGCCACAACCTGTTTCTTGAGTTAATGTTTTCAGAAATTGCATATCTGTATGCTATGCACCTTTTGGTATGTGGGTAAGCTGTGGTGTTGTTTTTAAGAAAAATATGATGGTGTTTTTGTTGTTTTTGTTTTCTTTTGTTTTTGTGCCAGTACTGGAATTTGGACTCAAGATCTTGTACTTCTCACTTGGCTTTTTCACTCATGGCGGGCACTCTCCCACTTGAGCCATACCTCCATTTCTGGCTTTTTACTGGTGAACTGGAGATGAAGAGACTCACAGAATTTCCCACCTGAATGGGCTTTGCATCACAGTCCTCAAATCTCAGCCTGCCAAGTATCTGGGCTTACAGGCACGAGCTATCAGTCCCCAGCAAAAGGACTGTTCACCTATAAAGGTATAGCATGACAGATGGGAATGTTCTTTGGGATAAGAGGGGACATTTCTAGTCTTTCTTTCCTGTATATGAACAGATGCCTGTCTTCCTCTTCGTGCTGGGAGCTGAGGTTGACCAATTACAGAGGAAGGGAGGCGGGGGGTGGGGGGGAAACAGAAGCATATTAGCTTGGATTTTGGATCCATTCACTTTCTCATATATGGACTAAAGATAATTCTTTAGTAGTTCCTCTGCTTCTTATTTTGTAATCTACAAAACACTAATGTGCACACCCTTGAGACAACCGAGCTATTATTCTGAAAGTGAAATCAGTCGTCGGCTACGTGGAATTCTGAAGTCACTGGGGGGGGGGATGGGAGTAGAGGTCTGCCGCTGTCTTCCCTCTTTTACTCTGAAAAATATTATGAAATACAGAAGTGCTATCTTTGATGGTGTCTCCTGGGAGCGGAGCACGTGATGAGCAGACTTCCACTGTGGAAGAGATGGGTGAGGAGGTTAAGTAAATTTTCTTTGTGTAGTTCCCATTAAACTTCAATCAGAGTTACAGAAAGAAATTTCCTCCAGGCGGCTGCGAGTACAGGTATTGGTTTGACTTTAATAAAAGTCATAACTGATCTCTCTGAGGTCTCTCGTGGAATGAGCTCAGCAGAATTCAGGCAGGTCCTTGAGAGGAAAGGCGCCCACTTAAACATCCCATTATCCTAATAATCCCATTCCAGAGCCACCGTCCCATTATTTTAAAGGTCTTCATTTGCAAATTGTGGTATTTGAAAGTTTTCTTTTTTCACATTCTTGCAGAAAGCAGATGGGTCTCTCGGAGGGCCTTGTGCCTATTGACACACCAGCCTTCCCTCCAGGACCATGGAAGATGGCCTAGTGGGTATCTGGGTTGCTCTGCACTTTTACATCATTGCTTTGACTAACTCACACCTGCATTGGTGGCAGGCAGTACTGATGTAAATCAGATTTCTTAAGAAAGAAAGAAACTCTTTCTCTGCTAAGAATACCCCTGTTCCATATGGAGAACAGAATAGTAGGGTCTCACGACTGAACTCTTCCTGCTCAGGCATTACCCACAAACCTCTTTCAGGCACCTACTAGAGCCAAGTGCTACCAAGATCCTGGAATGCAGCAGGTAGCAAGGTAGACAGTAAACTCGATGGACAATTGGTGGTTTCAGATAATGAGGAGATGAGGAGATGAACAAACATGGCCGGCCAATCCGTTAGGGGAGGATTTAGGGTAGAGATAGCAAGTGTACCCAAGCTCCTGTCAGAACATAACTAGTCAGTGGACAGCTAACTCACGAGAGTCATCTGTGTATCTATCAGGGAAGGGCACTTCCACAGAAAGGGGAATAGTGTTCTGGGGCTGCCAAGTGTCCTAAATGAGGAAGGACCGATGTGAAATGCAATGGAAGGTGGGCAGACACCAGATCTGCAGGGCCTTAGGGCCCATGCTGAAGCTGCAGTTCTTATGATACAGGCAAAAAGCTCTTCGCTGTTTTACTGTGCAACTGAATATTTCTTAAGGTGATTTCTGGCTTTCTGGGATGCACAGGTACTTGGGTGGAAGTGAGGGAGGGGACTTTGCCTAAGGTTTGTAGCCTGGCGGGGAGGGGGGGGGGGAGAACAGCCACCACTCCATGGAGCCCCGGTAAACAGGAAGCCTAGGTGACTGCCCGTCCACCCTCGCCGACTCTCCGTAGGCACTTGATCATTTTCAGCAGAGGCTTCATCTGAATGACCCCTCGGCTGCTGATCCCGGGGGCGGCCTCCTTTTCAGTGAAAGCTCATTGTTGGAGATGAGGTCAGGCCAGCCTAATGCATCAAGAAAACTCTAAAGCCATTAACAGATCCTAGGCAGGTGGCCTTGCTGTAGAGGGGCAGGCGCTGGGTTCTGGCTGGCTGACCTAATCACTAAATGATCCTGGAGAACAGGAGCCCCACTCCAAATCCAAAAACCAGGAACTCTCATGGAAGTTATCAGGCCCTGCTCATCTCAAGAGTTATGAGGGCTTTGGATATAAAACTGATTTTTTAAAATTGTATTTTGTTGTCAGGGTAGCATATAGAGGGGTTACAGTTACATTTGTCAGGTAGTGGGTACATTACTTCCCTATGTTTCGGATTTCCTTTAACTGTGAAGGCTTTGCATAGGTGAAGTGTTGGTCTTGAGGACTCCTGCTAGCACTTAGCTTTCCATCCAACGAGCTGGAGAAACTGATATGAGCCATCAAGAAGCCTCAGGCTCAGTCTGGGCACTAGTGGTTCATGCCTGTAAAACCTAACTTTTCCAAAGTCTGAGATCCTGGGCAGAAAAGTGTACAAGACTATCTCCAGTTTACTAGCAAAAAGCCATAATGGAGGCACTGTTCAAGGGGTAGAGACTCAGTTCTGAGCAAGAAAACTGAGCACACATACTGCCTCAGGTTCAGGCTAGGAGCTGGAGGGGAAACAGGTGGTACCTGTGAGGATATCACCTAGTTTGTTCTCTACCAGAGTTAAAAGAACTTCCTTTGGGATGTGCTCTACCATGGCGTCCGATTTTAAATGACTAGGTTTTCAGTCCTATGCCCTCTCCCTTTGAGAAGGTAAGGACCCCATCCTAACAAATGCCATCCTTGCATTCTGGACACTCACAGTTCTCATGAGGACAGCGATGACCCCATCAGTGACTGGTCACAGCCCCTCTGTCCTTGTAGTCAGAAGGAACCCAAAGCAAGGTATGCTATCACAAAAAGGGGATTGGCTAGCCTTTCTCCATTTCTTCACAAATAATAGAGGCAAGGCTGGGCCCAGGCAGTGGTCAGGGACTTACTGAGCTCAGCGTTGAATAGAGGAGTGGAGGAGAGGTGCCATACAGTATGCACGGGTCAGTCTATGGCTGCACCTAAAGTGAGAGGGGGCTTCTAAAGGGACAGATGTGGCTACATCATGAGCCCTTGGGGACCATCCAGAACCAGAGGAAGGTAAATGTAGAATCTGCTGGATTTTTTTTTCATCTGTTGCTGGCTTGGCTGTAGCTCTGTTTCTAGAAGTTCTGAAAATAAAGATAATGGTTGGAGGATTGCAGACAGAGGAGGGATTCTCCCTGCCCTGCCAGGCAAGGCTGACCACACACATTCTCTATCTGGCAGCCAAGATGGTGGTACTGTTGTTCACGGATTCCTTACAAGTGAGACAACTGCAGCTGAGTGATCAAAGAGGGATTTCTGCTTGGGACGTGGCTTACGCAAGGCAGGGCCTCTATGGGAGGCAGCCAGTCCCACACTGGACTCTCACAAGTGGCCTGGACTCTCACAAGTGGCCCTTTTACAACCTTGATGCCAACTCCTCCACCATCCTTAGCCCCGGAGAGAAAGGAGTCCAGACCCCCAAGAATAGTGCTGACTGCTCATTAACCAGAGGCAGAAAAGTGGAGCCACAGCTCACTTCTGTTCAAAAGAACAATTTGTACTGATTAGGGCAGGCATTTGTTCCAAGTCCGCAAACCCTTTTAAGATCTACCATCCACTCCCGCATCGAAAAGGCCAGCGCTCTGAGCTTCTAGCTGATGGTAATTACTAGTCCATTCTTCTTTTTGCGAAGCCCTTGGGCCCAGCAGCGCACCTTGGAGGGGTGGGGCCTGCAGACCTGGCTCAGTCCTACAGCCCAGCACCTCCACCATGGCTCCCATCTGCTCTGCAGCTCCGTTTTTGCTTCATAGAAGATGAGTGGGCTGGTTGGGACCTACTTTTTAAAGTTACGTGTTGTTAAGCCCAACACTGGTTGCTTAAACCTGTAATCCTAGCTAGGCTGAGCTCTAAGACTCTAGTTCGAAGCCAGCTGGATTGACATATCCTTGAGACTCTTATCTCCAATTCACCACCTAAAAGTAGAAGTATGGCTCAAGAGAGAGAACACCAACCTTGAGTGAAAAAGCCAAGAGTTCAAGCCACAGGATGGGCGGGGAGGGGGGGAAGAACTAGACATTGTCTTTTAATTTGCTAAACTGGTCAGTCCTACATGTGCTACTTAGACCTTTCCCAGGAGTCTTGAGTGCAAATGCCTTGTCCCAGGGCATCCATCCATCATGTATGTTCTCTCGAATCTTTCAGGTGACATGGGCACAAATATAGACTGACGCCACCTCTGTGCCAGGCTCCCTTGGGTGATTTCAGTAGTCAACCCTAACACAACCTCCTGCAATATGCTCTTTTAGCTTATTCCATCAAGACGTGTTTGTAACTATATTTTCAAATGTATTCCCTTGTCTATGGTAGGAGGAAGATTTGAGTCTTTCGTTGGATCTTCAGGAAGGAAAAGACTCAGCTTTGTGGAATGACTGCTCCAAGCCTCCATTCCCTCTGAAAACCAAGAGGGATTATGCTTTCAGCATGGTGGCGAGATGCTCGGGGGTGAGGTGGTCACCCCAGGTCCAGCACATTAGGGTTTGGAGTAGGAAGCAAGGTCCTGAGTACATTTTCACTTTCCACCATTGGTAGGCTCAAGGCCATGCAGTAGCCCCACTATCAGTAGTCTGATAGCTTCCATCTGGCAAAAGATGCAGCTTTCAGGATGTACCTGAAGACCAGAACATCCTTGTAGCTCCTCCTGGTTCAGGGGGGCCCAGGAATTCCCTGTTTAAGCACAGGCTTTGCTCTCTGTGGAATGACAGAGAGCGTGTCTTCATAGTTCTGAGCATGGAGTGAGAGCTGAAGGGTGGAGAGGGCCTTTGAAATCCAAAATCTCTGAGGAGTTTAGGGTGGGTGTGAAAGTTCATGTTGCCATTTGGGCTCACACTTATAATCCTAGCCACTGGGGAGGCTGACATTTGAGGATCAAGGTTTGAAGCCAGTCCAAAGCAGGAAAGCCTATGAAATGCTTATCTCCAATTAACTATCCAAAACTAAAAGTGGAACTGTGGCTCAAAGTAGTAGACTGAAAAAAAATGCTCAGGAACAGCACGGAAGCCCTGAGTTGAAATCCCATGCCTGATCAGAGAGAGAGAGAGAGAGAGAGAGAGAGAGAGAGAGAGAGAGAGAGAGAGAGAGAGAGAGAGAGAGAGAGGTACCTGAACTGCTACGCTCTGAGACAACATGTAGGCATCTCTTGACTCTTTTCCCCTCTTAAACTCTACCTGAAATGTGTTATTAAATCCTTTTGGCCATACCTTAAACATGCCTGTAATATCCCAAATACAACTATTCACACCATCTACATCATCTTGACCTTAAGTCACAATGTTAGCACTTCTCCCTTGGGAGAGTTTTGGTAGTCCCTACCATCTCCCTGCTTCTACTTTTGCCCATGTTGCCCATTCTGCAAACAGCTGCCATACTGACTGCTCTGCTCAGCTCAGCTCAGATTGTGTCACTTTTCTGCTCAGAATCTCTCAAAGCTTACCCATCACCCTGATCTACTCAGAGTAAAAAGCCATTGCAGTGGCGACAGAGTCATCCTGGTCCCAGTTCCTTGTTGGTCTATGTCTGCTCTGCCCGTCTGCTACTTTCCTGACACCTGGGCTGGCTTCTCAGACATACAACTGTTTGCCTTCTGTATCCACTCAGTTTCACATCCAGCCTCTTCTATATACACCTGCCTGCCTCGGTGCACATTTCTACCTTGCCATAATAAAATTTCTGTTTCTTGACAACTGGTCTCCTGGACCTTGAGTTGACTCCTCCTGCCCAGGTCGAACTAGAACATGATCAGGTTCTTGCCAGGAGAAAACAAAACAGGAAAGGAAAAAAAAAACATCTAGCCAGGCACTGGTGGCTCACACCTGTAATCCTAGCTACTCAGGAGGCTAAAAGCCAGCCAGCAGGAAAGTCCATGAGACTCATCTCTAATTAACCACAAAAAAACTGGAAGTAAACTGTGGCTTAAGTGGTAGAGCTCTAGAGCACAAAAGCTCAAGCATACCACCTAGGCACAGAGTTCAAGCCCTGGGACCAGAAAAATAAAGTCATACTGTGCAATAAGAAATTAGAAAGCTAAGGTCTATATATTTGAACACATACATTGTACAAGATCACAAGGTGGCTAATAGGGGCTGAAATATAGACTAGACCCTGCTTGAAAAACTTGACAAGTGGTACAAGTCGCATCCTTCCAGAGCAATGTGCCATCTTCTTTTCCTTTTTCTTTTTTTGTTGGTCATGGGGCTTGAACTTGGGGGTTGGGTGTTGTCCCTGAGTTCTTTTGCTCAAGACTAGCACTCTACCATTTTGAACCACAGCACCATTCCTAGTTTTCTGGTGTTTAGTCAGAGATAAGAGTCTCACAGACTTTCCTACAAAGGAAGACTTTGAACCATGATCCTCAGATCTTAGCCTCCTGAATACCTAGGGTTACAGGCGTGAGCCACCAGTGCCCAGCCAGTGTGCCATCTAACTCACACAAAGGTACCATCTGGACCAGCAGGGACTTGTTTGGGAAGTTGACATAGCTACAAGAACTACTTGAATTAGAAACAGTTGACACTCCAGACAGGAGCCCAAAAGGGAGGTGCTAAGTCTCGATCCTGGAAACAGGGATCACACCACTGCGTGATTCAGCTGCTGGAAACCAGCGGCTAGGAGGAAAGAGAGGGCCCTGTCTCCCACATGGGAGATGTAATTCTACCAGGAAAGAGGGTTCTAACTAGGCCATGGACGTGGGCATTAAAACTCCTTCATCATTTAATAAGAACTGCAGACCCAGCCAGGTGCCCAGGGGCTCACACCTGTAATTCTAACTAATTGGAAGACTGAAAACAGGAGGGTTCCAGTGCAGGCCCAACTCAGGCAGAAAGATATGGGACTCTTTCTCAACCCATAACTGGGTATGGTGGTATGTACCTGTCATTCTGGCTTCATAAGAGATTCATTCCAGGCCAGCTAAGGCAGAAAAGTTCCTGAGACTGCATCTCAGTGAAAGAAGCTGGACTTGGTTACAAGTACCAGTCACCCCCAACTACCCCAGAAATCATAGAATATAGATAAATTGCAATCCAGGGGGAAACATAAGACCCCCATCTCTAAATAATCAGTGCAAATAAGAGGCTGGCTGGAGGGTGGTTCAGGAGTAAATGAGATCAGATTCTATCAAGTAAGTGTCTATCGAACTAGTACCCCTCCTCCCACCAAATATAATCAAACTGCAGACCCTTCTGCAGAAACACACACAGGCGCACAGCTTTTCACACCATTTCTGGGGATACACATATACTTATACACTTACTTATCTCTGGCTGTGAAGCCAAGTGCTCCTGGTAATCCAGATAGTCTTTACAAGCCCTTCCTCCCAGCTTCAAGGCAGAAGCTAAGCCACATCTAGACGCTCCAGTGATGTATCTGTGCATCTGCTCACCTGCTCGTGTGGCAGCTGGGCTGAGGGTTGGGGTTACAGGGTTCAATGGAGACTTTAGAAACCATATGTGAAGGTGATCCTCCATCAGGATCCTGGTTGGACCAAAAGACCAGGAGCTGCCTCTTCCTTCCCCTGTCTCCTGATCCCCAAACCTAGTACCATCTCTTTCCTTCCCAGTGAGAATAGACAGTGCCCTGGCCTGGCCTCCTCCTCAATACAGACAGCCCCATTACCAAAGGACCCAGACAATTAATTACCCACCATCATGGCGCCTTTTAGCCTTCAATTTTTCTGACTACCTCGAGGATTAACTCAAATCTGCGAGACTTCACTGGGCCATTTAAGGGAGCATCATAACTCTTTCTGTTCCCCAGAAATTGTAACCCGGCCTTGGTTTTGTAATGCTAATTGCCTTATCTTCATAAATTCTACAGTCTTACATAATTTGCCCGCATTGTAGCAGGATTTCCCAAGAATAAAAAAGCAGGTGCCGTCAATGGTAATTTGAATAAGAAAAGACATGTTAAGTGGTTCTTCTCTCACTAGTAATAGAAATTAATTAGCTTTGAGCATCTTTGGAGGTTTTGGGGTTTTTTTTCTGTAACCTGTTATGTTTTCTAATTGTATGGAGAGAAGGTTTGATTTGATCACATTATTTGGTGATGGAGAGGCCTCTGTTTGGAGTCAAAGTACAGGAACCATGGCAGCCAGAAGGGTAGGAAGCATGCAGAGAGAACAAGCTTTGTAGTCAGATAAACATGACTTCTGAGCTAGGGTGGGCAACCTATGAGCTCTGTGACCCTAGACAAATCACTTCCTCTCTTTAAATCTCAGCTTTCTCCTGGGTAAGACAGAGGTCACACATTTCAGCTGGAAGTGGGGCAGCAGTGGAGAAATTGGGCATCCCCTAGCTTTGTCTCCATCACTCAATTATTCTGTAACCTTCCCAGTTAGGATGCTTCTAGCTTCAAGACACAAAATTATTATTTAAACTGGTTCAAGCAATGCAGAAACGTATGGTATCCATGAGAACACTATAGAGCTGGGATGTAGGGCTTTGCCATGAATGGATGGGCCTGTGTCATCTCTGCCATGATTCATTCACATTGGCTTTGTGGGTACCCTGTCCCCTGCCTCCTCTGGAAAGGATGCTACCTTCCTGGTACACACTAAAAAAAGAGGGTGGTTCCCACTCCTGCTTCAAAATAAAAATTCTTCCCACCATTCTGACAGCCAATTCTTTTGACTATGCATCCAGCAGTAATCAAGGATTCCAGAAGGATACACAGATTGGATTGATAGACCTATTGGGATCTAAGACCACACAGCTACAGATCGGGGATAAGGTCTGCTTCCCTCTGAACCACATGGATGAAGACTTCAATCAAGAAGGAGGGGGGAGATGAGGAGGAGATGGTCATTAGTATCTCTGCCACAAGAACATGACACCATCAAGGTAGATACACTGCCCTAAAGGATTGTGACCAGGGAGCTACAGTGACCTTGAATGACCTTGGGCAGGTTATTTATCCCCTCCATGTTCTGCTGTTTGGGGCTTCTGTGTCTTTGAGCTGAGGATAACAGAAGAACCACCTCATAATGGTTTTGATTTTGTCTTTAAGGAAGGTGTGAAGCAGGATATGGCCTCCAGACTCTAGTTTCTTCCACAGGTATTTCTCCCCCTTTTTCCTTGGAAGACATCCACAGCGAGTTACTTAGATTCTCTGTGCTTTGGAAGGACCAAAAACAAAAGAAGAGGAAGAAAAGGAGGAGAAGGAAGTTGGGGAGGATAGGAGAACCTGTTTCCTAGAGTTTGTTCTTCAAGGCACTAGCTTTTCTTTACAGGAAACTGTAACTAATGAGGTATGCTGTCCAAGATGCAACTAAGAGACCCTGACTGCAATTTTAAAAGATGCATGATGATGTATGTAAATAGGACAATGAAACCTGTTGAAATTACTTTAGGAAGGGAGGAGGGAGAGAAGAAAGAGAGATGGGGGAATGATTGCAAGATTGATGAGAATACATTGTATGTATGCGTGAAAATGTCACAATGAAATCCTCCCTCATATCATTAATGTATGCTAATTCAAAAACACCTGCAAATAAAAGCAGAGTCATGAAGTGTGTGGAAGGAATGCAAAGACTGGATGTGTTTATTTTCCTATTGGCCAGAGTCATATACACATACAGAAAGAGAGAGGGAGAGACAGACAGACAGAGCAGGCTAGAAGGCTACTTTAAGCAGCTGTCCAAAGTTCTTCATTGTACAGTTTAAAAAAATGTGAAGTCCATTCAGGTGCCAGTGTCTCATGTCTTGTAATCCTACCTGGATTGCAGGCTATAGAGCTGGTTACAGGCTCGGGAGGCTGAGATAAGTGAAATGGTTCAAGGACAACCTAGTCTAAAAGTACATGAGATCTCATCTCAACAGGAAGAAAATCTGGGTAAATTGGCATATGCCATTCATTCCAGCTACATCATTGGTAAATAGGAGATCACAGTCCATATGCCATAGCAAGAAATAAAAATAAGTCAAGAAAGAGGGATAGGAATGTGGCTGAAGGGACAGAGCTCCTGCCTAGCAAGTATGGGGATGGAGCCCCGAGTTCAAATCCCAATACTATAAAAAGTTTGAAGTCAGCTATCTGTGATACACACACACACACACACACACACACACACACTTCAAACATAAAGACAAAGATACACTGAAGAGAAAAAGTATACTAAGCTCTTTCTTATGGAAGTGGTAAGCATATAAAGTCTGCTGTGATTATATTAACTTCAGACAAACTAGGAATAAAGAATATTATCAGACATGAAAAGGGTAATTTTATAATGAAATTTATTAATTAATTAAATGAAGTGTTGATTCACCAGAAATAACTGACTATCATATCCATGTAGATATCTTTTAGAGATCTTCAGAGAAATCATGCAAACACTACGTTTTATGGCTGGGGAGTTCAACATTGCTCTCTCAGTAGCTAACAGAACAGCTACACAAAAAGAATTAATAAAGATAGAGGAAGTTAGAACAACACTACCCACCAACTTTACCAAATTCATAATTGCAAGACACTACTGCCTATATCTGCTGAACAGGATTTCTTTCCAAGGGTGCTTAGAACATCTACCAACGACTGCTTATAGACTAGACTATAGCAGAGGTCCCAGGAGGTTGCAAAAGACTGAAATCTTACAGCATATCCTCCAACCACAGTAAGTTTAAACTTCTAAAAATCAATAACCTTAAAATAAATATAAAAGCTCTAAATAGCTCCAAGTTAAAGAAAGTAATTCTAAACAACAAACCTACCAAAGTACTTTGAACTGAATGATAATAAATATTCAACTTGTCAAAACCTATCAAATGTGTTCAAAGAGTTCAAATGAACATGTATCTGTGTGTGTACACACACGTGTGTATGTGTTTAAGAACTCATATTAGAAGACATGACAAAGTGGATTAGGCCTGATGATGAACACTAGTAATCCCAACTAACTGTGTGACAAAGGTAGGAGAATCAAAATTTGAGGCCAACCTAGGTAAAAGTGATTTGATCCTATCTCAAAAATCAGCTGTGAATGGTGGTGCTTATTTATAATACCAGCTACTCCTGAGGTAGAAATAAGAGAATTGTAGTCCCCAAGGCCACCTGGAGAAGAAAAGCCCAAGACTAGATCTGGAAAACAATCTAAAGACAGCAAGAGTTGGAGTTAAGGATTAAGACAATTTTTTTAAATCCATAGAGATACATATCCCTACTGATGCTACCAAAATTACAAATAAATTAAGACAATATTTTCTCACTAAATTTGACAACTTAGATGAAATGGCCAAATATCTTTTTAAAAAAATGTAAATACAACTGACAAAAACTGACATAGGAAGACAACATTTTTAAATAGGTCTACATTCATTAAAATTTTTGTTTGTAATGAGACATCCCTATAATGAAAACACAGATCCAACTGTTAAACATTTATATTTAAATAACATCAATCTTGATGGAATGATCCTCCACACATGTACAAAGGCAGCATAAACCTGACACCAAAATTCAGATGTTTATAGTGCTAGTAGGATGGAGAGGAAAACAAAACAATTATAGTGGAGAGCTGTAGTGTACCAGTATTATTTGTGAGCATGGATATAAAAATCCTTAATAAAATGTTAACAAGTTGCATCCAAAAAATGTTTTTTAAAAAATAAGGATGTTAGGACCTAGAATTTAGCCTAGAGGTGAAGTGTTTGCCTAGCATGCACGAAGACCCGGGTTCGATTTCTTGGTACCACATACATTAAAAAAAAAGCCAGAAGTGGTGATGTGGCTCAAGTGGTAGTGCTCTAGCCCTGACAAAGCCCAAGGACAGTTCTTGACCCTGACTTGAAGCCCCAGGACTGACAAATTTTTTTTTTTAAAAAAAGGATGCTGTTTTTTAATTGAGTAGGATGTTCCAAGAATGCAAGGTTGGTTTAATTTTGAAAATGAATATAATCTACCTCATGACAAAAATCAAGGTAAAAATCATTCGAAAGACACAGACAAATCATTTGGGAAATTCAGCGTCATCCATTTCATAGAAAATCTCCTTAAAATAAGAAATGTATGTCAACAACCACTACTGCAATGCCCTACCGTGGATACTAAACTATTTCCAAATGCTCCTGAGAATAAGGCAAGCATGAGACTCTCACCTCCTTTGTGCAAAATTGTTTTGAGGTGCCAATCAATATAATCAGGGAAAAAGGAGAAATACTGGAAAAGAAGTTAAGCTGTATTCTCTGACAATGTCATGACTTCTTCTGTAGCACTATATGAAATAAAAAAATTGAAACTACCTTAATATATTAACTTAGTGAAATCACTAGATTTTATTTCTATATGCTATTGGTAATAATTAGATTTTTTAATTTACAATAGAATAAAAACAAAATATTTAGGAATAAATTTAGCAAAGAATGTACAAGACTTTTACATTAAAAAAAATCCCACAAACCAGTAAAGCCTTAAGTAAATGAAGAAATATATTACAGGTTAAAAATTTTAATGTTACTAATATTCCATTCTCCCTAAATATCTATAGATAGTCATCAGTCTAGAATTCATAGGATGGTTTCTAAAATGGAATTGATGTTATCTTATATACATATATATACAGATATATATATATAATAAAGAATGTAGAACACTTAAAATAACCTTGAGATAAAACAGTTGGAAGGCATTATCTGGTTGAGACTTCTAAAAGTTTGCAAAAGTATAATGATCAAGATAATGTAGTATGGATTGTTTGTTGGCCTTTCAGCCAAGTTAAGATAGTGTAGAGATAAAGACAATCAGGGCCAATGCAGTACAATAGTGACCCATATACAGCCATATGTATATAAATTTGGAGTTTAGCAAAGCATCAAAGCAATTCAATGCAGAAATATAAGTCTTCTCAACCAATAGTATTGGAAACAAGTAGAAAAATACCAATTAAAAAAAAAGGAAAAAGCAGGGCTGGGAGTTTGGCCTAGTGGTAGAGTGATTGCCTAGCATGCACAAAGACCTAGGTTGGATTCCTCGGTACCACACACACACAAAAAAGCTATAAGTAGTACTATGCTCAAGTGGTAGATCTCTAGTCTTGAGAAAGCCCTGAGTTCAAGGCCCAGGAGTGGCAAAAAAAATTTTTTTTTAAAAAAAGGAAAAAGCAACTTCAAGTTCTACCTCATACCACACATAAAAAATTTTTACTTGGATAGATAGTAGTCCAAACAAATAGCTAAAATTCCATTGCAGGCAGTAGAAAACCATCTTTGTAACACCGGAGTAGGCAAATATTTTGTTGTTGTTGTTGTTGTTTAGCATATGATAAGCACTAATAGTATTGTAGGTTATATCTCAATAAAACTGCAGGGATATAATCCTAAAATAAAACAACTGACTTCATCAAAATCTCAGAATTTCAGAGATTTTTAGTATATATGTCTGTCTAGATATAATCACAAGTCCAACAATAAAACCAACCATAAAAGGAAAATCACCTACAGAACAAGCAGAACCATCTTAGGAGAAAATGTCTGAGTGAGTGCAATGGAGTATGAAAGCTTGGTCAGGGTCGGGAATCACAGGAAACTTTTAAAGCCACTCTCTATTTCCTTATTAAAAAGACAGAAAGTCCTATGTCTCAGCAGGGATGGACAGACACTGGAATCCTCCACATTGCCAGTAGGAGTATAAGCAGGGAACTGCTTAGTAATAACGGACTATACACTCAACATATGACCCAGATACAAATACTCCACTCCCACATATTTCCCAGAGATAGACAAGCAGGTGAACAGTAGAAAGATCACAGATAGATAGATGAATGGATAGACAGATAGATAGATAGATAGATAGATAGATAGATAGATAGATAGATCAGTCGACAGATGATAGACAGTTAGATGGATGACAGACAGATAAATAGATAGATAGATAGATCAGTCGATAGATAGATGATAGTTAGATGGATGACAGACAGACAGATAGATAGATAGATAGATAGATATTCAAAAGTCCCAAAAGTGAATGACCTAGTGATGTTTAAAATTGTCCCAAATTAGAAACACGCCAATTATCCCCTAACATAATTCAGCAATAATGTGTAGTACAATTACATAACAGACTACTACTCAACAAGAAACAAGATTTAGCTACTGAATAATAGCTTAGATAATTCTGTCAAGTAACAGAATCCTAATACAAAATTAATTGGTAACAGTAAGAATCAGAACAGCGGTCCCTAAAGGTGGGTAGAAATTCACTGGCGGAGAGACAGTGGGAGCTTTGTAGAAGGATAGGAATGTCTAGATGAAGGCTGTAGTCACGTGAATGCACACGCGTCAAAGCTCATCAGATGACATGGTTTGAGTCTATACAGTTCACTGTACATAGAAGATCAGGTTTGAGATCGTGTTGGATGAATGCTGACAGAACAGTAAGCAGGCTGTCTCAGTCCATACCACAGATAGACTGACAGTGTTGGGAACCCACAGTGGCACTGAACAGAAATGAACAGTGGAGAGAGAGAGGAAGTGACAGACAAGGCATGGTGATTGGAGGAACATGGGAGGCCCAGGTTTATTCACAGTGATGATGCGTCCCACAGGGGCCCTTAGTTTTAAAGTAAGACCACAGTGCACTGGAGTCACCTTTCTAGGATGAATTCCAGCCATGCTCCTCTACTGCTTACGACTTCAGTGGGATTTCTTGTCTATAGAATACAGTCCAAGCCTTTGAGACATAAACGAGCCATATGCATCCTTAGCCCTGCTGACTTCCCCAACCCCAGGTCTCCATCTCTCCCCCTCCATCAAATCTTGCACTACATACATTGCCAAAAGCACTGGCGCTTAGGCCCGGAGTTTGGCTTAGTGACAGAGTGCTTGCTTAGCATGCACGAAGACTCGGGTTCAATTCGTTGATACCACATACACAGAAAAAGCCAGAAGTGGTGCTGTGGTTCATATGGTAGAGGTCTAGCTTTGAAAAAGCCCAAGGACAATGCTCAGGCCCTAAGTTCAAGCCCCAGAACTGGAAAAAAAATACTGACTCTTTTGTGGCTCTGTTTTTATATGAGCTGAATCTTTTGAGTGATATTTTAGCCTTTTCTTTGGGAATTTCAGATGTCTGTCTATTTAGTTTTGGATTTTTTTGACACTTGTCATTCTTCGTAGATTATGGACATTTTGAGAGTAAAGCTCTGCCTTATTGAACATTGTCTACCCTATACCTCGTGTCAAAAATGTTACGTAAAGATTGGGTAGGTAATGAAGGGTGGAGATTTCTGTGTCTGTGCTCAACCTCTCATTCTGCAAGTTCTGATTAAGGTACAAACAAGTTTCTACAGAAAGGAGAAATACCAAATCTTTATTTAAATCTGTGTGTGTGTGTGTGTGTGTGTGTGTGCATGCGTGTGTGTGTGTGTGTGTGCATGTGTGTGTGTGTGTGTATGTCTATTCTAGGGCTTGAATTCAGGGCCTGGGTGTATCCCTGAGCTAGAGCAGCTCAGGGTAGGCTAGTTCTCAATGCTATCTTTCTACCACTTGAGCCACAATACCACTTCTGGCTTTTTCTGAGTAGTTTATTAGAGATAAAGAGTCTCAAGAACTTTCCTGCTTGAGTGGGCTTCAAACCACAGTTCTCAGATCTCAGCCTCCTGAGTAGCTCGGAGTACAGGTTTGAGACACCAGCACCCAGCTGAAATGCTACATCTTTAAGGGGGTGTGTCAATAACATGATAAATGACATGTGACTAGAAAGTTGCACCCGCCATCAGAGCATGAAGAGCAGAAAGCTGAAGCTCCTGGGGCCATCCAGTGGCTGCTCATGACCTGCCACAGTCAACCGCACCTCTGAGCCTTTTCTCATTCTGTTATTTTCTCTGGAATACCCTTCTCTTGCTTACATGCTTCCAGAACAAATTATTTTCAGACTTCCCTCTGCCTTTGTTCAAACAGAGTCGTCATGTTTCCAGAATGTTCTGCTTGTAGAGTTATGGTAGCATTTATCAGGAGATGTCAAACTCTGAGAGGGAGTAGCCTGCCACAGCACTGTTTGTTTGGCATGGATGAGGCTTGAGCATTGTAAACAAGGTGTTTTAAGCAACTCCTGGAAGCCAGGCCATGGTCTGACCACATCAGAGTCACAGGAGAGCCCTTGAGATAAAGATCCTCACGCCCCACCCCTGAAGGTCCTGATTCCATGTACCTACGGTGCCCCTCCCCCCCGTGATTCTGGCCCCCAGCCAGGTTTGACACTGCTAGTGTAACCCACCTCTGCAAGACATAGACTAGGTGGGTGACCACTGAGAAAAAGACAGACAGAAAAGCTTTGGTGGAAGTCTGGTTTTGCTACTTGTCCCGTCTGACTTTTGAACTCATGCTGGTTTTCTCCCAGACCTCAATCACCTTGTCAGTAAAATAGAGAAACTGACGCAACTCACCTCCTCAGTTCTCTGTGGGAATTCAGTGAGATAACGCCTGCTAAGGGAGGAGAGCACCTGGCACCCAGGCAGCGCCCCTCCCAGAAGGGTCACATTGTGCCAGGTCCTGATGGCTCATACCTGCAATCCTGAGATCTGAAGAGTTCAGTTCAAAGCCAGCCTGGGGAGTCAAAGCTGAGAGATTTCTATCTCCCATTAACCAGCAAAATGCCAGAAGTAGAGATGTGGCTCAAGCAGAAAAGTGCTAGCCTAGCATGAAAAAAGCCAAGAAAGAACACAGGTTCCTGAGTTCAGGTCCAGTATACAACACACACACACACACACACACACACACACACACACACACACACACACACACACACACACACAGAGCAAAGGGCACTTGGTCTAAGCATGGGGCCTTCTCTCCTCTCTTTAGATCCCATCTCTGTGTAGCTTCCAGGAGTGACTTCCCCTGGACAGCATCTTCCTGCTGCGCCTCTGCACCCAGCATGGTCCACCATTCGCACTGCAGAAAGTTGCCTGGCTCCCACAGGCTCTCCACAACCCTCCCTGGGCTACTTCCTATTCTGGAAATGGAATGGCTGGCTGACTGGCTGGCTGGCTGGCTGGCATGTCCAGGACACACACGGTCTCAAAGCCTGGCTCCCTAGGGGCTGGAGGTGGGAAAGGGGGCACCACGCCTTTGTCATGGCTGCCTCTGAGTACTTTGCATTTCATTAGGGCAATTATTTCTAATGGAATTAAAAGGGTTTAAAATTAGACCCTAAACTCTTAACAATTAGTGATGCAGCGACCTGCCATGGCAGAACCACAATGCACCTGTGGTGGATTGGTGCATGAGCACAATGCCAGTCTCTGGATTTGCATGCACTATTACAATAAACGGCTTTTAATAAAATGAATATTCTTAATTACCACTGAATTAATAAGCTGCAAATTAGTCATCATTAAAGGCCTCACGGTACCTCCCCACCTCTCCGAGAGCCACGCTGGTGGACCTCAGGAGCTCTTGCTGCCATAGGTGCTCTGGGTTTCCTGTGGCATCTTAGGAGCTGGTATGCTGGGCTTCCCTCCCCTCCCATCCCCATTGGCGTCAGGCCAGAAATTTGAACATCAGATCTGCTGTCTAGATCCTTCCTGCTGCCTCAGCACAGAGCTGATGGGTGTTCACCAGGCCAGGGAATACCGTGACAGCTCAGCTCCCTCCAAGAACTTAACCACATCGTTTATGTTCACTAAGTCATTTATCCATGCACTGGTCACCAGACACCATGCTGGACCCTGAGGATACTCCGTGAGAAATAACCCCACCTCTACCTGAACCTCCCCAGGCACTGGCAGTGGCCCTGGCTACTACAAACTCTTCCTTAGAGCAAGCTGAGTGCTGCCCAAGTTCCACTTCTCCCCCTCCCACCCTCGCCCTAACCACGTGTCCGAGGAACAGCCAGAACTAATAGGAAACAACCCTGAGAGAGGGTTGTCTTGGAAAAGAGCACTCGAATCTGCCCTCAAATCACTGTGAGGGTGTCCTGAGCAGGGCACCAGCCTGCAGGCAGGGCCCTGATGTCCCCATCTGTACAGCGGAGCGGCTGGTCGAGGCCAATTGGGCAGCCCATGTGTTCTGTAAAAGACTGCAAGGTAAATAATTGAGACTTCATGGTCCTGTGCTCTCCAACACAACTATTCTACGTGGCGAAGCAGGCAGGACCGAGACTGGCCCAGAGGCCTGTAATTAGCTCACCCTGGTCCAAGCGAATAATAAGTCCCCAGCAACCCTCTAAAAGGCCTCACAAGGCAAGATTTTATCATGGCTGTGGAGACTAAATTGTAGCCATCTCTCTTCAGAAGGTGGTCTATATAAATGACACAAAGAAGATATTTTCTATTCCTGAACTGTACAATACACACACACACACACACACACACACACACACACACACGCACCAACTAAATGATGACTTCCAAATGCATACTCCAAAGGTATGCTCACATGCAGTAAAGATTGTGTAGATGTGACTAAGCAAAAGAGCTTGAGTTGCAGTGAAGAATTTGAACTCTGGATAAGACCGACACATATCAAAACTCCATCACAAATGTTCTTTTAGGAAGAGGGGCCAGGAAGTAGACATGAGGGAAGGTGATATAAAGATGGAGGAAGAAACTGGAGCAATGAGGCCATAAACACCAAGAATGCTAGTAGCTACCACCTGGCAGCTGCGAGAGGCAAGGAGTGGAGTCGGCCCTGGACTCTCATTAATTTGGGATTTCTCACCTCCAGCACTCTAAGACAACACAATCTTATTATGTTAAGCCACTGGATTTGTAGGAGTCTGTTACAGCTGCTGTCAGAAACAACACACAGAGCTTTTCTGCTGTCAGAACCATTGGTGTTCCTCACACCTCTGTAAGCCATATTTTGACTCAAAGGAGAAATAACGGAAATGATGATGTGATATCTGCTCTGTGATTTATATTGACAAATGGAAATGCATGCATGCAGCAGTTCTGTGAGGAAGAGGTTAGACTTTTCTTGTAGGGGAAGAGTGAGATTCTCAGAAATGTGGAGTGTTTGCTCTGATTTATCTTGGGAAGTGGTGTATATCCCTGGTGTCATTTTTTTTTAAAAAAGCCCCAAGGCCAGAATTTGAACCCAGATCATTTGATTGCAAACCTGCACTGTAGTCCAGCTTGCTGGCTGAGTTAACCCAGTGGCTGCAGGGAAATAAGAACCATAGAGGGTTGGAATCAAATTGCTTTTCAGAAAAAAACAGACCTTTTGTTGTTTGGACATTTGAGGCCGTTGTTCTTTAACTATGTTTTTAAATCCTTAAGTTGTTGTACAAAGGGGTTTCAATTAACTCACCAGAGTACCGTGAATCTAGATCCATGTCACCCGTTCAGTAGTCTCCCTCATCTCTAGGCCCATCCACCTCAAATTGTCTGGTTCCAGTTTCACATATGTACATTGAATATTGTAACTATTTGGGAAATGGATATCTCAGAAAGAAATGCCACCACTTGGGTCTCCAGCTAAGGCACAATTACATTGCTGGCTGTGATGGGGATTTATTGTATACCCTAAATCTGAGCAGCTAGCAAGACCCTACCTAAGACCAGCTTCCCACAGAGACCATTGGACCACTGCGAGTTGGACTCCCCCAGGAGAGGGAGCCTCTGTGAACCCTCAAGGTCTTTTCTGGGCAGCCCTAAGGTGAGTCCCAGAGATGGGAAATCTCCAGCGAGTTACTTCAAAACACCACGCCACAGCTGGGGAGAGTCAGGATATATCAGCAAGTCAGTGTGTGCAGGTATGAGGTGGGGGCAGTCCTAGTAATCACTTTAGTGCACACACACACACACACACACACACACACACAACCACTGTGATGTGCAACCAGAATTGTGGCTGCTACTTTTAGGAATCCACCAGCTTAGGTCTTTATGAGCCTCTAACTCAGGCTTCTCCAAAGACCACAAATGCATTGACCCAGAATGATGGAAAAACCCACACTAAGAAAAGATAATGTATACAATTTATTATACATTTAATCCAAGCACATTTATTTTCAGCAATCACAAGTGATGGATAGTGTGGTGTTCCAAAGTTGGAGGATTTAACTACCTCATTTCAAAGCTTATTATAAAGCTAATAGCAATCAAGACAATGTGGTATTTGCATAAGGATACACAGATAAGTCAATGGAACAGAACAGAGTCAAGAAATAGACTGATGCAAATATGTTCAATTGATTTTTGACAAACATGCAAAGATAAAATTTGGGGGTGGGGGGATGGAAGGAACATAAGTGGTAAAGCAGTGAGGTGTCTTTGTGGGGAAAATGAACCTCAACCCCTACCCCACACAGTATAAAACTTTATCCTAGTAGATCATGGACCCAATATATTCCCTAAAACTATAAAGTATAACAAGAATCCAACTAAATGTATGATAACCAGAATATATAAAGATATATATGTAAGATATATATATATGAATGTATATAGGTGTTTAACCTATGAGTCACTGAAAAATGGGAATTAAAGCCTCAACGAGGTACAGTGGGTATCTTCTACAGTGCCTTAAATTAAGCATGTGAGGTTACCAAATACTTGTTTTTAGAGCAACTGGAACACCAACCATCATACTCAGCCCTATGAAGTTTCTGATAAAGCTAGACATACTTATTGTATGATCCAGAAAAGCCTGTTTACATAGCCACAGAGAGATTTGCACACAGACCTTCACAGAAGCTTTATTCAAAAATAGACCGACAGACAGTGGTAATTACCCAAATAGATATCGACAGGTAAATGGAAAAAGTGTGCTATATCAGCCGGGAGTTTGGCCTAGTGGTAGAGTGCATGCCTAGCATGCACGAAGACTCTGGTTTGATTCCTCAGTACCACATACATAGAAGAAAGCCGGAAGTGGTGCTGTGGTGCAAGTGGTAGAGCTCTAGCCTTGAGAAAGTCCAAGGACAGTGCTCAGGCCCTGGGCTCAAGCCAGGACTGACAAAAAAAAAAAAAAGGTGTGCTATGTCCACACAATGGAATACTAGTGGGTAGTAAAAATTGAAATCTAATAATGCATCAAATTATTCTGTGTGGATCCAGGAGCATTATATTCTAAAATGGGTTATACCACCTCTATAAGGGAAGCCTGAGGAGATGAGGGAGATGTGACTGGAGAAGCATAAAGGCATTTTTTTGGGGGGGGTAGAAATGTTCTATACCTTGATTAGGGTGGTGGTAACATAAGCACAAATATCTCTTAGACTCAAATTGGTCCATTTTATGCATGCACATTATTAACTCAATGAATATTTTGAAACATGCACATGTAATAGCATCCTGATAGTTCATATCCTTATCTTCCTCCCCTAAAAAAGAAATGGTTGAGAATTCAAACCCAGTTATGGATGCAAAGACAAACTCAGCCCTGATTTTCATTTTTCCTCATGTGGTTCAGGTTCTCAGTCCTGGTCTCACTACTCCTTGACATGAGAACATTATTTTCTCTTCTTCTGAAAATCCTCATCCTCTGTTAGAGCAGGTGTTGGGTTCAATGGGTGACAGCCACACTCTCCTTTGAGAATAGAATTGGCCAAGCAGGAGGACCTGGAGTGGAGAGACAGAGCTGGAGATGGCAGGCTCCTCTTCTGATCAAGCTCTAATATTTCTCCCTTCACCCAATCCCTAGGCATCTGGACAACCCCAACTTTCTAGCCATGAGGCAAATCTAGCTCTTCAGTTGACCATGTGGAGGGAGAAAGGATGCTAGGATGCTGAGGACAATTGTCCCAAAAGGGAAAAATCCAGAAGAGAGCTGAGCCACAGGCCCAGTCCCCACTCACACCAATGGTGTCCTGGAGGTGATGGGGAGTGACAAGAAACAGGAAGAGCCAAGTGTGGATGTTCTTGTCTTCAGGGAGTTGTGGAGAGATGGAGACCGCAGCCCTGCCTGTCACCATGATAGCTGCACATCCTGTTTCTCAAGAATAATCCCAATTCAAACCTACTATAGTGCAGTAACCACAGAAAGTACCCCTTTGACCTTCCAAAGGTTTCCTATTTGGATCATGCCACCTGCCAATCAGAGTGGGCTTTGCTTCCCTTTGGCAAATGCTTTTGCTGCTAGCCTATTGTTCTCCATGTTCAGAGTGCAACAGGAATCTCTCTGCTGGGCTCTCCAGTCTACCACCTCCCCATTCTGCTCACCACTGCAGAATCAAGAAGAATTTGCATGTCTTATTTCCTCTGGTCATGTAAGACCCAACTCAGATCCAGGTTGAAAGGATTCCTGTGTCTTTTAGATCTAACTTTATATATGAGGGAAAGCCTGCATCATCTGTGTCTTTCAATTTGGCTTACCTGACTTACCATGATTTGTTCTAGATCTATCCATTCCCCTGCAAATGCAATTATCTTATGCTTTCTAATCACTGTGTAATTTCATTGTGTATAGGTACCACATTTTTTGGATCCCCTCATCTATTGTAGGACATCTGGGCTGTTTCCATCAGGACTTTCTTTTATCTGCACTCACATCCTCTCAGCAACTTGCATGTCGAAGGACAGACATGCTCATTCTCTAAAAGTCAGTACAAATGCTCCCTTCTCTTTTCAGCCTCCTCTGATCTCTTCCAGGCTGTGGTAGTGCCACCCATTGTACTTTGTACACACTCATCCAGTTGCTCCCTCGTTGGTCTGCTGAGCTCATGTAGCTCCCCCTGACACTCCAGACCAGGGTACAATTGTGTCCTGCCACTCAAGACAAAGCCTGTGCCAGGCACTGATGGCTCACTCCTGCTACTCAGGAGGCTGAGACATGGGGATCAAAGTTCAAAGCCAGCCCCAGGAGAAAAGTCCATGAAAGTGTTATCACTAATGAACCATCAAAAAGCTGGTAGTGGAAGTGTGTCTCAAATGGTGGAGCACCAGCCTTGATCCAAAAAGCTAAATGAGAGGTGAAGGCTTTGAGTCCAATATCAGTGTGCACACGCGCGTGTGCGAGCGCACACACACATACACAGAACTCAGAGCAGATGACACAGATACACATAGCTCATCAGCAGCCTACTTGAATTGCAACCTGACCATACCCAGACCCCCAATTCTGCTTCTGTCTGTGGAAGTTTGTGGGAAGGCCAGTGGCTCTCCACTCATGGTTTCATGGTTTCAGCCACTGAGCCGAACTACAGGAGGGAAATAGGAATGTGAGTATGTTAGTTTACTGCTTGATCTCTGCTCCCCAAAAGCAGAGCCCAGTGTAAAGCGAATATTGATGGCTTTACAAAGCCCAGTGTTTGGTATGCACTGAAAACCATTGTGTATTCCCTAAATAGTTCGTTTTGTTTTCGAAAGTTCTAAAAAACTCGCTGTATTGAAATGCATGTTGTTGCATCGATTTTTCTAAAATACACCTTGTTATCTTTTCTTTGGTAATTGGTGACTGGTAATGACTTTGGCAATTTAACATGTTCTTGCAGACACTTCTTCCATTCCCCTTGATAACTGAAGTCAGGAGCGAGGGCCTGTCTGTCAATCTCTGACGCCTGTCAGCCCACATGATTGACGGCTTTTGGTCCCACAATAGAGACCATTTTTGCAGCCCTCGTTCTGTTATTTTCCCCCTCTTTTAATACTTGTGGGGGATGGTGTTTGCTTTATAATCTGCGTTTAAAATCCAACTTGGAATGAGGCCAGCTCCAGAGAAATTATCACAATGTCTTGTTAGCTTTGCATCAGGAAAATTCCCAGGAGAATTCCTTAAGCTATGATTCCACCTTCTGAAATTACCTCTGCTCAAAAATCTAAGCTTCAAGCCTTCATCCTGATCCTCTCAAATTCCAAGAGAAAGGCCGAGGGGTCTGCCCGGCCACGCTCTAAATAGAGGGCATGACCACTGGGGCTGCAGGCATCTGGAGTAGAGCCGGTCCATCCCCTCTCCCGGGGCTCCTGATGTAAGCCTTCCCATAATAAATGTGTTCTGTGTGGCAGTGCTTTGCAGAAGAGACAATGCTGTGGCTCTGTTTGGCAATTATTATATTCCTCCAAACCAGAGCAAGCAGATGCCTCTCTCCACCAAGCTCAAGCAGCATTAGCTCAGCTAGCTCCACCAGGTCACATGACTGCCCCCAGCCTTTAGGACAGACACCCACCTATATAAAGACTTAAGTGGGGACACAGTTCCCTGTGGTCAGGAGAAGCCTGAGGTTTACAGATCCGTTTTTAGAATCTTGTTAAAATAATAAATAATAATAATAATATGCATAAAGGTACATCCCTCTCCCTAGAGAAATACACACACATTCCTTCATATACAAATCCTGCCCAGGATAGCAGAGGAAGCCATTCTCACATGGGCAGTGACTCCTGGGTTAAGATCTCACAGGACTAGTGAAGGTGGCAGAGAGCCCATCTGTCTCATGACTCTGTGCTACTGGATGCCAACTTGGGGGAGCCATCTGAACAAGGTGGGCTCCAGGGGTGGGGAGAAACATCCATCCCAGTAGGAGCTGCTGCTTAGAGTGAGGGCAGCTGGAGTGGAAGGCATGCATCCAACCCAGGCCTGGAAACTCTTCTCTGCCAGGTTTCTAGACTCGGGAGAGGCTGGGAAGGTGAAAGAGAGCTTGGCCAACTCAAGGCAATGGAGAAAGGAGGCTGAAAATATGGACAAACTGGGAACTAGTCCAGTCTTAGGAAATGGGAGAAGAAAAGAGGCTGGAAAGTGGGATCATGGCAGGTTTCTGCATGGGTTACAGAAAGACAAAAAATAGTTTCCTCTTCAGTGTTCATGACACATCCTGGGAGTTGAAAACAAGTTGCTTTTAAAAGGACCACGCCTCAGGGGAGGGAAACGGGTACCAAGACATGTGAAAGGGTATCAATGTATGTGAATTAATGCACCTTCTATCTGGCAAATATCATGTAACCCTTTTACTAATTACAATAAAAAAAATTTTAAAAAAAAGGACCACGCCTCTTCATAAACAAAAATTAAAAACAAAAACTTCTCTTCCCTTCCTCTCCCTATATACAGTCCCAGCCTAGCTACTATTGGTTGTTCCAAGTCTTAAAACCTGCAAGGTTTTAGAAAGGAGACAGTTTTGTCTCTATTTCCTCCCCCTTTCTTCTCACCTTTCTATTATACATTCACAACTCCAGAAGAAAGAAGACAAAAGAAGAAAGAAGGAAGAGGTGGAGGAGGAGGAAGGAGAGTGGGGGAAGGAGGAAAGGGAGGAAGAGAACCTGCCATTAGGTAATGGGGTCAGGCACTCACATATTATCTCACCTAATCATTATCACTAAGGAGATGGATGTGGTGGGCAGAAGAATGGTCCCCATTCTTTTAGCTATGTAGCTATCTAGCTCTCCACAGCTAGTCCTCAAAACTGGTGACTGTGGTAACTAATGACAAAAAGGGACTTTACAGATGTGGTCAAGTCAAAGATCCTGAGGTAGAACAACAATCCAGGTTGTGGCAATGTAATCTAAACAGCAGTTCTAAGGGCACGGCAAGAGGGCCAGAGTCAGAGGAACTGTGTTGGTGGGAGCAGAGGTAGAAGTGATATGGCCAAAAGCCAAGAAATGCTGGCAACTACAAAACGGAAGGCAAGGATTCCCCCTCTTCAGGAAGACCCTGGCTTGGCTAGAACTTTGAAGTTTCTGAGACTTAGGACTTCTGAAAAGTATCATACTAAATCTGTGCCACTTGAAGGTACCACATCCATAGTGATTTGTTACACTATAATAGGAAATGAGTGTAAATATGGACTCCAGTGAGTGTGTGGGACTTGTCCAGAGCACTGACACCTCTGCGTATCCAAGTGTGAGGTTGACAAGAGTCAGTCCGATTCTAAGAAGACTACATGGCCTTAACTACTCCAGCATACTACTCTGCAAGCTTCAATTAGACTCAAGTCCTACTCCCCTCCCCCTCCACCCATGGGACAATCATGCCCTACTCTTGTTCCCTCTTGAGTCCTGGGCCTGGAACATTCTTCCCCATTTTGACTTTCACTATGACATCTCAGAGTCAGACTCCACAGCCACCAATCCAGAAGAACCTTCTCTACAGAGAGAGCCACAGGCCCTCCACTCATGATTCCTCATCGTGCAGGGTTTAAGCTACAGTTAGATCAAGGGGGACCCTCTGTCTCCAAATTAGAATCATCAGGGCATGACTCTAAAATCACTTAACAACCAGTCAGAGAACTTTTTGCCTTCCAATTAAAACAGGAATCCCATGAAGGCTGAGTCTTCTTTCTTTCATTCTATTTTTCTGCATTCACACACTGTGATAGTTTTTGGGTTTTTTTTTTTTTATGTAACAACCTGACTGGCACACAGAACCTAGATATTTGGCCCAACACAATTTTGGATGTCTCTATGAAGGTGTGTTATGAATAAGATTAACATCTCAACTTTTAAATTCACCATTAAATGGTTCAACTAAACAGAAATCTCCCTTGATGCTACTTCCAATCAATTAGAAGCCTTCACAGACAAAAAAAAATCTAAACAAGAGTGAATTCTTCTGGCAGATCTCTTTAGACTTGAACTGTGACTTCCAAGTCTCCAGCCTTCCTCTTGCAGATTTTTAGAGCTACAAACCACCATCAGGTGAGCTGATTTCTTAAAATCCACAACCCTCCCCGCCCCCCCACACACATTGTTGATTCTGTTTCTCTAGAAAACTCCAATACATCCATCAATTAGCAGGGTTTTTGTTTTGTTTTTTGGATAACTTTAAGGGTAGAGTTCAAAGAAGACCTTTGGAGAAGAACATGAGAAAAAAATTTCTTACAGATTCCAAATTCCAGCAAGATTTATTCATGGAAGGGTTTGGTTTTTAAAAATATTTTATTGTTATTATAAAAGTGATATACAGAGGGGTTATAGTCACGAGTACAATTTTTGGACAATATCACCCCTTCCCTCACTCTTTCTGAGTTTTTTCTCTCCCATCCTCACCCATAAGTCTATAGTTCATTTCCAACAAAGCAACTAGTATCACTGCTGCAATTGTTCACCCTTTGTCCCTCCATTTCTGTGCCTCCCTTACCTTCCCAAAGACACATAAATGAACACACAAGACAATAGGAAAAGAAAACAAAAACACCAAAGGAAAAAGTCTCATTTCCATTTCTTGCAGTTCATTTCAGTAAATATTATTTGATATGATCAGAGGCACATAGGCATGGCGCCTTTTTGTTCCTCTCCTAAGCGTGTTCATGAAAGTTTTAGGAACATGGAGTAGAGAGCACTTTGCCTTGCACCAGTATTCAAAAAAAAAGCACTATTTTGTCTACTCTAGGAAGTTTCTACAAACCAAGGTAGAGCCAGAGGTGTGCATGTGGGTAGCACTCTCTCTGGGATCCTCATATGTGAACAAGAATTCTTGTTGTGTATGTGCTCCACAACCTTCCCTCAGTCTTTCAGAGTTTCGCATGATGCCTTTAGAATAACTGCACAAAAACTAGAACAACAGGCTGGAAATTTGGCCTAGTGGTTAAAGTGCTTGCCTAGCATGCACGAAGACCCGGGTTCAATTCCTTGGTACCACATATATAGAAAAAGCCGGAAGTGGTGCTGAGGCTCAAGTGGTAGAGTTCTAGCCTTGAGAAAGTCCAAAGTCCAAGGACAGTGCTCAGGCCCTGAGCTCAAGCCCAGGACTGGCAAAAAAACAAAAAACAAAAAACAAAAAAACAAAACTAGAGCAATAGACACCTGAGTGGCCAAACTTAGATTGTTGGGATATCTCATAACATTTCATCCAATTCTATGAAGTCTTCATGGCTTCTTCAATAAAACAAGCACTAGAAACAAAGAGGTAACCCAAGCAACAAATTTTATTTTCTAATAGGGTGAGAATGGCATAAAAAGGAGAGGTAACAAACAGAACTTTAAAAACATAATCCAGGCCCCCATTAGAGTAGTCTAATTCCCCTTTCCTTGGATCCTGGGAAAGCATGTGACTCATTTATTACCAATAGGACATGGTATAAGGAAAGTGATGTGACCTCTCAGGCTAGTCATAAGAGAAGATGAGGCTTTTGCCTTATCTGGAAAGTGTCAGGTAAGCCGTCCATCTGTCCTCAGGCTGCCATGTTGTAAGGAAGCCCAAATCAGCCAATGATGGAGAGGCCCCTACACTGTATAAACAGAGAGAAAAGGATGCCTGGCTGGCCTCTAGCTGCTCTGGCCATCCTCTATTCCAGCTCCAAGCCCCATTCCTGTAAGTGCTAGACAGATCCTAAGCCTCCTTGCCCTATGAGCCCTTTCCCAGTTTCTGAAATGCAAGAGATAATAAAATAATCACTGATGTCTTGAACTACTGAATTTAGAGTGCATTTATTACATCGCAGTTCATAACCAGAAGAGAAAGTGACTAGAAGGTCAGGAAAGCCTCTTTGGGAGATGACATGTGACCTGAAACCTCAATCACAAGAGGAGCAATCACATAAAGATCCAAGATCACAGCAGATAGAAGGAAGTGCAAAGGTCCTGAAGTTGCTACATGAGGAATTTCACAGAGGTGCAAGAAGGCAATGTAGCTTGGGTATTATAATAATAAATGAAAGGAGAGTGGATGGAGAAAAGGTCAGAGTTCAGGAGTAGGTGAACATGAAGAGTCTTGTAGGCAGGGGGACCAGATGTCCCAATATACCTGAAACAGTCCTGATCCATGCTTATTGTTGTGACATAGTGACAGAGTCACCCATCTTGTAGGCCTTGATGGAAAGCTTGGAGATTTCACATTTGCCTTTTCTCCAGTCTTCAGGCCTTCCTCTGCACTCACCATTCCAGACTGAACCTAAGAGATGGCCCCTTTCCTCTCTAGCATCCCAGTCCCCGGTATCTTGGTCTCTTTTTAATTCCAATGAACTCTGTTTTGTCTGTGGTCTCAGACAGATCACTGTGCTTTCAACATTAAAGGAGGAATGGACATATTGGCTGGAGTGGTTGTTCTGAGTCCTCAATCCTAGGGTCAAGTTCTCAACCCATTGTGTGTGATCTGTGTGACCCCCCCTTAGTAGTAAAACCTGGAAAGCACCAGGATGTCCAGCAGCAAGGGACTGCTAAACTATAGATCACTCCCTGAAACCTACACAGGATCCATAGCTTTCAGAGGGAATGGTAAATAGAAACAAAAAGGCTTTTCTTTCTTCGTTGATGCTTTTCTTTTCTTTTTGTCTTGCTTGTTCATGTATTTGTCTTTAGGAGGGCAAAGTGGGGGAGGGTCACAGAAATGGAGAGACAAATACAGTAGTGGTTCTCACTAGACACTTGGCTGAAAATGAACTATGTAACTTATGGGTGGGGATGAGGGGAAAACTGGGAGAGAGTCCCAACAAGAACCATTCTCTTTGCCCAACTTATATAACTGTAACCCCTCTGTACATCACTTTTATAATAGAAAGTTCAAAATAAAATGTCTTAAAAAGGGAGTGGTAGCTTTGACTATCCAAGCATGGAAATATACCGGTGTATACCGGGTGGGAGGGAAAGTGGTGGAATGAGCAGCATTCCTCACATGATCCTATTTATGTTGATAAAGAAATGCAGCAAATTCTTCCTTAAAAAAATCCGACAGGGCTTTTCTAAAGTGTTCACAAGGAACAGCACTTTCTGGGAGCTATTTTTGGGGGTGTGAGGGCTCCCTATCAATAGAGTTCAGAAGGGCACCGCCCAAAGAAAGCAAACCTGAGTAGGAGGAAGGCAGAAGAGATTTTTAGCAACTGCTTGGAGAGCGACACTTGGGGGAGGAAGAAAGATACCTGAAGCCAGCCCTTAGCTGTGAAAAAGCCCCTGCACTACCCTTTAGGAAACTAACAATAAAAATGTACATTATTCTCTAGGCTTAGAGTCTGACTGGGGTTATTTTGGCTGATGGTTGAGCAGAGATCAGCCTTACAGGGTTCTTAGATCTATTTGGGTCATATCTCTATATCTATTTATGTAAGCATTTTTTAAGCCTACAAGGATATACCCCAAACTGTCAACATGGCTAACTCTGAAGAATACGATGTCAAGGGACTTTCAGTTTCTCTATATTGTTTTAACTTTTTTAAACTAATCATGCATTATTAGAATACACAATGCAAGGATAGAGAAAGGAAAAGAGTCTACTAAAATCAGACAAAGTGCACAATAAATAAATACATGTTAGCTTCAAGCACAGTCAGTAAACAGTAATTAAGTGACAAATTAAATAAAGCTGGTAACAAAGACTGAAATGATGAAAATCCAAGACAATAAGAGACCTCCCCACCCCCAGCCACACTGCCAGCTTGGGAGGAGGGGCGGGGGTCTCTTTCCAGGAGGAGTTGTTCCTGGAGTGGTAAGACTGAAAGCCCTTATTCCACTCACTGTGGACTCCTTCAGAAAGGGCTGCTGGGAAAGGAGCCTCTGGGTCAGATTGGGGCAGGAGCCCAAACCAGATGTCCTGGATTTTATGTCTGGGTCCTGGCTGTGCTCAGAATTCTCTTTCCCCCACCCCCTTCCCTTCCAGACTTCTCCCCTCCCTTTGCTCTCCATCCCTGATCTCTTCTCTTCTCCTTGCCTCCCCCCCCCTCTCTCTCCTGGACTTGAACTCAGGGCCTGAGCACTGTCCTTGGGCTTTCTCAAAGCCAAAGCCCTACCATTTGAGCCACAGCACCACTTCTGGCTTTTTCTATGTATGTGGTATTAAGGAATGGAACCCCTGTCTTTGTGCATGCTAGGCAAGCACTCTACCACTAGGCCAAACTCCCCTCTCCTCTCTGTCTCAGTTGGGTTCAGCAAATGCAGAAGTCACTTGAGTCTAAGCTTCTGCTCTCTGTGTGGGCTGCAATGGGGAATTGGTTTGAAGGCTCCTAAGGAAACCAACATATCCAGCCAGTTTTTAAAGAGCTCCCTCCCATTCCACAGAGACGCAAAGGTTATGGACAGCCTGATCTACGGTCCAAGGAAGGTGCCCAGAAAGTGATCTGTAAGAAACTAAAGTAAATAGCCTTCAGCCATGGGCAGGCCAAGATCAAGACTTTGTTCAGGTGCAATGTGGGCAGACAGCATGGCTGGGACCAGCAGGCGGAAGACCATACTGTGATGGAATTCAGTGTCTCTTTGTAGCAGGATTGTCTGGGGTGCAAAAATAAGAGTAGGATCTAAGTCCTGAGGGTGAAGAGCTTTGCTTGCTGTGCAGGAAGACTGATGCCTTATCTTCCTGACCTTAAGGAGTTAGCTATGAATTTAAATTGAGAAGGGACTGAGTCAAGCATGCAGTTAGAAAGATGCTATAGAGGGATGGGGGGGGGGGTGAGGGCAACAAGGTTGAAAAGCAGTGGGATAGGCAAACCAAGTCCCAAAGGATGCAGCAGCAGTGCAGGTGGGGAGATGCTAGAGAACCATGTTCTTTGGGTAGGCCAGCTGTGATCTGGAGAGATACCAGAGCTCTTCCCCAGCTCCCTTCTCTCCCCTCCCCACTCCCAACACATCTAGTTCTCAGTGGAAAGAACTCTTCATTATGTATCATTCTTGTACCCTATCATATAACATCTATCCTTTCGTTTATTTATTTGGTTGTTTGATTGATTGGTTGTTGGGTTCTTTTTGTGCTGGTACTGGGACTTGAATTCAAGACCTCATGTTATGCTTTGACGTTTCCACTCAAGGCTGACACGCTACCATTTGAGTCACACTGCCACTTCTGGCTTTTTGCTGATTAGTTGAAGATCAAGGTCTCTTGGAGTTTTCTGTCCAGACTACCTTCAAACCATAATCCTCAGATCTCAGCCTCCTGAGGAGCTAAGATTACAGATATGAGCTTTTGGTGCCCAGCAACTTTCATTCTTACAACAGACATTATTGATGCCTAATCTATACCAGTAGACACAGATACAACTGGGACACAGTCCCTTTTCTCTAGGAATTTAGAATAGAGGAGAAAAATGTAATATAATAGGCAGACCACAAAGATAAATCTTATGTGTTCCTCTGATCATATGTTTTCCCTGAGTGACTTTGAACTTTGTTTCCAATGGGTTTGAGTCGATTTTCCATGCCTTGAATCTAGGCTGGTCTTCATTTGCCTTAGCAGGCACATTGTGACAGTTCCAAGCCTAGGCTTAAGAGGTGTGGGCCCCTGTCACCCAGCTCTTGGAACTTTGTAGTGCTATGAAAGGCCCCATGGAACTGAGCCAAGTCTGCTCAGCTGTCCCAGCTCCGCCTGACGCAATGTAAGAAAGCAGAGTCAAGGTCAGCCCAGCCCAGCCCATGTCCGCAGAACTTCCAGATCACTTAGATACATAAGCAGCTGTAAATCCTATTTTTATTTTTATGACCCAACAAGTGTTTTCTTACATTGCAATAGATAATGGGATGCACCATACAATAAACTAAGTTACATTAACTTGAAAGCAGGACTCAGCACTTGGGAATTTATTCTTCAGGAATCTTTTTTGCATTTCTGCACATTTTCCAAGCAAAGGTGTGTCGTGAATAGGTTGGAAACTACAGATGGTTTCTCTGTAGAGCAACAAGAAGGTCTGGTGGTTGTTTAAATGCAAAGATAAAGACTCTGCAGGGCAAATTCAAAGAAGGCTTGCTGCTCATGGTAAAAGATCTGGGTCTGCTAAGTTAGGGCTTCTGTCCCATCATGAAACCCACTGCACGTGCTGTAGCTGAGTGATGGCTCTCCAGATGTTACCCTTTAGGGACTAGAGTTTGAGATCCTTGAAGTACAGACTACTGAGACAATTGTTACTGTTCTGAGTCAAAAAGTCCTTAGAGCTGGGTGCTGGTGGTTCACATCTATAATCCTAGCTTACTTAGGGGCCTGAGACCTGAGGGTCATGGTTCGAAGCCAGCCCAGTCAGGAAAGTCTGCATGATTATCTCCAATTAAGCACCAAACAAGCAGGAAGTGGAGCTACAGCTCAAGTGTCAGTGTGCTAGCCTTGAGCCTTAAAGATCAGGGCAGCGCTCAAGCCATGAGTTCAAGCTCCAAAACTGGCATGCCCCTCCCCCACAAAAAAGTCCTGGGGTTAGACTCTTCCTTGTGCATCTTCCATCTTCTGTCAGTATCCAGGACACTTTGTAGCCTAAGAAGGGGGACTTCCAAAACATTCCGAGTGCTTGATACACTTCCAGACACCGTTGAATTGAGCCCCAGTGGAGTTCGCTTCACTAAAGATGCCAGAGGAAGATGAACAAGAGGCTTACATGGCACATCAAACTTTAAAATACCCAGTGCCACATTTGCTCCATGTGGCCTTCCAAATCCCCCTTCCGCTCTCAGCTGCCTCCTCTGCCTCCTTGCTTCATGGCTTCCCGTTATCCCAGATCTGTATTCCACAGCCCCTGGACTTTCTATGGCTCTTCCATGCTCTCAGCACACACTTGGAGCCGGTGTTCCCAAGGTTCCAGGCCAGCCTACCGCCACTTATCTCCCAGGACCACAAGCAAGGACAGTCCTTCGAAGCCAGGTCGATGGGAGAATCCAGCTAATTATTTCTCCCTATCACATCAAGTTTTGTTCCATAAGGAACTCTAAAGGCAGAAAGAAAGGACAAATGTTTCTGATCTAGTAAGGTTCAAAGAGAGGGGGGAATCAATCCTGAAGGGGCCAGGCTCTCCAAGTAGAAGAAACAAGTGGCTGCCAGTCAAAAATGAGAGAGAGAGAGAGAGAGAGAGAGAGAGAGAGAGAGAGAGAGAGAGAGAGAGAGAGAGAGAGAGAGAGAGAGACGGGGCGGGGGGGGCAGAGAGAGAGAGAGGCAGAGAGAGACACCCTCCCAGGCTAGAGAGCTCCAGTCAGGGGGTGTAAGATAGGTTTGGGGTACAAGCAAGGCCTTGGAGGTGCTGGAGTTTATAGAATGGAATGACCCATTGAAATCACCATAAAATAGAGCTTGCCTGTCTCTGGGTTCCGGCCCATGTGTGAGGGTCTTTAAATTCACATATGATATATCAAAGCACAAGGGCCTGTAACCAAAGGAAACACCCACTAATCATAGTTTTCACCAGGAACACCCTAACTGACATTTTAATTAACAAGACTTTCCCCCACCACTCCATTTTTAATATAAGGACTTCTTGTTGCTTTAAATCTAAAATTAATTAAGTGAGAGTTCTCCTCTGGACTGGAGTATATGGCTCATGCTAAATGGACGGGAGTGATAAGGTGAGATGTATGGCTGAGAGGGGGCGGGGTGGCCACGGAAACCTTCTTTGGCTCTGCAGGAAAGGCGAACCAAACCTGGCACAGCCCATTGATCACTGGAGACCAGTGTGTCCTGGACTTTTTCCAATAAAGATTCCATTTGGATCTACAGCCAAGCGAAGACCTAGAAGTGCAGAAGCTTAAAATGCTGTTGTAAGGCCCCACGTGATCCAGTCTCTCTGTCTCTCCTCTCACACCCCTCCTCCACTAACCTGAATCACACCATCACATCAATCTGTCGATTGTAGGTCTAGACACATTGGCCTTCTGGCTGGTTCCAGACATGACAAACTCATTCTCAGCCATCTTCCAGCCATGTATAAGGCTGGTGTCAGGTGCAAGCTCATCTCTTTCCATGTGTCTTTCCTATCTTCTCCTCCCCACCCCCTTCCTCACCAATCTACAGCACTGATCAATCTCTCTCCCCACCATTACCCCATTACCCTGAGTTGTGATCATGGTAACACATAGCACTAGATGAAATCCTGGGTCATTGCTTTGCTCATTCTGTCTCCCTCTACTACAAAGGAACAGGGATCTACAGCCAGTTCAAGGACACAGATCCAGGTTTGGTAACCATTTGCTGAATGAAGGGACACAGGATCCCGTGCCCTCTGCCTAGAATGTTCTTCTTTGTAGCTTGCTTCCTCTCGTCCTCTCTCCCAACCTTTGCTTGTCTGACTCCTACCCTGGATTCTTTTTGGTGCCAGGCCTGGGGCCTGAGCACTGGACTTCAGCTCCTTTTGCTCAAGGCTAACTTTTTGGTGGTTAGTCAGCATGGTGATGTGAAGCTGGGTGGAGGAGAAGACAAGGGGAGAAGGGGAGGAGACTGGGTTTGTGTCTGTGTCTGTAGTGCAGTTCTTGGCTCAAGTGCCAGCAAAAAAATAACATCAGGTCTCTCCCTGCCATTGGAACTTATCCTTCCCGGCCGTGAATGGGCTATACAGTGCCTCATCATGTTGAATATGGGGTATTTTATTTATCTCTTCTCTTGATGGACACTTTAGGCTGCTTCTCATTTATTTTTGCTGTGACAAATAATTCAGTAATTATCCCATCACTCTCCTGCCTCATCAGATCTCTCCCTTTCTTCCGGCTTATTCCCACCAACCAATACATGCACTGTAATTTCTGTCATCTTAAAAATACAGTAATAATAAAAAGCAATTCTTTGTATCTCTGTATTTTGTTCGGGCTACCTATGACTCTCCTTCTCTTGAAAGCAAAGCTTTCAGAGCTGCTTTTACTCAGGACTTCCATATCACCTCCTTTTTGTGTTCTCTCTGGTTCACTTTCACGGGATCCTTGCTCACCCCACCACCACCACAACACTTATCCAAGTTCCCAAGAACCTCCATATGGCCTAAGCAAACTGTCAACTCTCAGGCCTCTCTAGCCATCTCTCTCTGACTACTTCATGCCATGATAGTTGACGCATAGGGTGATTCTTTTCTTTTCTGTTCATGCCAGTACTGGTGCCTGAATTCAAGGCCTCAAGCTCTTGCTTGGCTTTTTCACACAAGGCCAGTGCTCTACCACTTGAGCCACGGCTCCACGTCCAGTGTTTTGGTAGTTGATTGGAGATAAGAGTTCCGCAGACTTTCCTGCCCAAACTGGCTTGAAATTACAAGGCTTTTGAGTAGGTAGGATTACAGTGGGAGCCACCAGTGCCTATGGGAATTATTCTTTTTTAATTCGCATCTATGAATTGTACAAAATAACAGGTATCATTCTGATACTTGCATACATGCAGGCGATGCACTTTAACCAGCTCCACCCAACCCCTGCCCTCTGCTCTTCCCCCGGCATCATCCTTCCCTCTCCTTCATTCCAGTCTTCCAGAGGCTCAGGACGAAAGCCACAGCACCGGCCTGCACTCTTCTCATCGTGAATTGCTCTGTGTTCAGACATCAGCAAATCCAGCTGCACCTTCAACATCTGCCTCGCCCCGATTCTACATTCATTTCTATCACCTCCACTGGGTCCAAGCCACCATCATCCCGCACTAAACTACTTTTAAAAAGTTATTTGAAAATGCTGAAAACAGAGTGGTTACAGTTACATAAGTTGGGCAAAGTGTACCCTTCCTTTTGGACAATGCCAGACCTTCCCCGGCTTTCCCTCCCATCCTACCTACCTGTCGTATAATTCCTTTTCAATCTACTACCCAGCGATTTCTATGTGTTCCTTGGTTTCTATGCCTCCCCTTACACTTCCAAAGACATATAGACAAACAAGATCAAGAGAAAAGAAAACCAAGACAGCAAAAAAGAAAGGAAAAAAACCTCGTTTCCACTTCCCGAGTTCATTTTGATAAATATGATCTTGTATGATCAGATGCGCATAAACATCACGCCATTTTGCTACTCTCCTAAGAGTGAACAGAACTACTGAAATAGTTTACCTGAGCTATTGAAACACTCCCTTCCCCATCTCCTAACTTTGTCCTATGGCCAGTATATTTCCAAGACAGCCATAGCCACTAGAGTTGTCTGAAGCAATCTGATAGTTTGTTAATATTCTACTGAAACTCTCCAGTGGCTTCCCATCTCACTCAGAGTAAAATAAAAAATTCTGGACAAACTCTCTGTATGAGCTGGACCCTGGCATCCTCCACAGTGACACCAATGCCATTCCAACTTTCCTTACTCCAGCTATTCCTCAAACTCCATTCCGCCTCAGGGCCTTTGCACTGGACAGTGCCAATGTCTCAAACATCCCACCTCCCACACATAGCTTTATTCTCAAGATTCCCAATGTCCTCTTCACAGAGAGATCATCTCTGTCTGTCAAAATGAATTATTAGGCTGCTGTAACAAAATGCTATAGAGGGTACATTCCACTGACAAAATACCTGACATAAACGACTTGAGGCCCGCAATCCTTGGTTCTGTTGAGTCTGGGTCTATAGGGAGACGGAGCATCATGATGAGAGTCTATGTAGAGGAAGAGGCTAGTCACCTCATGGCAAACAGGTTACAAAGAAAAGGACTCCAGGAAAGGGCTAGGAAAGAACTAGCCCTGAAGGACAGTCTCTGGTGAGCTACCTCCTCCGAGGAAGCCCTGATGCCTAACTACAGACACCCGCAGGTAGTATCATTGCATCATGAATCCAACAAGGGATTAGTCCATCGATTAGGTCAGGCCCTCATAATCTAATCACCTCTGGAAGCACTATCACAGGCATACTCAGAAGTGTACACTCTATTCGTTTCCTAGGCCCTTCTCAATCCAATCAAGTTGACAGTCAAGATGAGCCACCAGCGTGTCAAATGACAAGCGACAAACTTTTCTTTGTCACAGTTTGGGGAAGCTGATCAAGGTCTCTGGGCAGTCAGGCTCTAGCTGAGGGTCCTCACGTGGCACAGCAAGAATAAGTCCCAGACTGGTCATTGTCTTCTAAGGGCATGAGTATCAGCATGGAGGCTTTACTTCCCGTAACCCCACCCACACTGAACTGAATCCAAACGCCCTGCCTCCAGTGTCATCATGGGGAACCTAAGGCTTCAACATGAATTGAGGGCTTTCCCCCAGAGCACCACCGGGCACCGCCGGACAGAGCAAAGAAACCCATCCCAAGCTCCTTTCCCTCTGTATTTCCCAGGGCACTTGATCACCATCTGGCTGGCCCCTAGCTTGCTGACCGGCAGATGGGTTGATTATCACCTGTCCTCCCAAGTAGAAGGGAGGCTGTGTGAAAGGAAAGGCCGCTGTGCATTTGTTTCCCCCTCTAAAGGTATGGTGGAGGCACAGCAAATATTTGCTGACAAATGGACACGTGGGCATGCACCTTGGTCACTCACGGTTTCCACAGGCCAGATTCAAGGAACAGAGAACTGCTCCTTGACCAAGATATGTGACTTGTCTAAACTTCCTGGACACCCATGCACTACTGTCGGAAGTGGGTAGGATGCTGGCTTTCCACAGAACGGATAGGTGGACATGGTATCATGATGTGTGTCTCCCTGTCTACTGGTGATGTTGTTTCTACACCTTGGCTTTCATCTTTGCCCATTTTCCACTTGGATTGGGCTCTCTGGGCTTCCATGACCTCTGACATCTTACCCTGTTCTCCAGGTCCCTCCTTCTCAGCTCCGGGGTCTCTGATGTCACTTCTTCACAGAACAGTCCCCAAGGCCACTTCCTCCCCCACGCTGAGGGTGTGCCTGGGCACCAGTCACATAATGTCTTGAAGTTCATATTCTTGGAAGACAAGTTAGAAAATAACCAAGAACACAACCAAGGCAATAGTACAAATTCAGACCACGCTCAGTGCCATGAAGAAGAGCGATGGGGTGGGAGAGATGTTGCAAAAAGCTTTTCTGAGAAGGTGGAATTTGTGCTGGCAGCAGAATGATGGAAAGATGGAGGGAAGAGCACTCTGAACAGAAGGAACAGCAAACACAGTCTTTTTTTTTTTTTGCCAGTCCTGGGCTTGAGCTCAGGGCCTGAGCACTGTCCTTGGGTTTTCTCAAGGCTAGAGCTCTACCACTTGAGCCTCAGCACCACTTCCGGCTTTTTTCTATGTATGTGGTACCAAGGAATCGAACCCGGGTCTTCGTGCATGCTAGGCAAGCTCTTTAACCACTAGGCCAAACTCCCGGCCCCAAGCACAGTCATTTTAAGGAGAAGAAATGAATCTGAAGAGGCTGGCAAGGACGAGCTGGCTGTGAAAATACCTGAAGTAGAACATCCAGTCTGAAGGGACCATCAGGAAGATCACCAACCAATAAAGACGCCTAGCAGGATAGAGAGGGATGCAAGGGCTGGAGAAGGGAGAAGATGGCAGGCCCCAGGTGGGAGAGGAAGGGAGTTCTGGAACTGAGGGCCTGTTCAGAACAGCAAGTCCTGTGGAATTAAACTAAAAACCATGGGAGGACCACATGTTTATCTCTGCTTCCTTAGGTGAGCCTACAGGAAGCACCAACCTCTGAAAGCCATTCTTGTATTTAGCGCCCCAGGGAGGCCGGGGGTGGGGGGGAGCTATTCTTGTATTTAGGGCCCCTGGGAGGCTGGGGGGCGGGGAACAGACCCTTTGTGCATTCCAGAAGCTAAAACAACAGAAATTTTCTCTACCACCAGAGCACGAGACAAACTCCGACAGTCAACTGGGTGACCTGCCGAGGGTTGACTGCGGAGGTAGTGACGGAGCAGAAGTTACCGTGGAGATGGCTGCCATCATATGGCCATCTCAGCCCATACCATTCCGTTCTAATGAGGACAGGCAAGAGGACACCAAGGACACTGGAAACAGTACAGTCCCCATTCAAGGAGGCTACCACCGTCCACCCCCAAACACTGGGGCTGGGCAAGCCACGGAGCCCAGTGTAGCCAAGCTTCAGATCACCTAAAAGCAGCAGGAGAGACAAAAGTTTACATCAAATCACACTGAGGCACAGAGGTCAAACATGACTTACCAGCCACACTCTCTCCTTTGCAAATAAGGAAGCCTTTCCTTCTGTCTGGTAAAGTGGAAGGGGAAGCATTTTCACAGAGGGGTGGGAAATAGTCATCTGGAGATGGAAGCTTCTGGACTAAAAGGGAAGTGGCTGAGCTTTCCATACACGGCAAAGTGCTGAGCCCAGGGAAGAGCTAACTGTAACTCTCCTAAAATAGTTGAGGCTGGGGTGAAGTCCTGGGGCTAGGAAGTGGGGGCAAACACCAAAGGAAGTCACCCTCGTCTGTAGGTGGCCCCCCTGCCCCAAAGCATCATGGGTAGCATCAGGCAGGAGTAGAAAGCAATGGTTTAGGAGACCCAGCTCTGCCATCACAGTACCCAATGATTCCAGACGTTTCTCCAGCTCTCCTCTCAGGCCTCAGTTTCTTCCTGAACACCATGAGAAGGTGGGGTTAGGTGAGCCCCAGGAGCCTGTTCTACTCTGCAAGCCCCTCCTGGAATCGCCCCAGGACACTCCCTGGGGGGGTGGAATGGCAGGCTGAGACCTCTTCGTCCTCCTCCCCTCCCCCCACAGCTCACTGAGCAATCATTTCTGGAAGAACTTCAGATTCAAGCAGCTTTTGTAAACTGCCCCGTTTAAATTAAAACAAATCAATATGCTTTCTAAAATTTAGTCTCAGCTAAACAGCTGTGACAGTTCATAGCAACCTGAACTTGAAATGAACCCACCCTACGTATAAATAAAGCCTTTGATGTCTTCATTAGTTTCTCACATGCCATTTTTTCGCAGTCTATCAGGCTAAGTGCTTTGCAACTTATATATATTTTTGCAGGAGGAGTATTTAACCTTCTGATTAGTCACCGCAAGCAGTACAATGACAGAAACCCTGATTTTGCACACAATGAATTTATTGATAGATTTAGCCCATTAGCTGTATTTACCTGTCAGTTCTATGGACACTAATGAGTTGTTTTTCAAGGACTAATGAGAACTGTAATGGCTAATGGATGTTTACAGCTTCACCGTGCTACACCATGTGATGCGGTGAGCACCCGCTCCAGTCCCTCTGAGTCTTTAATTGGCACCATCAGAGGACTCTTTAATTACATTTGAGCAGACAATAAAGATCCCGGCCAAATCAATGGGAAGGAAGCAGCAGGATTCCACAGGAGGCTGGTCATTCAGACACTACCAACCCAAAGCTCCAGCCAGCCTGATGACTTCCAGGGCACTCCGCAGCGGAGCAAGTGCTGAAGAATGTCCAAGGAAAGGCATGTCTAGCAGTCTGTTGCTCATCTCACTCCCAGGACTGTGGAACAGGGCTGAAGATCAGTGTTCAGCCAAGGGACTACAGGCTACAAAGTGGAACCGCTTCAGACACACTGGAATATGCAACATCCTTGGCCCTATGGGTTTTGTTAAAGTTTTTTCATCAAGGACAATGCCTTTCTATATGTTCGAGACAAGGAAGGGCCAGTGGTTAAGGTGAATACACATTAGCAAGGGACAATGAACTTGAAATAAACTTATAAAGAAGACACTGATCTTTGCATTTTCTTCACTCTTTCATGCATTAATCTACTTGGTGTTTATCAAGTGCCCACTAAACATGCAGCAAAAAAAAAAAATGGTGGAAACACACTAACATCTCAACAGCTGAAGGAAAGAGCACCTACATTTATAGAATGCTTTTAAAGAAGTGTAAGAACAAGCAATTGCATAAAAATCCATTTCAGGAGTCCTATTTCTACACCAAGGCTTCATGCTTACGGGGCCTACCACCTTCCATTTCTGGGCAGAATCAGGTTGCTAGATGGCTTAAGAACACATCCCCACGTTTTTCAGTAGATTAAGCCATTGCTTCTTACCTTAAGGCAGATGTCAGCTTGGCTGGCCAATCAAATCTGCTCAGAAAGACTGGGGAGGAGCCTTAGGATTTTAAGCCCTGGAAAACATGTCCTGGTGGAGGGGTAGTGGGAAATGAGAAGTGTGACTAAAAGAGGACGGATATTTGACTGTTAACCCAGTGGGCTCACATAAGGAAGGCAGGGTATAAGACACAGGGGCAGCTCTTTGAAGAGCTATCTGCCTGGGAGTAAGTCTCTACTGCTAGATACAAACTCCTACTGACCTTGACTTTTCCCAGGGGCCTCATCAGCCCCAAAGGGAAAGCCTGACCTCTCTTGGTACTTCCTGGGAGCCATGAAAACATTCAGTCTGGTGGTGAGGATGCTGCTAGAGAAATTAGAAGAGCAGTTTCCATAGAGAAGTGGGGGCGGAAGCCAGATTGCACAAGGATTAAGGAAGGAGTGGGTGGTGAGGAAGTGGCAGCAGTGACAAGTGAGTGATGGAGAGAGAGAGCGAGAGAGAGCAGTCACTCAAGGAGGTCAGGGGACCTGAGCACGTTTATAAGTTTCTAGGAAGATGTCAGACTAAAGGAAAGATGGGAAATGAAAGAAAGGGAGTGACTGATAGCTTGAGGTCTCTGAGGTACCCAGACTGGGGTGAGAATGGAATAGCAAAAAGAAGAGGAAGAATGGGCCTCAGAACAAGAACAGGACTTTACCTTCAACCCTGAGGGGGAAACAATCAAAATGCCCCTCATTTCTGACATAGAAATGAAAGAAACTAAGAGCCCCATCTCTCCTTATTTTTCTCAGCCCATTGCCCAAAGGAGAATGGAGAAGGTTTGGGGGTGGTTATAATAGACTCAGTGTGAAAGGACGGCCCTGACTGAAAGTTCCTTCTAGCCATCTTCAGGAGATTCCCTCAGAAGGGTTGCAAAGCTCAGCTCAGGAAGAAAAAGATCCAGGCAAATGGTTTCCCCAGAGTTCAGGATGAGCAGGACACTGCATCGTGTCAAGGGCAAAGTGCTTGGAAGACACTTGTTTGGCCTTGACCATGGCATTGAAGTTGACAGCCTAGAAGAGAAAAAATGAAGGGAGAAAGTTAAGGCAAGTTGGGGATGGGAAGTAAGAGCCTGTTGAAGACAAAGACAGGCATCAGGAGGAATGGAACGGAAGGGTTTAGGAAAAGTTGATGGGTATTCAAGATGAACCCTGGGTCTTTTCAGGTAGATTAATTTTAAGGATTTGGTGGGGTTGGGGGGGTGGGTCATGGAGCTTGAACTCTGGTCCTAGATGCTGTCCCTGACCTCTTCAGCTCAAGACTACTGCCCTACCTCTGGAGCCCCAGTCTCACTTCCCATTTTCTAGTGGTTAATTGGAGATGAGTTTCACATTCTTTAGTGCCCGGGCTGGATTTGAACTGCCATCTTCAGATCTCAGCCTCCTGAGTAGCTAGGATTACAGGCATGAGCCAATGCACCCGGCAGGATTTTTAAATGACAGAGTTAAAAGAACTTGGTAGGCTGTTGGGTAAAAAAAAAGACAAAGACACCCAGGGTCACACCCAGGTTCTTTGTGTGGACACCAGGAGAAATGCCAGAATGCAGAAGAAAATGAAGATAAAGAAGGAAAAATGAACTTTTCAGACATACTGTATTTGACTTGCTGAGTGCCATCCAGGGGACCTTGTGGGGGTAGTTGGGGTTATAGGTCTGAAAGTCAAGAGGGAAAACAGGATTGGGGAGACATCAGATTGCCTGGGGGCTGAGGTCATGAGAGGCAGAGGATGCAAGTACTCAGGACAAGTACTGGGCTGAGCCAGAGCCTTGAGGCTCCCACAGGAAAGGAGCAGGAAAGGCTGAGGCAGAGCAGTGTGAGAAGGACCTGTGCAAAAGACAGAGATCCGGGGACAGTGCACAGAAGAGGAGACGAATGCAGAGAGAGGGAGGGTGCTCGGGCATCAAAGAGCTTTCAGCTCCAGGAAAGGCTGAAAATAAAGAGACGAAGCCACACGGAGGTCTTCCTGGGGTGTAAGAAAATGGAATGTGGTCGGGAGGGAAGCGTGAAGAAGGCAAGCAGAGCAGGAGGAGACAGTGTCCACCTTTCCAAGAACCTGGCGCTGAGAAGGAAGAAAGGCAACCAGGATAAATGGTTGAGGGAGGGAAAATTTAGTTGTAATTGGAAATTTCCCATTCATTCAGAATCTAAGAACTAGGGAGGATAGAAAGCAAGAAAGAGTGAGGTTAGAGCCACGAGACAGGGTGGAAGTGATCAAAGGCTCAAGATGGAGCTCGGTATATGAGTTCAGGACTAGCCTACGCAGAAGAAGGGAGTTCAGCTGTGCCTCCCAGGTGGGAGGGAAGAAGTCTAAGATAGGCTTGGGCGTGGATAGATCTATGATTGGGAAGCTGGAGAAGAGAGAAGATCGGGAGTCTCGTCATGATGTGTGGAAAGGGGGCTGCTTGAGGGGATGAGATTGACTGGAATTCATTAGGTACATACAGGGAAATGTCACAATGAAACCACCCCTGTGTGACTCTGTGTGTGTGTGTGTGTGTGTGTGTGTGTGTGTGTGTGTGTGTGTTGGTTCTATGGCACAAACGCAGGGTCCAGGAGCTGTCCCTGAGCTTTTCTACTCAAGGCTAGTATTCTATTATTTGAGTCACCTTAGGCTTTTGGTGGTTAACTAGAGATAAGAGTTCCACAGACTTTTCTGCCCAGGCTGTCTTCGAACAGTGATCCTCAAATCCCTGCTTCCTCCACCACTGGGCACCAGGTACAGCCACACCGCCATCCTGAATCACTATTGCTCTCATGAAAGCTGCCCGCCCACCACAGCCTGGAAGGGAACTGCACTGCAGTCATGTACTAATATTAAAAGTAATAAGCAAGAAAAAAATTAAAAACAAATTCCTGAGAGAGGAGCCATAAATCATTGGTGAATTTCATTTCTGGTTCTGAGACTGACAGCTGTGTGACTCAGCAACAATCATTTCACACTCTGAGACTCAGTTTCCTTTTCTGCCAAAGAATTCCTTTCTGATGGAAACACATACAATCAGGGACATGCCAGGAAATGTTTAATAACAAGCTTTCAAGAAAATAATGATGGATTGAGAGAAAGGGGGTCATTGTCCAGAAAGAAATGTACTCATTATCCAACTTATATAACTGTAAACCCTCTGCATATCAGCTTTATAATAATAATAATTTTTTTTAAGAAAACAATGCTTTGTTTGACTGTTTACAGAGTACAAATACTTAATGGTCACCTCCTCCTCACTCACGCATCTCCACTTCCTAGACTGATATCAAATTACCAAAGTGCCATCCCTGGCTAGGTATCTCTGCTGTAAGTGAGATATCATACAATGATTTTTTAGTAAACTTCCCTTATATAGACACCTACACAGAAACACCACCATCTCTGGAGTATCAGTAGTGTGGATTGTTTTTCTTTATATAGTTTATTTAATTCTAAGTTTATACAGGTTAATTCTGTTTATATTAAGTATATACAACCACGAGCTCACACACACACAAAGTCCTAAAATGGAACAAGAAAGTCTCAGGGGCCCCTCACCACACCAGTGATAGCTACCTATGGGTTTTGCTGGGCTGCATCAGAAATGGAGCTGGGATTTGAACCTAGGTCTGGCTGACTGCTATGCCCATATGTGCACAGCTTCCTGTGGAGTACCGAGTTCAGGGCGGGCATCTGGCTGCCAGACTTGAGGTCATGCCTGGGCAGTGTGAGAAAGAACAAGGGAGGCGCTGCTCTGTAGGTGTCTTGACAATGAAAGTTGGCCTGGCTACACTCCTGCCTCTGCACAGTGTTTGGGTTCAGCCTCTGCTGATTACAGCTTTGCTATTGTTGTTACTTTGTGCTAGTACTGGGGCTTGAATTCAAGGCCTAAGCACTGTCTTTTAGTTTTTTTACTCAAGATTAGTGCTTTACCACAGCTCCTTTTCTGGCATTTTGCAGCTTGTTTGGAAATAAGAATTCCATGAACTTTTCTGCCCTGGCTGGCTTTGAACCACAATCCTCAGATCTCAGTCTCCTCAGTAGCTAGGATTATAAGTATGAGCCACCAGCACCCGGTTGAGACCACAACTTTTATAACTGTGTCCCAAAGTTTGTCAGTATGTTGTTAGTCAGGCCATTGGTGAAATTCCTCCGTTTTTTTTAGTCCCCTCAGATCCTCCCAGAGTCTCAGCTTGCAATTCAACCAGAATGACTAGACTGGACCAGCCTGTCTCACAAGTTCCTTTGGGAGCTGCTAGAGGTACTGACAATTGCTTTGGAGCAGGCAGGTGACAGGATCATGTCAGGAGCCAGAGGATCTGCTGGGGGGGGTTGGATGGGAGGCAGAGACCCGATAGCAAGTGACTGTACTAGCTTCCCTGAGAAATCCCAGAGGTAGCTGAATAGGTAACAGTGAACCATTTTTGTGGATATATGTGTGCCTCAGGGAAAGCAAACTCATCAATGGGTCCTGCTGTCCTGAAACATGCATGAAAACGGGTTACCTCCTCTCCTCTGTACCCCTCTTCAGTATTTATAAATGGGTTTCCTTCATTATCTGACAGCTATTACTAGGCAATTGAGACCAACTGAGTATTGGAGAGACAGAAAAGAAAGGAAGGCCAGGTGCCAGAGGCTCACGACTGTCATTCTAACTACTCAGGAGGCTGAGATATGAGGGTCATACTTCAAAGCCAGCCAGAGAAGGAAAATCCATGAGGTTCTTACTCCAATTAACCATCAAAAAAGCCAGAAGTAGAGCTATGGTTCAACTGGTAGAACATTAGCCTTGAGCAAAAGTTGCTCAGGGAAAGCATCCAGGCCTTGAGTTCAAGCCCCAGGACTGACAGCCAAAAAAAATAAAAAGGGGGGGGGGATATTGTGAGTATGTGACTGCTAAGCTAGATGGGGATAAGAAGAAAGGAAAAGAAAATGCCCAATAGCTCCCAACTCTCAGCCTCAAGGGTGAGAAGACAGTAGAGGGACTGACACATGTGCTTATCCAGGTGATGGGACTGAGTCAAGCTTAGAAAGCCTGTGTGCATGGAGTTGACGGTATCTGTCACGTGCGCACGGCATGCCAGCCCTTGGGTTGGTCCCGAGGCCTGGACATAAGGGGTGGGTGCCACCTGGCGATACGAGCAGAACACAGGGCTGATTCTCCTGGTGTTGCCATGGAGCCTGGGAGGAGCGCAGGCTGAGAAGTGACTGGGGGTACCGCTCCTTCTTGAAGGCGCGTGCATCACGCCTTTGGCAGAACATCAGGTGGGAGCTTCGGTGCACAATGAGCTATTGTTCTTTGAGGCTTTACACTAAATCCGTTTCCAAGGTTTTATGAATCATTTTGCTGCTGATCTTCTGTAAAAAAAAAATAATATAATATAATATAATACAAGCTGCAGTGGAAGAAGCTTTCAGCTGACTTTTTTTTGAAGAGAGGGACATGAACTTGGAGAAAACTTCTTCTCACTTCTTGCCTGCACAGATGCTTGATCCCCCTCCACACACACACACACACACACACACACACACATACCCACATACACAATTGTCAGAAAAGCCACTTTGAAGGTTGTGGTGCTGCCTATGGCACCTGCTACCTCAGAGATGAAGCTTAGCCTGAAAAGGAAAGTGTGGATCCGGAGGGAGAAACACATAAGCTCCTGGAGTTGGAGAACTCCTAAGAAAGAAAATGAATGACAAGCAGCACAAAACAAAGGCCAAGTAGTTTCCACGTGACCCGGGTCCCCAGACAGGCCTGAGTTCTTAGGAAGCTCCACTCAGTGGGAGCAACCTACAATGGGGTGAGCATCTGCCTTCAAGCATAAAGTTGTTCCTGTACGTGCCAAGAGCTCATTTCCAAGGAGGTACATGCCACTCTTGGCCCACCACGGACGGCAACTCCATTCCCACAGGAATGTGCAATCTCTCTTGCCCTACGACAGGTGTCAGTGACTAATGTGTTTGAGAGGGAATGTGCCCCAGAGAGTGGTCCCTAGGGAGGTGACGGAGGGACGCACGTCAGATCATGAATGGAAAGCACGGCCTATCACACGCTCATCCCACTTGCTCCGCTACCATCACCAGTGTGGCTCCCATTTCCATCTTCCCTGGCCACTGGTACATTCCTTCACCTGGTCTGATTCTTGACTCTTCTGTGACCTCGCTAGTAGTTTGCCTCTTCAACCGCCCTCTGCCTCAGTTTCCCCAGTGTATAATGTATCCCCAGCTCTCAAATACGTTTTACCCCTAACCAATGTTCTCCATACTTCCCAGGCCTTAGTTTCTACCTCCTACGACTGCCGCGCTCTCCAACCTGCAGATGGTTCTAGCCCTGGTTATTATTTAAACGAGCTGCTTCTGGCTCACATGTTAATTAAAACCCGCTGTCCAAAAATCTCCTGGTACAATTTGCAGTGTAATCTGTAGCCTCTAGTGCATCATTGTATCTCTATTAAAAGGGATTCTCTGTAATGATGCGGGGATTTAATTAGTTTCTTTGCCAATGTTGTAAAACACAGTGATAAACGAGCCAACAGGTCCGTGGATCATTATTCTCCTCAAGATGAGCTTATTAGCTGATTATGAATCATTAACAAAGTCTACATGGGATTTTCTTATCTAATTCAACACAATTTTTAACATTCAATGCTCAACATCTCTTTCTTTCAGCCAGCCACATTGGGTGGTGATTGCAATCTGTATGTATGTTCCCCGCTCTCAGCTTGGGTTTTTCTCCCTGTTCATCTTTAATTTTAGATACATTGATGGGGAAACAAGACCAATGGTTAGAGAGTACCTTGTGGTGGATTAAGAGTCTCCTTTATGGATGGAGACAGTACTGTGAGCCAAGGCTCTGTGTGCGTGTGTGTGTGTGTATACATTTGTGAATGCTGTGTGCTCATGCATACTTGTATATGTGTACCTATGTGTAGTGGAGAGAGTCCTGCAGGCATATGATTTCTTGTCTACATGGACACCTGTGCTTTGTATTCATATGTGCCAATGTCCATAGTTGGTGCAAGGTACTTTCTTGTTCACATGTTTCGTATCCCTCAGTCTATCTCCCTGTATGTATGTGGTGTGGTATGTGTGTCTGCACACATGCACGCACATACGCACACCCACACACACACAGCACAGCGGAGCATATAGCATTGATTTAGGGAGAGCTTAAAGTGAAGCTCTGAATGAGCTTTCAGACTGATGTTATTCAACCACTCCATGAGATGTCAGTGTCCCCCCAAGAGTTTCCAACAAGCCCCTCCTAACTTCCCAGTTGGGGGTCATTCCCTTTTCTGTGGGTGCATACTGTGAAGAAATCTGTCTTTTCTATCAAAGTAGGTTACTTAAAAGTACCCGCTTGGGCCTGAAAGTGAAAGAGGAACTGCTTTTAGAGAAGGAATCATTTTTGAAATGTAAGATTTTTGTCTTCATTGCTTGTTCCAAGGTGGAATTAAGACACACCTCAGAAGACACACCTTGGATTGTTCAAGAAATAGCAGAGGGTGTGGGTATGTTTTGAAGTTAGTTATGTGGTATTAACCTTCTTTCAAAGTTTTTTAAGCACCACCCTATGTAAATGCATCTTACCCACTTCAAACTAGCTTATTGGTGCAAATTGGGAGCCTGAGCTCAACCAATCAGAGCTGAGGACGAGGGCCTGCTACGTTCGAGGATAAATAGAGGTGCAGCCTACCTACTTTGTGTGCTTTCTTGCCAGATTTCTGGTTGATGGAGCACCTGCCTTGCTGAGACAGTCCTTTACTTTCTTGTCTGTATTTGTGACTCCAGTGGTTCTTAGAGAGCCTCTTTATTTTTTTTCATATATTTTTATTGTAATTAATAGAAGGGTTACATTATATTCGCCAGATAGAAGGTGCATTAATTCACATACATTGACACCCTTTCTCATGTCTTGGTCCCCATTTCCCTCCCCACCCCACCCCTCATCTTGTTTTCCCCCCTTCCCTATCCAATTTCAAATAACCAAATACAAATATATCCAATATATCAGATAACAAAGTGAGATACTGTAACAATATGAGATAACCAAGGGACAGCAAGAGAGATGAGAGATAACATAGTACATTAAGAACAACAATCACTCATTATATGGCTTTTGTTTCTATATCCTAGAGGTCCTTTCATTTAGCCGGAGAGCCTCTTTATAACAATGCCCATACCCTGATGTGGTCTGAGCACAAAGCTTGGTATGAGTAGCCCTCAGCACAGCTCTGTAAGGCAGGGGGCACCCTTCTTGTGTTGTAGAGAAGGAAATGAGGGGTCCAGGGAGATTGAATGGCAACTGGCGGAATCAGAATCCAGCGTAGCTCCTTTACCTCAGCGCAAAGCCTATTCTGTCCTGAGATGCTGCTTCCTGGGTATGGGCTTCCTCCTTCCTGAGAAGCCTGCAGTTCCTGGGGCTGGCACAGTCACTGCTCCCCCTGGAGCCCCACTGTCCAGCACCCACCACCTGGTCCTGGCCGTCAGCCTACAGGGCTGAAAGTGGGAAAGTGCATTCAGGCCCCGTGTCCCCTGGGAGTGTCTCTGTGGTTTGGCCCTCCTAGTTCTCATCATTCTGTTCTGCCCCTTCATTTCAGCCAACAAATGGTATCATTTATACCTTCTGGTGTCCAAAATTAGCACTGCTAACAAAGATGACTGCAACTGGTGTTGAGAGAAGAAAACTGGATGGTGTGACCTTATAATTGCAATGACCAAGAGACTATGGGATAGCTCAGGGTTGGAGGCTCAGCAGGTGTAGGCCTCAACCACCTGGTCAGAGGGAGAGGAAGCATGCTGGCTAGGAGCATCATGATAATGCGGGGAGTGTCAAGCTCTCAACTGTGTCTTCCTTGGATTCATGCAACTAAGTCCTAACCTCCAACATTCCAACTCCTCTGGGACCTTGGAAGAGGCAATTAAGTTAAAATGAGGTCCTTGGGGCAATCCCTGGTCCACCGTGACCATTGCCTTTGAAGGAAGAGGAAACTAGGACCCTAAAGGGACTTAGTGGCCATCTACAAATAGAAGAGAGGGAGGGGTTCTGCCAGCACCTCAGTCTCAGCCAGGTAGCCTCCAGAGCTATGAGAAGTTGTTTAAGCCTCCAGTATGTGATTCCCTTTGCAGAGAATCACTGAATAATGTTTCATCCAGTTTTTAGCATATGGTCCAGAGGAAAGCAGTGAACGTGCACATACTTTAGGTCTGTGTCCATGCCTGCATGGGTCCAAAATGAGTAGAGCCATACATGCACACAGGTTGGGTACCAGTGGCTCAAACCTAGCATCTCAGCTACTCAGGAGGCTCAGATCAGAAGGATCAAGATTTCAGGAAAGCCCAAATAATCGAGATTGTTTTAAAATGTTTTGTTCATACTCTTGTTTTATAATTAAAATTTACTTTCATTGTGTATAGTTTTTTTTGGGGGGGAGGTTATTTGGCTTTTAATGTAAAGTGGATATTTCTGTCATTTTACATGGTTTCGTACTAAGAGTTTATATATAAATTATAAAATGTTCCCCCACCCCCAAAAGAAAAGATTTCAGGCAAGCCAAGACCAAAAAAAAAAAAAAAGCTAGATACGGTAGCATGAAATAGATCACAGTCCAGGCTGGCTTGGACAAAAAACAAGATTCCTTTTTTTTTTTTTTTTTGGTCACAGGTTTGAACGCCGGGCCTGGATGTTGTCCCTGAGCTCTTCAGCTCAAGGCTACCACCCCACCCTGGAGCCACAGCACCACTTCCAGTTTTCTAGTAGTTAATTGGAGATAAGAGTCTCATGGTCTTTAGTGCCTGGGCTGGCTTTGAACCATGATCCTCAGATCTCAGCCTCCTGTGTAGCCAAGAATATAGACATGAGCCACCGCATCACTTCAAAAAGCAAGATCCTATCTCCAAAATTACCTAGAGCAAAAAGGGCTTGAAGCATGGCTAAAATAATAGAGTGCTTGCTTGGCAAGTGCAACATCCTGAGTTTATGATTGTCCCCAAATCTACAGGCTAGCTAAGCTTCCCATTGATTTCAGTCTGTTTCCTGCCAATGGGGTCAGGCTGGGTTTGCTCACACATCTACTGTGAACTGGAAGTAGGCTACAGCAACTCATAATGTAGGTTGGCCTCATCTGGAACAATACGACTCACCTCCATCAGGTTAACCCAAGTGCCTTTTCATGTCAACAGTAGACATCCAAGCGAGAGCTAGTCTGGGCAGGTTGTCCTAGGGAAGGCAGATGTTGCAAGACAAAATGCAGAAATCAACATCACTGCAGGTACCACATTTGCAAACATCACACTTGCCATAGCAAATCATGTGAGAAAGCTCACAGTCGAAACAGGAGTGGACTATGAAGTCAGGAAGCAGAGGGTTTAGATAGAAGGAGGCTATTAAATTGAGGCCATGGATGTCATCAATCTACCACAGCAAGTGAGACAACAAATGTTTGAAACTAATTCCAGCCTCCCTTGCTAGTGGGTGATAGCTACTTGTACTCCTCCTGACTGGTCAAGACGGGTTCAAAAGACCAAGCAAAGTCAGACCCTGTGCACATGAGCCCCTTGCTACGATTGGAGGGTCACAATGGGTGGTGTGGGAATCTGAGAAGAACAGGATCTTCAGGAAGTCGCCATTCTTTCTTCCTCTGCACACCTTGCCTGGACAATCACATCTCCCCTCTCCGGTCATCCCATTCAGAGCTCCCCTACCTTAACACAGCTGGAGAAACCAGCACCCTCGAACTGAGAGTTGGGGAGAGGAAAGACAAGTGAACCCCTCAGGGGTACCATCATTGTCATGATTCTAAAAGAGCCTGAGCGATGTCCTGCCAGACATCTCACTTCCATCAAGGTGGAAGATTCCACTGCTGTAGAAATCAGTGCTTGTCCAGTCCATATCCTCAATCCAGATCATTCTCTTGAGCGCCAACCCCAAAAATTCAACTCCAGGTCCCACAGGTCATCACCACCTCAGAAAATAAAGCCATCTTCACCAGGATGAGGGGCTCACCCTGCATGTTTCTTGTCCCCTCCCCTGCCAGCCATGTTAGCCTGAAACCGGAAAGTCATCCAAGCTAGCTATAGGCTTCATCTTCATATCTAGAAAATTGGTGTGTTTTTTTTTAATCAATTCCACCATCAACAGCAGTTTGGGGGATCTTTCAAAAGCTAAATCTCTTCTCATCACTCTGTCTTTCCTCTCCAGTGGCTATCCAGTATCTGAGAATCTTCATCTTCACAGAGCCTAGCCCCACATTAGCTCTCGAGCCTCCAATTTCTCCTCTCACCTCTGTGAATCTTAAGTTTTCTGTTTCTTTTGGTTCTTTGGATGGCTCAGGAGTTTACCCTCAGGCTTGGCATATGTGACTTCTGCTGAGCATGCTTCTTTCTGCCATTCTTTTTTTTTTTTTTTTTTTTTTGCCAGTCCTGGGCTTGAGCTCAGGGCCTGAGCACTGTCCTTGGACTTTCTCAAGGCTAGAGCTCTACCACTTGAGCCTCAGCACCACTTCCGGCTTTTTTCTATGTATGTGGTACCGAGGAATCGAACCCGGGTCTTCATGCATGCTAGGCAAGCCAAACTCCCGGCCTTCCTGCCATTCTTATTGCTTACTGTCACCTTGAGCTTCCGTCTTGGACCCCAGAGAAGGCAGGATCCTTTCTTTTATCTTTTTTTTTTTTGCCAGTTCTGGGGCTTGGACTCAGGGCCTGGGCGCTGTCCCCGAACTCTTCAGCTCAAGGCTACCACCCTATCTCTTGGGCCACAGCACCACTTCCAGCTTTTTCTGTGTATGCAGTACTGAGGAATTGAACCCAGGGTTTCATGCATGCTTGGCAAGCAGTCTACCAGTAGGCCACGCTCCCAGCCCCAAAGCAGTGTCCTTTTCCTTACCACCACACTATGGTTCACATTGCTTCCCCAAGTTGTCTCTCTATAGTACTTAGCACATTGCATTTTCTGCTCCTGGCTTATCTGTGTCTCTCCACTAGGTCTGTAAACTTCTCCAAAATAGGAACCATATCTTGATCCCCAGTACAGCTCCTGAACTTAGAAGGGTATAAACAGAGTAAACACACAATGAAGTATTGTTTCAAAATAAATGAAATGAAACCCAGATGAGTCACCTAGGGTTAATTTACACACCCCAGGGGAGTTTCCAATCTACTTTTTTTTTTTATTACATCTCTTTGTAGGATGCCAATAGTCAACTTTCAGATAGGAATCATATGAGGTTTTTACATCTGTGGTTTTATTTAAACAAGTTACACTTGATAAACAGGGAGGCAGTGAACTGAAATACTCACTCCCTGCTCTCTGCTGGTAGAAGACTCTGGGCCCATGCTGAATATCAAGCTGGTTCCCAGAACTATTGATTCCAATGGAGATATTGATCTGCTTTTCAAACTTCCTATTGCTCTATTGCAAAAGGCCTATCCATAGTAAATGACATCCACTGAGTGGATGTTGCTGATGTCACAGCGATCCAGTGGTGGCATTCAATCTGAATATAAAGAAACGCTGTCACCTCTGGCTTCAGGGAATTGTTTGAGGCAGACTGGAGCAGCTGTCCTCAGAGAACAGACCCTACTCGTAGAAAGTGTTAGCTCAAGAGAAAAACTTTCTCATTAACTAAGACAGCATAATGGAATCGATTCTAGAATGAAAACAAAGCTAGAACTAGTGAGAGATGATGAAACATTGCCCCAGAACTCAGAAAAGGAAGTTTAGAAGTGTAAAAGAGCATTGGAGAAAGCAGTCAGAGTTTGTCCTTAACTCTTAGCTAACATTAGTGGGATCAAGTTTCAGAGAAAGGAAATGGAAATGGAACATTGAAACAATTGGGACTGAGAATTCTTCGGAATTTAATAATGATAATTTATTGAATCAAAAATAGATTAAATGTCCAGGCACCAGTGGCTCACTCTTGTAATCTTAGCTGTTCAGGAGGCTGAAATCTAAGGACTGTGTTTCAAAGCCAGCCCCGGCAGGGAAGTCTGTGAGACTCTTATATCCAGCTTACCACCAGAAAACCAGAAGTGGCACTGTGGTTCAAGTGGTAGAGCACTAACCTTGAGGGAAATAGCTCAGAGAAAACACCTAGGCCCTGAGTTCAAGCCCCACAACTGACAAAAAAAAAGACCCAAAAAATTAAACGAATGTTATGCATGGAGCCAATTCCTAAGCAACCTATAAGGTATAAAGGAAAAAACAAATCTTTAGAGCTACCTAGAAAAAAAGACAGTTAATTTACAAAGAATTGATAGCAGGATAGCAATGAAGTTTTCTGCAGAGCCATCCAAGGCAAGGAGATGGTAAAATAATTCCATAATTTCAATGTGCTACATGAAAATAACAATCTCGAGTCTTTATACCCAGGTAAACTAGCATTACAAATAAGAGCGAGAAAGACTTCCTTAGACATAGGAGGACTAAGTTCCTCTTCTTGTTAAAAATTAAAAAAAACTTGTAGACACTTGCATTTTTATCTCTGACCTATAAAAATAAAACTTCTATCCTTTGACAATAAAAGTGCTAAACAGATATGGAAGATCTGTAACTCAGTGGGAAAGTATTTGAGCAGCATGTATAAAGCCTTAGGCTTCACCCCCACCAGCACCAAGTACACACACAGGCACACACACACACACACACACACACACACACACACACACACACACACACACATCCCTGCCAGAAATCAATGACATCTCTTGGGTCTACTAAAAAGGTGAGGTCAAATCTTCACAACACTGTCTACAGAGGCAGAGAATTATGGGAATCACAGCTGAGACCAGCTTACCTAGAACAGAAGCTGTGGAACTATAATCTGGTAGGAACACTTAAACAGCAGCTTCCGTGAACTGTTGGTGAGAAGACTGCAGACCAGTGGGAGAGCAGGGAATGTTCCAGAGCTGCCATCCCAGGTGCCCGGTGCTCATGTAGGGTTTTCCTCCAGAAATCTGACCAAGTTGTCATAGTGAAAAGTCCAGAAAAAAAATTCATATTTCTATAGTGGTAAAGGAAAAGTAACAATGTTGAAATATACTCAAAGCATTCCCCTCAACAAAGGCCTAGTCATCAGTGGAAAATACCTTGTCAGAATCTGATGGAAGGGAGGGGAAATCATCTAATTCCAACCCCATGTGGACTTCCTGACTCACAGAAAAGGGAGGGGGAAGCTGAAAAGCATTTGTGAAGACCACTAAAAGACCGAGGCTTCGTCACAGAACCATATAACCCTATAACTCTACATTCTCCCCGACACCTCACCAGCAGCACTCGAATATAAAAACTGTGAGTTACAGCTGAAATTGGCACCAAGGCTCAGATGTTAAGCTACCTATTTAGAGAAAATCCAAAGACAAGCAAGACAGAAAAGCAAGGACATGAGGGAAAAACTGGAGACTTTAACATTACAGTTAGAACAACCTTTATACACAACCCAAGTCCTAAACAGAGTAACATAAATGCTCACACTAAAGTCCTATTTGCTCAGCTCCATTATCTGACACATCATGTTCAACTTAGAACCAAAAAATAAATAAATAAATAGATAAATAAAAAGTGAGAGGGCATGAGAAGAATGAAAAAAAAGAGTGAGAAAGAATGAAGAATGACAGCATTCGTCAGAATTCAGATGACATGAAAGTTGGAATTATTTGACTGAGAACAGAAAAGCAAACAAGGTAAAAGAATAGATGAAATATAAGCACAAAGATAAAAAGGAAATGCAAGAGATAGAAATCAGTGTCACAGAAATATAGTGTATTTTGTGAATGTCTTTCATTGTAGTCTGGACGTAGCCAAGAAAAGAATCATTGAGGGGAGGGAAATGGGGACCAAGACATGTGAAATTAATGCACCTTCTATCTGGCAAATATCATGTAACCCTTCTATTAATTACAATAAAAAATGTATGAAAAAAGAAGAATCATTGAGATCGAAAACATATCAATGAACATTTTCCCAGTTGGAATGTGAAGATACAGAAAAAAGACAATTTTTATTATTTTTTAAGTAGTTGTACAAAAGGGTTTCAAGTCCACAAATCTGATTAAGAGTACATATATCTAGATCAATGTTATAACATACACATAATTTGATTACCCAAAAGAATAGAAAAAAGAGAACAGGAAAGATATAGTCAAAATATGGATGACCAAGAATTTCCCAAAATCAGTGGGGACAGATTTACAAAACTCAGAGAACATTGAACAGGATGAATTTAAAAAAAATCATTCCCTAGAATAGAACACATTCAAACTTTAGAAAAACCAAAAACAAATGACAAAATCTATAAAGTAGCAGAGGAAAAAAAGACATATTACCTATGGAGGAACAAATGTAAAAATTATATTGGGCTTCTCATCAGAAATTATGCAAAAAAGAAGACAATGGAGGAATGTGTTTAAACATTGAGAGAGAAAACGGACCACTGGTCTAGAACTCTACAGTCAATAAAATTATCCTTAAAAATAAGGAAATTACAAACTTCCTCAAATACACTAAATATGAGAGAATATACAATTTCCTCAAAAAGAGGAAAAGAGAGAGAAACCTAGCATTAGTAAGTGATTATGGCAAGGTTGTAGAATACAGGCAAAAATATAAAAATCAATAGCTATATGTATATACAGCAACAATGAATCATTAGAATTTGAGTTCTGAAGCAATATAATTATAATAGCATAAAAATATAAGTAGTTAAAAACCTAACAGGTATATCAAAGGAAAACTACAAAACTCTAATGTAAGAAATCAAAAACAAATAAAAATAAATGGAGAAGCCACATCCATGCTCAGCAGTACTGAAGTTGTTAGTTCTCCCAAATTTGATTTATAGATTCAACATAATCCAAAACAAACGCCCACACAGCTATCATGTAGGTATCAACAAGCTGATCCTAAAATATATATAGAAAGTCAAAACTCTGAATAGCATACAAAGAACAAAGTTCCAAGACTGTATAAATCAATATTAATAAAGGCCACATGATATTGACAAATAAGTAGATACAGATTAATGGAAAAGAATAGAGAACTCAGAACGAAACCCACAGAAATATAATCAACTGATCTGTGACAAAGGAGCCCAGGCACTCGATGAAGAACAATAGTCCATTCAATAAGTGGTGCTAGGATTTCTGAATTTAAGTGGGAAGGAAAATCTAGATTCAGACATCATAGTTTTCAGGAAAAAAATAACTCAAAATTGACCATCAACCTAATATAAAATAGAACTCTACCGAATTTATAGATGAAAATGTGAGGAAAGATCTAGATGACATTAGATTGTCAATGGATTTTATTGATTCTTTAATCTACTTTCCTTAAGATTGCAGACCTACTAATCTATCCAGTTTCACTGTTCTATCTGACCTGAAACGCCTAGGCTCAAGGTACCCTCCAGAGAGATCAACTGGACATGATGACACATGCCAATAACCCCAGCACACTGTGGGTAGAAACAAGAGAATCCTGAGTTCAAGTCCAGCCTGAATTACATTGGGAGATCCAGGCAAGTCTAGGATATAGAAAGATCCTGTCTCGAAAGAAAAAAAGCTAAATAAGTAAATAAATGAATAAAGAAAACTTTATGTACTCTGCAAAACACTGTTAAGAGAATCAAAAGACAAATCACTGACTGGAAATAAATATTTGTAAAACACACACACCTGGGTATCCAAAATTTGGAACACCAATAAACATTTCTTAAAACTTGACAATGATAAATAAAATTGGCAAAATATCTAGCTACCAGATAACGTTATTGCCTGAGTTAACTGAAAAATGGAGATCCTCAGATTTTAGCCTCCTGAACAGTTAGGATTATGGGTGTGAGTCCTGGTATCTGGTAGCTAGATATTTTGCCAACTTTATTGGATGCATACCAGCCACTGAGTGAAAAAAAAAAATGAGCAAGAGCATAAAGACCTAGGTTCAAAGTTTGGTACTGGTACTGGTACTAATAAAAATTGAGTTAGAAAGTTTTTCTCTTTGCTTGTCTCTAAGTTGGGCTATTGGCATTCTCTTGTCTTTGAACTTGAACTAAAATTTACATATCAGCTCATGTAGCCTGTCAACTGCAGAACTTGGACTTCTCAGTTTCCATATCCATGAGTCAGTTCCTATAGTAATTATACATGTGTGTACACTATTAGCTCTGTTTCTCTTGAATATCTAGACTAACGTATGAGTTAATGTGAACACATATAGTTTTTGCTCTCTCAGCTAAGAGGACCTAGAAAAAATAACAGCTTAGTAACAATGAGTGCAGCTAGTGTTCAGACCTTGGTTTTTAACACCATTTTCCCATAAAAGAAAGCAGAGATCCCTAAAGGAAAGAATGGATTTTGGACTGGGACCCAGAAAAACACATGATGCTCTTGGAGTTTTCTGTAGTGTCACAAAGTGAGAAAGTATCAATAACTTTATAATGATGGGGGTATATCAGGGCTGACAGAAAGAGGCTTCAGAGTTCAAAGATATTACTCCTCTGAGCAACTAATATGCTGTTTATCAGAATGAATACAAAGAATTGGAAAAATGTTTTGGGAGAAAGACAATAGAAGAGCACAAGAATGGAGGGAGGGAGGGTGAGCAAATGTAGACATGATATCCAATACATAAAAATGAACTACAACAATTAAGGACAGGGAGGGAAAGGGGAAAATGAGAGAGAACAAGGGAAGGTGTGCTACTGACCAAGAATTGTAGTCATAACCTAACTTATGGACTTGTAATCCCTTTATACAACTACTTAATACTATTTAAGAAAAAAAAAAAAGGAAAGGGTTGTATTTCTAGGTATTCAGGAGGTTGAGGATCACGGTTCAAAGCCAACCCGGACAGGAAAGTCGGTGAGACTCTTATCTCTTATAAACTGCACAGAAAAAGTTGGAAGAGGAGCTGTGGCTCAAGAGGTAGTACACTACCCTTGAGCACAAAGAGGCTCAGGAACAGCACCCAGGCCAAGTTCAAGCCCCAGGACAGGCAAAAATAAACAACATAGCATTGGATTCAAATCCAAAGTATAGTATGAAAAGTAAATATGAGCCCACACTTAAATAAATGAATGAGTAAATTATCAAATTACTTGCTGAGATTCAAATCTTCCTTGCAGAAGAATTGCAAATAATGTATGCAGCTACTCCACCCTCAAGGAAGGGGAACCTAACTTCCCACACTCAAGTGTGGGCTGCATGTAGCACCTTCCTTCCAAATTACCCTATGGAAGGCGTGGGGAGAATTACTTTCCAAGGGAGATGCCTGACAAACACTGCCTCAGCCTGGTGACCGGGGCCAACACCAACAATCATGCTGACAATGGATGTGCCCTTGGTATGATGCAATGGAGATGGCTCTTTATCTCTTCTGTCTTCCTTCCAGTAACCCGCCTCATCATGAGAAAAACATCAGACAAATTTCCCTAGTAGGAAGGGGTGACACGGTTCAAAAAGAAATGTACTCAAGACCTGACTTATGTAACTGCAACACCTCTCTACATCATCTTGACAATAACAACTGTGTGTGTGTGTGTGTGTGTGTGTGTGTGTGTGTGTGTATGTCAATAGTAGGGCACCCCTACATGTTTTAAAACTGTTTAGGTCAGAAAATGCCTCAGCCAAAAGAAATCCCAAGACTAAAAGCAATAGGATGTCCTAGATGGAATCCTAGCACTGAAAACTGATCAAGCTGGCACCAGTGGCTCATGTCTATAATCCTAGCTACTCAGAAAGCTAAGATCTGAGGATTGTGATTCAAAGCCAACCCAGGCAGGAAGTCAGTAAGACTTTTATTCTAGTTAACCACCAAAACCAAAACAAAAAGCAACAACAATAAGAAAAAAACCTGGAAATGAAGCTAAGCCTCAAGTGGTAGAGTACCAACCTTGAGCAAGAAAGCTTAAATATTGGCATATGCATAAACACACACACAGGCACACACACACACAGGAGGTCTGAACAAAGTATGACTTTACTAATGTGTCAATTATTGGTTCCTGGTATAGAAAGCATACCAGAAAGACGTGCTGATGATGGAAGAAATTGTCTAGGATGTATGGGAAATCTCTGTGCTACCTTCTCATCCTTTTCTGTGACTCCAGAACATAATGTCTATTTTAGAAAAACAAAAACATAATAGATCTATTACAGGATGTACTTCAGCAAGAAAAATGTGAATTTAAAGGGCAATTCGTATTCTATGAAATAAAACATGCCAGTAAATTTAATTATCTTCTTTTTCCTTCTTTCTTTCCTTCCTTCATCCTTCCCTTCTTCCCTCCCTCCTTCCACTCTTTTTTTCTCTCCCTTTCCTTCTTTCTTTCTCTCTTTCTTTTTGGTTCTGGTACTTGGGTTTGAATTGGCACTCCACCACTTGAGCTATACCTTCACTTCTCGGTTTTTGATAGCTAATTGGAGATAAGAGTCACATAGACTTTCTTTCCCAGGCTGGCTTTGAACCATTATCCTTAGATCTCAGCCTCCTGGGTAGCTAGGATTACAGATATTTATCACCAAAGCTGGACTTTAGTTGGCTATTAACTGGAAGAGATACATTTTAAATCATGCATAATACTATGATTAAAACTGCATTGGTGGCAAAAATGATGTTCTGAGTAAACACTGGGGAAAGGAGGGAAATACTGAATGACTTAAATCCATGAGAAAAAAATTATGTACCTAAGTGTATGTGCATAACAAAGCACCAAAAATCTAAAGAATCAACACTATAAAAACTACAAGTTCTGGGGCCGGGAGTTTGGCCTAGTGGTAGAGTGCTTGCCTAGCATGCACAAAGATCCAGGTTCGATTCCTCGGTACCACATACATAGAAAAATGTCGTAAGTGGGGCTGAGGCTCAAGTGGTAGAGCTCTAGCCTTGAGAAAAAGTCCAAGGACATTGTGCAGGCTCTGAGCTCAAGCCCAGGACTGGCCAAAAAAAGACTACAAGTTCTGCTGGGCATGGTGGATGGTGGCTCACACTTGTAATCCTAGCTACTCAGGAGGATGAGATCTGAGGATCACTGTTCAAAGCCAGCCCAGGCACTAAAGACCTTGAGACTCTTATCTCCAATTAACCACCCAGAAACTGGAAGTGGCGCTGTGGTTCAAGGGGTAAGGTGGTAGCCTTGAGCTGAAGAACTCAGGGACAATGCCCAGGCCCAGAGTTCAAGTCTCACAACCAACAACACAACAAAAAAAGACTATACATTCTATTTACCAAATTGCTTCAGGGAGAAAAAAAGAAAAACTATGCGGGGTGTTGGATACATGTGGAAAGATTTTTCAATTAGGCAGAGAGTAAGATAGGGAGGTAAAAATGAGGCAAAGATGTGAAAACATAAAATACAAGATAAAGAGATTTTTAAAGGCACAAATACACAGCTACGACAAGAGCTGGTCATAGGCTGCATTCTTACCTGGAAAGAAATATCCCAAACATCCAGACACTCAGAAAGCAACACCAAGAGTGATTAGAGCAAAAGTAGAATACCTATCGCTGCATAACATTGAAGCCAGACTCCCTGCCTTTACCCTAAAAATACCCCACAGCCCAAAGAACTGTGTGTCTCTCTCTCCCTTCCAGAGCACCCATCTGTTTGTCTGTGTGTCTGTTTTTGGTCTGTATGCGATTTGTTTCCTTGTTTATGTCTTGGTCTCAACCCTTCCCCAACACTACAACCAAGCAACAATGAATCCTGTGAGTCTGGCTAGAGGCCTCTGCCCACTGCCTGTCTCTACTTTCTCCAGCTCAGCCGCCACCTCTCAGCACAAGGACCAGGTAATGTGAAATGGAATTCAGAGGAGTTCAGTCCCCAAGGGGCAAATGCTGATGGATGAGATGGAGATGGGAAACAGCCCACAGATCTAAGAGCCTTCTCTGTCCTTCAATGGACAGTTTCTAGGTAGGGGTGTGTCTGTGGCATGGGTGAGTAAGCCAGGAGAGCAGGGCTACTGTCAAGGATCCCCTCTGCCTCAGAGCTTTCCATTTGCCTTCCATTCTCCTTGCAGCAGTTACCTCTTCCTTCTCTCTTTTTGTCTTGGAATCACATCGGACTTTTTTTTCTAAGACAAATGTTTTTTTAAAAAAAAAATGCTAAACACAGAGAAAGCTAGATGCTCGTGCCTCACACCTGTAATCCTAGCAACTCTAGAAGCTGAGATCTGAGGATCACAGTTCAAAGCCAGCCCAGGCAGGAAAGTCCATGAGACTCTTCCCTCCAGTTAACCAGCATGAGGCCAGAAATACAGCTGTGGCTCAAATGGAAAAGCACTTGCCTTGAACAAAACAGCTTAGGGAGAGCACCTAGGCCCTATGTTCAAGTCCCTAGACTGGTACCAAAAGAAAGTTAAATAGAAAGGTTATAATAGTATATTTAAATCCAGTGAAAACACTTATGAGAGACATACCTGAAATAGTAAAACTAGTTAGAAATGTTGAAATGAAGATACGGGAAAATATAACATGTAATTACTAACAAAAATCCCTGATATTAATACTAGGCAAATCAAAGTGTAAGGTGAAGTATGTAATAATATGTATATATGTAATATAAGATATATACTATGTATATGTGTACTATATATGCTTACATAAAGCAATCCACAATGAAATATAACAACAATGAATGTATATGCACCTACCAAAATTATTTCAGGAAGATAAAATAGGATTAGAAGGACCAGTATAAAAATAGTGAGAAACATTTGAACAAGCTTCTGCTTAAAAAAACAACAACAACAAATATAGAATGCTTGAACAATTAAATCATTGTATGCTTTCTAGTAAACAAAATAGAGAAATAAGCAAAGGAAAAAATAGAGAAATTAATAACCACTAAATAGAGAAAATGTTTTTCTATCCTAGCGAATCATTTACAAAAATTGGCAAATACAATAATAGGATGAAGAGAAAACCTCCACACATACAACAGTTTCATAGTGGCCATTTTTTTCTTGAGCTAGAAAGCATCCATACAATTTTATCCAGAGCCAATAGACAGCAAACAAGTTGGGATGTTAAGACATATTCTAATATAATGCATTGTGAAACAGGACATTACACCAAAAATTACAAAATTCTTAGCATAGATTAGCATTGAAGATGTCATAGTAAAACTGGTCAGGTAGAAGAACTTGTAAGAGAATTGTCGGCTGGAAGATCACTAATTAAAATGGAAAAAAATGAGTTTTACTTAGCTTAAGAACCAATGAAAACCGTAGCATAAGCAAAGAAAAAAAACAAGGTGAACAAAAAAATTATTAAGAGCAGAAGATAATAAAATAAGAAACAAGATAAAGAATCAATTAAAACAAAAGGTATTTCTCTTTAAAAATACATAAAAGATTTTCTAACAAGATTGAACAAGGGAAGAAAGATGTAAAATATAAATGCCCCAAGTTAGGGATAAAATAGGAGATAGGGCTAAACTGAGCACTTTAAAAATCATGATAACATATGACCAGCATTATATTTTAAATTTTAAATTTATATTTCTAGCAAAATTAAAATCACCAAAATTTAGCTCAGGAAGAGTTGGGAAATCTGCCTAAATCCAACCATGAAAGAAATAAGTAGAAACAAATGTAAATCCCTCTCAATGAAAATGCCCACTCTTACATAGAAACAAGTCAACAGGAAGAGAATGGCACTGAGCAACTGGTTGTCTTTATTGAAAGTAATAAAAGCAGATGCTTACATTTTTCTTTGTATATACAAATTAATTCCAGGTAGACTAAAACTCTAAATAGAAAAGGCCAAACTTGAAAGCATTAAGGAAAAGTGAAACAAGAAACTATCTTCATGGTATAGAAAGATAAAACAAGACACTATCCATTCACGTTCGTTTATTTGTCTCTCTATATAAATCTTTATAATTTGTATGAATGTATAAAAATATATTTTGTATTTTAAAACTTTGTTTTAACAATAGCTACCAGAAGCAAAGGAAAAGGCAAGCCACAGCAACCACTTAGGAGACATTGGCTTTCTCTAACAAAGCTGAAGGCATGCATGCCTGCTTTGTCGTTGAGAAACTCCCCTCCAATATATGACTGCTGGAGAAAGACATGCACAGGTGGGCCAGAAAACACAGGCAAAAATGTCCATCAGGGTAGGGATTGAAATGTTCAAACACTGCCATGATCCTTTGAACCATGAAGCTCAGATCTCAGCCTCTTGAGTAACTAGGATTACAGATTTGATCCACTAGCACCTGCTGAGTTTACTCATTTTTGAAAGAAGTGAAGCAAAAAGAAAAATGTCTATCATTTTAAGTCCCTAGACTAACAGAATAAAGTAGAAAAACAATATATTCCTCTCAATAGATTTAGAAAAATCTTTTACAACCCAGCCACACTAACATATGATTTTTTAACTTGAAGAAGGAAGAAAACTCCTTTAAAAGAGTTATCTACCAAAATCCAATCACATATATCACAGATAATGATGAAAACACTGGAAGTATTTCTTTTTACACTTCAGAATGGCCAGGCAGTGTTTTACACCTGTAGTCTCTGCACTTGGAAGGCAGAAAGATGAAGAGTTAGAGGCCACCTTGGGCCACATAACAAGATCTTGTCTCAAAATCCAAAAGTAGATAGAAATGAAAAGTCTCAGTCATCTGGAGTTCCCAGGAAAGGCAATATTAGAACTAGATTTGAAGGGGCCAGGTAGATGGAAGAGGGAAGAGGGAAAAAGCAAGAGAGAGGGAAGAAAAATAAATTTAAGCAATTCGGAGATAAACTTCCATGCTTATTGGATTGGTAAAAATTAAAATGACTGGTAATATCTCATAGCTTGGAAGATGGGGGTGTGGGGGGAGGTGAGGAGGCGGAATCAGAACTCTTCACTGTTAGCAAGTTGTTAGCACATGGCAGAGATATGGCCAGTGTATCATCTAAAGCTCCACTGTAGATATTGTAAGAGAATACTGAAATTAGGAAGCCACTGAAATGCCCACAAAGGAATAAATGTATCAGCCATGGTTCATCGAGTAAACTCCCTAACATAACAGTGTTGGAATAAATGAATTAAGTTTTCATGCATCAACACAATGAAGTCTCATAACAGTAAAGGCAAAACATTTGTTGCAAAAGAAGGCAGTCAGTACCAGACTTCTGATGTTAGTTTTAAGAACACAGGTGCCAGGTTGCTGGTGGTTCACACCTGTAATTCTAGTCACACAAGAGGCTGAGATGCAAGGATTGAAGTTCAAGACCAGCTTAGGCAAGAAAGTCCATAAGTCTCTTTTTGTCAATTAATCAGCAAAAAAAAAAAAAAAGAAAAAAGCCAAAAGTAGATCTGTGTCTCAATTGGTAAGTACTAACCTTGAGTGGAAAAAGCTAAGAGAGAATGGTGAGGCCCTCAGTTCAAGCCCCAGACCAGCATATCATGCACACACACACACACACACACATACACACACACACACACACACACACACATCACTACACATTGCTTATGTATAAGAATTAATACTATTATTTTTTTTTTTTTGCCAGTCCTAGGCTTAAGCTCAGGGCCTGAGCACTGTCCTTGGATTTTTCTCAAGGATAGAGCTCTACCACTTGAGCCTCAGCACCACTTCTGGCTTTTTTCTATGTATGTGGTACCAAGGAATCGAACCCGGGTCTTCGTGCATGCTAGGCAAGCACTCTACTACTAGGCCAAACTCCGGGCCCCTAATTAAGATTATTTTAAAAACTGATACCTGATAAAGCATTAGCACTTTTAGCTAAACTTACATTTTTGTTTTGGTTTTTAGAAAAAGAAGAGACTGCTACACAAACATAGCCCAGACTTTCCGGCCCAATCTGGCTATACACAGTGGTCCTGAGATCTCAGCTTATAGAGTAAATAGGATTACAGGTGTGACCCACTGGTGCCAGGCTTAGCATCTTAGAATGCCTATTTCATAAAAGAAAATCTTGGTCCCCAGTAGTTCATACCTGTAATCCTAGCTTCTCAGGAAATTGATATCTGAGGACCATGGTACAAAGCCAGCCCAGGCAGAAATATCTGTGAGACATCTTCAATAGCCACCAGAAAACCAGAAGCATCGATGTGGCTCAAAGTGGTAGAGGGTTAACCTTGAGAAAAATGAGATCAGGGACAACACTCAGGTCCTGAGTTCAAGCCCATGACCAAAAGAAGGCAGGAAGAAGGAAGGAAGGAAGGGAGGGAGGGAGGGAGGGAGGGAGGGAGGGAGGGAGGGAGGGAAAGAGGGAGGGAGGGAGGGAGGGAGGAAAGGAGGGAGGGAGGGAGGGAGGGAGAGGAGAGGGAAGAGGAAGAAAATCTTGCCTCCTGTTTTAAAAAACTTCCCTGGCCAAGCTGCACCTTTGGACAAAACTGACAATGCTGTTCACAAATGAAGAGAAGGTAAGGCCTGAGAGCAGGAGGAAGCTGCCCAGAGATCAGGTCACATCTCCCCAGGGAAAACTGCCCAGGGTTCCAGTGGCTCAGAGGAGAGAAGCCTTTCCTGTCTCCCCTGAGAGGAAGGAGCTCCTCCCATCTCCTCTTCCTCCAACAGCCTCTCACATTATTGAGACCTACACAATGGTGACTGAAGGCAAGTAAATGAATGCCTGTCTCTGCCACCTTCTCCAGCTGTGTCTGACAGCCGGGAGAGCGTGTTATTCCTGCGGACCTACTTGGAAGGGAGCTGTCATTTTCCAGCCCGAGCTCCGAAGGCACAGAGAGGTTGATCACTCAGTAGAGATCTCTCAGCTAGGTTTTAGCGAGTCACACAATCAGACTGGAAGTACATGCCATCTCTCTCTCCTGTGCTAGACTCCAGCCAGTGTCAGAGTTGTGTCTACTCCTTCCTCTCCCTGTGCTCCTACCAAGTTGTCTGCTTTGTAACCCGCATTTGCATTTTCTCACTTAACACTTTATCGTGTAGATCTTTCCATGCCATTAAATATTATATTCCACAACATTATTTTTAATGACTACTTGATAATCCGCTGTGATATACATATAACCGGCCCCAGTGTCAGACATTTAAGTTGCTTTCGCCTTCACTACCGTCAACAATGTTTTGATAAATACACTTATAATTAATCTCTGCATACATCATTGACTGTTTCTTTAGGATCTGTTCCAGAATGAACTGTGAGATCAAAGCATGTGTGCACCTCTGAGGCTTAGGAGACATACTGCCAAGTTGCCCCTGGGCATAGGAGAACCTGTTCCCTGGGGACCTAAATCCAGAAGTTAAGGGGAGGAAAGAGGAGTGTCTGCTTTCATTCACCTTCCTTTGTTCAAAAGCGAAGGTATAACTCTGATTTCCTTATTGATCCTTTGTGTTGCTTTCAGTATGACTACCTTTGGCTAATTACTCAAATCAAGTTATTATTTTCCTTTTAGCTTGGCAAGAAGCAGAGGAAAAACATGCAGAAGATGCAGCCCTATATTTTGTCCCTCCTTAGTGGAGAAAGAAATAGGAGCAACTAAGAGTATAACACACATTTGCAGATGTTTACCAGGAATTTTTGGCAAAAAATAAACATGGAGCCCAATATAATGGTGCATGTGTATAAACCCTGCAAAGTCAGTGATTCTACTATCTCAAAACTGAGATAACGACCAAAACAGCAACAACAACAACAACAAAAACCTAGATGTGGCTCAAGTAGTAGAGTGCTTGCCTAGTGCCACAAAAAAAAAAGTTAATAACTAAAGTAAATAAATATAACTTCAGTGAATCCTGTGCCTCCAGCAGCTTCCAGAAGAGAATGGTAAGGATGCCAATGGTAAGTAAACTTACCCTGTCCTGGGCAATTCCCTGCGGCTCTATGAAGAGTGCACCAGGGATGCCCAGATGCAGGGGTGTCCTCACTAACCAGGCCCAATCCCAGTTCTGCTGCAGCCAACTGGGGGGACATGAGCAGGATGTGTGTTTTCACTTCTGCCTCAGGATGTCTGCTCCTATTCTGGTCTCGCCTCCTACTCCACCTGTGGAATGAGAATAATAATGACACTATTTAGGGTTTGTTGTTGTTGTTTTGCTGTTGTGAGGGTCACAGAGGCTAACTCTGGAGTTCATCTCAGTAGCACCTAACCAGCACTGTATAGCTATTAGCTACTGTTGCTGTTAATCTTTCATTCAAAGTTTTCTCGGCTGGAGCTACCGTGTCCTCATTCTTTTATGATTCACATTGATGGAGGATATGATTTGATAAGGTATATATTTTTCTCTGCAGAAAAAAAATGAAAAATTTTCATTCATTCAGTATGAGTCCCATCCTATACTAGAAGCCATGCTAGAAGAAGGAATCGAACACAGTTCTTACTAGACACCATCAGTTTATGCCTATAATCCCATCTATTCAGAGAGCTGAGGTGTGAGGGTCACTGTTCAAAGTCAGCCCAAGCAGAAAAGCCGCTAAGACTCTGATTTCCAATGAACAAGCAGAAGATGAAGTGGAGCTTCGCCTGAAGGGCTAGAACATCAGCTAAGAGCAAAAGAAGTCAAACAAGAACGCAAATCCAATACACACGCACACACACACACACACACACGCCACATTACATGAGCCACTGATTCATTTCTTAAGGACTAGAATGAGGATCGAGTAAGTAAGCTGTCCTTGCATAAGCTCTCTGTCCCTCTTTCCCTCTCTCCTCTCCCTCAGTCCTCACACTTGCTTTCTGATACGACTTTCCGATTTAAAATAAGCACACAGGGCTCATTTTGGTGTGTGCCACAACTAAGACTTGAACTCAGGGCCCACACTGTGGTTTGGCTCTTTTGCTCACAGTTGACACTCTATCACTTGAGCCACACCTGCACTCGCAGCTTTGCACTGATTATTTGGAGATAAGAATCTCAAGTATCAGTCAGCCTGACTGGCTTTGAATCACAGTCCTCCAGATCTCAGCCTCCTGATTAGCTAGGACTACAGGCAGTGGGAGGTTATTCTTCACACTCTGCTTATGGGGACACCAAGGCTAAGGAACATCCTGAAACAGAGAGGCCATGGAATTTCAGACAAGGACAACCCAGGTAGGCTTCTTGGAAAAGATGGCATTTGGGTGGACTCTTGAAGACTGGTCATGTATTCATATAGGAAGAAAAGCAAAGGCTTGGTTGCAGAAATTTTCAGAGTCCAAATGGGAGAAGAAGCCCTAGATTCACTGAAATGTGATATGAATAAAAGATACTCACAGGAGACAGGGAGAGAAAGGTGCAGCACGCATAGCTGAAGAGCCACGAATGTCAGGAAAGACATGCAAACTTCCCCCAAAGACAGCAGGTAGCAATGAGGTCAGCTCTGGTGCAGGAGATGGAAAAACAGGTTTAAAAAAATGGGGTCAGCTAAATCCAAACACAGAGAGGAGTGGAGCAGCCTCAAGCTTCTTCGGTGCTTCTGTTGAGAGATGTGAATTGAACCATGGCCAAGGAAGGAGAGACTGTGAGAAGATTTGCTGGGCACAGGTGGCCACCATCTCTGAGTCTGATGAGACAGAAGTCCCAACACACAAAATTTATATGAAACAAAAAATGGTAAGCCATAGAAACCCAGGATTCACTAGGAAGAAGCAGCCTCTCAAGGCCAGGAAAGCTGCCTGGCGTAGACAGAGTCTTGACTGTACACGTCCACTCCCACTGCAGCTGAGGTTCCAGAAAGGAGCCCACCCTGGGTTTTGGGCCCTAGGGCGATGTGACTCACCAGGCTAAAGGACTTCTTGTTTCTAAGAGAGAGTGACTGAGACAAGCCCAGACTCCCCCTGTCTCCTGGAGTGACAGTCTCAGCACATGCTATTCCACCCAAGAGGAGAAGGAGACATGGGATAGTCCAGGGCCACCCAGAGACCTGTCTCACAGGGATGGTAGGAAAGCCAAAGCTGGCATCTACAAAACACCATGCATCCAGGACTGAAGAGGGAATAATACTTGATTTAATATGCCTTATTAAGAGCCATTATTTGCCTACTTTCATGAGATGCTCTGTACCGAATAATTTCTTTTCAGTGAGCAAAAAATCTTTTTTTCACAATAATACAAGGCTCAGTCCATCTATTCTAATAAATTGGATGCATTTAACAATAACATGGCTGGGTGTTGGTGGCACACACCTGTAATCAGAAGGCTGAGACCTAAGGATTCCAATTCAAAGCCTGCCTGAGGAAGGAAAGTCCATGAGACTCTTGTCTCCAATAAACTAACTCCCCCCACCCCTGCCAAAAAAAAAAAAGCCAGAAGTTGAGCTCAGGATCAAATAGTACTAGCCTTGAGTATAAAATCTTAAGGGACAGTGCCCAGTAGACATACACACACACACACACACACACACACACACACACACGCACACCCCATGAATGGATTCCCAGATTACTTTCTGCAGCCAGACCATGAGCTCATAGGACATGCTGGGTGTTGCCTAAGCAGACATAGTGGGAGTCCTACATGGTCAAAGAAACCGCCATCAACAAATAGTTGTTGAGATAAAGCAGATCAGTACATGGCTGCTAGCTGCTTTAACGAGCATTCCCAAAATCAGTGGCTGGAGATTTCGCATTCATGCAAAATCCAAGCTGGGTACAATGGCTCATGCCTATACCCTGAGCTATCTGAGAGTTAGAGATAGAGGACTGGGGCTTGAACCCAACTCCCCCCCCCCAAAGAAAAATTAGCAAGAGCCTAGGTCAAAAGAACTTCAAGGCATGGATGTTCACCCCTACACTTCAGAAGGGACATGTGCTACAGCAAAAGGCAGAGCCAGACCTTCCTGCATGAATACAAGCAAAGTTGACCATGCAGATCTAGCTGGGCAGCGGCCTCGCCATCCGCAGCTCTGCCCTGTGCGAGGAGAGCATGAGTCTTTTTTTTTTTTTTTGCCAGTCCTGGGCTTGAGCTCAGGGCCTGAACACTGTCCTCGGACTTTCTCAAGGCTAGAGCTCTACCACTTGAGCCTCAGCACCACTTCCGGCTTTTTTTCTATATATGTGGTACCGAGGAATCGAACCCGGGTCTCCGTGCATGCTAGGCAAGCACTTTCATCACTAGGCCAAACTCCCGGCCCCGAGCATGAGTCTTTCTATAGCAGTCTGTCTTTGTAGTGAACAGTGGCAAACAAGCCTCTCATGCTGCCCCGAAGAGCTTGAAGCCTGGAGGAGACACACACAGGAGCTATGAAAAAGCATGTACAAGAGAACATGCCAGGAGACAGCACTGGGGGTGTTCAGAGAAGGCTTCTTGGAAGAAGGGGCCGCTTCGCTGAGACCTAAGAGGTAGGAGAGATGCTGAAGCAGAAGATCGAGTGTGCAAAGATAGCACAGAGAAACAGAAATGCTCTGTTCCAAAACAGAAAGTTAGTAAAATGTACAAGCAGACAGACAGACAGACAGACGAGCTGGAGACCAGATTCATCCTCCCTGTATTCATTCTCTCCAGCATTCATTCCTTCTTTCCTACATACATGACTTCCTGCATTTGTTCCCTCTGGGCACAGGGTTTCCTGAGTTTCTGCCATGAACCAGGCCTTGTTCTAGACAACGAGATTGGGATAAAAAAGACAGCAACTCGGAGATGGCAAGCAAGGAGCTTTCTGAGGCAGAACAAGGAGACACCCTGAAGGATGTGTGCTGCGCTCCTTGGGGAGAGACTGGAAGCCTGTGGCCACGCAGGCCGCTCTTTCCTCTTCTTCCCTCGGAGGCGATGGAGCTGTCAGGGCCGCAGTCTGGAATTGGCAGCTGTGTGTAGATCTAATTTCCAGCATTTGGGCAGGTGCCCTTTGCTGCAGATGGATTGTTTACCCTGCCATTTGTTGTAATCATTTCTGATCTTTTGCTTATTGTGTCAAAGATAAACACCGCTCCGCTGATCCCCTGGGAGCAGGACGCCTGTTCTGCAAGGCTTTGTGAGCCATCGCTCTGCACTTGAAACAACCTGTTATTTCCTCTCTTGAAAGAGGCTCATAAAATGATAGATGAATCTCCAGTAACTATAATACCTTCCTAATGGGTACAGAAACTGGGGAGGTAGAGCAAGAGCTCATTCTAGAAGAAAAATAGGAGAGTTAGAAGACAAGCTTTAAAATATAATGGTGTTGTAATGGGCAACATGAAACACAAGATGCTATTAGAATTCTGCCCAATGTGGCTTGAAGACAGCATTCGCCAGAGAATGCCCTCCTCTGCCAAGAGCCCTTCTTTCCCCAGGGTGGACGCCACAACTGTGTTTGTTGAATGACTGAACAACATCAGCATTTGGTTGAATGATTTTTTTTTTTCATCACAAATAGCTGGGCTCCAGAGGCTCACACCTGTAGTCCTAGCTACTCAGGGGGTTAAGTACTGAAGACCAGAGTTCAAAGGTAGCCCAAGCAGAAAAGTCTCATGATCGTATCTCCAATTCACCTCCAAAAAGCTAGAAATGTAGCTGTAGTTCAAATGATAGACAGCTAGTTTTTTTTTTTTGGGGGGGGGGGAAGAAACCTCACAGACATACACAGACACACAGTACCCAGGCCCTGAGTTCAAGCCCAGGACTAGCACACCACACACACACACACACACACACACACACACACACACACACACACACACACACACACACACAGAAATACAAAGTTTCCTCCACAGTGGTTAGTAAATTCCTATATATGGTGCCCAGGCCCGCTCCCCACCAAAAGGCATGGGAGAAAGATAAGCTATTAAATAAAACAGATGATTCTAAATTCTCAACCCACAGGAAACGCTAAAACCATGATCTTTACATGCCTACCCTCTGTGCATTGATCTGGCTGGCATATCCCGTAAAGACAACTGTTAGATGTCCCTTGGCGTTCTATTTAACTCAGTCATAGCAAATTGCACTTAAATAAAAATAGCGAGGTGCCAATGGCTCTTGCCTGTAATCCTAGCTACTTAGGAGGCTGAGATCTGAATCACGGTTCAGAGCCAGCCCAGGCACTAACATCCTTGAGACTCTTATCTCCAGTTAACCCCCAGAAAACCAGAAATGGCACTGTGGCTCAAAGGGGTTGGGCAATAGCCTGAAGGTGAAGAGCTCAGGGACAACACCCAGGCCCTGAGTTCAAGCCCCACAATATGACCTTGTCATTCCTTTATCAAAATGGAGATGGAAGGCTGGAGATGCAACTCAGTGGTAGAGCAACAGCCTAGCAAGTATAAGGCCCTGAATTCAAACCCTAGTACTACACAAATCAATGGAGATAGAGCCCATTCCCTCCCCCGGGGTCTGGGATGATTCTGAGGAGTCCCACCCCAAAGGGAGATACAGCCTTCCTTTACCAGCTGGCTTGCCTGCTCTTGGGCTCTATGCTATAAGGTAAGAAGCTCAGGTACCCCAGGCTGAGCCAGTAAGCTAAGAGGGCCACGAGCCACATGGAAGGAACTTCTACCACAATCTAAGTGCCCAGGCTAACAGCTGGCCCACAGGCCAGGCTTGGGAGCAAAAGATCCTGCATCAGTCCAGGGCCTTGTCTGTGACTTTTCCAGCCTGATACTACAGGCATCATGGGAGCAGAGAAGAGCATCTCTAATGTCCTGTCTTCAGTCCTGACCTAGAGAATTTATATGCATAAACCACCTGCATAACTAAAGGTGCCACATAGGGGTGGGAGGGGATAGCTCTAACAGCCAGGCAGAACTGTACCTCCCACAACTGCATGCATCGATAGCCTGACCCCTGAGCCTCACAGCTCAGAAGGCACACAGTCTTTGGAGACAGAGTGCTCCAAGAGGACCTTAACATAAAATGAGGTCATTAGGGTTTCCCTTAACCTATGGTTGTGACTGGTATTTTAATGAGAAGAAATTAGGCCACAGATACAGGGACAAGACCATGAGAAGACACAGAAAGGAGACAGCCAGCTCCAAGAGAACACGAGAAATCTCAGATGAAAAAAGAAATCCTGCTGGCACCTTGACCTCAGCATTCCCACCTGTGAGACAATCCATTCTGTTTATCATTCAATCTGAGGTCCCACTGAGGCAGCTGGTGCTGGGCATAACACACTAGAAAAACCACTAGGACAAATCCACACACTCTCTGGTCCCTTGCCTGGAACCATGCCCTGACCTCAGAAGCCCTCAAAGAGGCCCATCCAAGAAGGAACCCGTCCAGAGGAGTAAGGACCCAGACATGTGGGCTAGACTTAACCAGAAAAAGGGATTTACTTACCACACAGAAGACAGGAAAGGAAGCCCTAGGCAGGGAGACTGATTGAGCCAAAATACAGAAGTATGAAAGGTCAAGAAGAGAGGGGCTCCGGATGGGTCATGGGTGGACTCCTGGGTGGAAATGCTAGCCACAAGGTCAGAGTCACTGTCACAGGAGCTTGAAGGCTTGCTGTAAGTCTGCTGAGTGTATTTGCTGGGTCCCCAAGGCTGAGCACACTAAAAGGCCAGTGGGAGAGGGGTGCAAAAGTCTGGAACACGAGCCAGGTCACCTGTGGCTCATACCTGTCATCCTAATTACTCAGGAGGCTGAGATCTGAGGGTCATGGTTCAAAGCCAGCCTGGACAGGAACATCTATGGGACTCTGATCTCCAATAACTACTCAAAAAAGGCTTGAAATGGTACTGTGGCTCAAGTGGTAGGGTGCTAGGTTTGAGCAGAAGAAGCTCAGGGATATAACCCAGACCGAGTCCAAGCTCTAGGAGCAGCAAAAGAGGACAAGAAAAACAAAACAGACAACTTGAGCAGGCAATCAGTGAAGGCTGGACATAAGCATCCACGGGGTGGGGAGGACGGGGAGTGAGCAGGCAGTGGAGGAACCCAAACAGGCAGATGAAGGGCTCCAGCGGGCAGGGCGGGTCAGCCAGCTGGTGAGGAGCCTGGGGGTGGGGCAGTGGGCCAGCACCTCACCCTATGAATATACATGATCCTGCCCTGGAAGCTGGCTTCCTGCAGAGCGTTTACCCAGCTCTATCTTGACAAGGTGATGTCCTTCAGTAGAGGACATGATATGGCTCTTAGTTCAGCAGTTCTGTCAGGCGTTTGATTTTGCTTCATACATATGCTTAGGTGCTCAGAAAAGCAGCATGAAGAGGAGCTGCAAGGCCAGGGAGGGAGGTCAGCCCCAAGGAGGTGGAAGAGGGCTCTCCTCGGACCGCTTCCCCCTGCTCTGACTTACAGCTGACTTTGGCCCAGCCATCGTGGGCTGCATTTTTAACAGCCCTGACAATTTGCACAGCAATGTGGGGACAAGTGCCAGCCGGAAGTCTTGTTGTTGGTTTCAACTCTGCCACCAGCCAGTGTGTTGGGTGATGGTGGAGAAGGCTCTTGGCCTCTCAGGGTCAAAGATCTCTCTTCTGTCATATAGGAGGATTGCCTCAATGGTCTGTAATTTTGCTTCTTCCCCTCCACCCACAAAATCACGGCTCCAGTTTAAACAGATCCATGGGTCCCTTCGCCTTTTCTGTGGTATGTAAGTATAACACCCCAAAGTCCCCAGTGGGGAACCTCCATATTCTGCATACTCTGGGCTAATATTCTGGGACTTGAGAACCTTTTGTTAATTTCAAAATGGCTCCCCAGCCACCCTGGAAGGCAGTTACAGAGTCAACCCCTCCTGGAGATCTGGCACTAATTCAAGCAACTTTGTATTTTGTTTAAGATAGACTCTATCCCATTTTTAGAACAACAGTTCATGATAGTTAAATACATGCGTACACACACACACATTTATTTATTTATCCAGCAGCCCTTCCTAAAGTATGTTTCGCATTCTAGGAGAGGAGTGGGAAAGCTTATTTAAAAGCACTGAAATCATCTGATCACAAACATGTTTTCAGGCCCATCCAGGAATATAATCTCAGGGCTGGAAGCTGACTATCTCATTTTGTTTTTCGTGTTTTTTTATTAAAGAATTTATTAACATTGATTTTTACATCATATTTCAAATGACGTGTTTAACAAACAAGTATTCAAGAAGGGAATCTCTATATACAATCACTGGCACTTATGACTCTCATTTTTAAGAAGCCCATCGGATGGATCAGATGCAAATAGTCAACTGGTTTAAAAAGGTGGAGCTAGATACTCTGGGATTTTTTTTTGGTGGGGGGTGGGGGAGGGTTGTTTTGTTTCAAAGGCCAAAGCAGAGCACTGGTGGCTCACACCTACAATCCCAGCCACTCAGGAAGCTGATATTTGAGAATCACTGTTTGAAGCCAGCCCATACAAGAAAGTCTATGAAACTCTTCTCTCCAATTAACTCTCAAAAAGCCTGAATTGCAGCTACGACTCCAGTGTTAGAGCACTAGCTTTGAGTGAAATAGCTAAGGGATAGCACCTGGGCCCTAAATTCAGGCCCCAATACCCCACCAAAAAAAAAAAAAGAAGAAGAAGCAAGAAAAATAAGGAGAAGGAGGAGGAGGAGGAGGAGGAAGAGGAGGAGGAGGAGGAGGAGGAGGAGGAGGAAGAAAAGAAGAGTAGCATTTCACAGTGACTCATACATATAATCTCAGCTATTTGGAAGACAGAGATAAAGGGGATCATGGTTCAAGGCCAGCCTGAGCAAGAAGCTAGCAAGACCCTGTCTCAATAAACAAGCCAAGTATGCTGACTCCCACCTGTTATCCCAGCCAAACGGGAGGTCTAAATAGGATGATCCTAGGCCACTAGCCTAGACAAAAAATAATAGTAATAATAAGTAAAACCTCACTTGACAAACAACTAAGGCAAAAGGGCAAGGGGCATGGCTCAAGTGGAAAAGCACTTGCCAAACAACCTCAAGGCCTTGAGTTCAAACCCCAGTACCACAAGAAAAGCTAAAGGGAGTGGGGGAAGAAAAGGGAGAAGCAGTATTCTTTGGTTAAACAAGATTAGGAAACACAATCTCTCCCTTTCCTGGAACATCATACTAGTAGCATTAAAAAATAAAGATTTGAGGTTAAGTTTTCTAAACTTTTTTGATCACAAAACCCTATTTGGGGCCGGGAGTTTGGCCTAGTGGTAGAGTGCTTGCCTAGCATGCACGAAGACCTGGGTTCGATTCCTTGGTACCACATACATAGCAAAAAGCCGGAAATGGTGCTGAGTCTCAAGTGGTAGAGTACTAGCCTTGAGAAAGTCCAAGGACAGTGCTCCAGCCCTGAGCCCAAGCCCAGGACTGGGAAAAAAAAAAAAAAAAACAAAAACAAAAAACCTATTTGTTTTTTTCATGCCTAAGAAACTCTTACTTCAACAATGTGCTTTGAGAAGGGCTGACAAACCAATAGGTTTGATAACTTATATATTACTTCAGGACCTTCTGCACACATTCCTTGGTCTGCTGCATGAGTGATACATTCTCTCTTCTCACTTAGCTTTTGATAGCTCCTGACCAGCAGGGCAGCTCATGGGAGAGGAAGAAGCCCACTGACAGGAAGCCTGGCTTCCTTCTCCAACAAAGAGGAAGAACTCCTAGCTGGATACCAGATCTCTTCCCTGTGGCATTCCCAAATCCTCCCATATCCTCTGCCTGACCTTGAGCTCAAGAGATGCTCCTGAGAGAGCCTCTGCCTGCTTGTACATATGGTGACAGTGCATGCGCATTCGGGAACCCAGCTTTGGACCTGGCTCTGTCTTTCCTCGACAGAAAGCTAGACACCATGACACTCAAGGGTTGTTTCCTTCTCTGTAAAAGGAGGATACTCATCATCTCACCATTCCCTTGTGAAATCAAGTGAAAGGAAGGCATCAGAGTGTTCCCCGCAGTGGACGTGGTCATTGCAACATCATCAGCAATTGTGATTGATCATCTCTCTGGCCACAGGGAGGACCAGCTATGGCAGAGGTAAATGAAACCAATGGGGAACTCCCTGATCAAAGAAGTAGACTAGCAAAGTCCTTTTTCTATGCCATGACTTCTTATGCTTTCTACTTCTAGACCATGCATTCTTGAGCCTGCCCCCCTGATATGTCAAACTGGAATCTCAAGAGCAGAACCCAAGCAGCAGGATTTTTCAGTCTTCAACCTTAACTTCTTTTCTGGGTTCAAAGCTTATATCCCTATTGGCCCCTTGACTGGTCCTCTTCCAGCTTCCTGATTTTGGTAAATGGCACTGGCCAGCCAGTTCCAACAGGTAGACCCGCCTCAGTCCTGCCCTCCAGTCATCAACACCGATTGCTGACTGAAAGTTCTGTATTATCCAGTTTAGCTACCAGCTTCTCTCCCTTGTACCACTGGATAGCCTTGTATCAGACTTATATGTGTCCATTCAGGTCCCCATTCTCCAGCAGCTAAAGCCTGAACACACATCCAATCTTATGTGTACATGTGCACATACACATTCTCTTAAGAAAAAACACTCCTTGGCTCCTGTCCTGCTCTGTGCCCTGTTATCTACTGCACTGCTTTCAGTTCCTCTTGCTGGCTACATCCCCTGCCTGGTTCCCCAGAGCGTCTGCATGTGCAGTTTCCTCTGGTTGAAGTATCTCCTTGGCCCTTTCTCCCCGCTGCGACAACATCAACTTAACCTTCAGAACTCAGCTCAAACATCCACATAGGTGATACAGGAGACCAGGATTTCCCATGGGTATCTGGTTAATTCCCACACCCCCTCCAGACTCCCAGTTCCTTGAAGGCATGGCCTATTTCTAGAAGTTCTGTGTGCTGCTGTTTTAAGAAGATCATAGACACTGAATAAATGTGTAAGTAGACATTGAGTACCCATTACAAATCTCTTTCCAGGGATGTGTTTGTCTGTATTCTTACTGGTGGGCTCTAATGAGGATTCCCAAAGAATCTGAAGTCATAGGTATGAGTTTTAATTAACTCCAATAGGCATTTAATGTAGATTTAATAAGACAGTTATTGTATGTTAATTAAATGTCAACTGATTGCTAAAAGGTTTTTGCAATTATTGAAGTTTACTAATTATCTAATAGATAAATCAGTTTCCCATGTAAATAACTAGCATCTACATCAGCAATAAATATGCCATTAGATTCCACACATTCACATATTGAAATTAGACGTAGTCCTTAGGGAATTTCTTGACACCCGGTGTCCAATCCAGGGAGAGAAGATACCAATCCTCTCCTCTCTGTGAGGCCCTCTCTTTTCTGTGCCAGAGAAATCAGTGTGTGAAGATAAGTTTTGCCAAAGCTGGAGCTGGTTTGGGGGAATCTTCCTGATCCCCAAAATTTGAAATTAGAAAGCTGGACCCCGGAGAAAGGTCCACTCTGAAAGAGCATTGAGTATCCCGGAGGCTGCCTCCTCTGTTGTAAAGTGGAGGTCAATGAGGCGCCACCTCACCCAGGAGGGGAGAGGCGCGGGGCAGGGTTGAGATCTGTGGCCACTACATGGATGGTATATTGACTGTACCTGAAAGATACAGCACAAAGAAGATAGAAGCCTCCCTCTGTCCCCTGTCCCAGGATCCTCCGTACAAGCCCTGGCTTGTCCACTGGCTTCTGTGTAATCCTGGGAAAATCACTCCCCCTCTCAAGCCCAGCTTCCCAGTCTTCCCTCGTGTGGCTGCACAGATGAAATGAACCAAGCGAGAGGTAGAAACAAGACTGAATGAAATTGGGGTTGTTTCCAGAGGAAAACTGCACGATTGTCAGCTCTCTACCACATGCGGCCCAAGTCAGCCCCCTTCTCACTTAATCCTTAGCTTTTACCCATTTGGAGAAGGGAAAAGAGATACCAAGAGGCTAAAAAATTTACAAGAAGCCAGGTGTGGTGACTGTAATCCTAGCTACTCAGGAGGCTGAAATCTGGGGGGGATCAAGGTTCAAAGCCAGCCTGAGCACAAAAAGACAAGACTCTTATCTCCAATTAAGCTCTAGAAAATGGGAAGTGGGGCTTGGCTCAAGGGGTAGGGTGGTAACCTTGAGCTGAAGAGCTCAAGGACAGTGCCCAGGTGGATTTCAAGCACCATGACCCACAAGAAAGAAAGAAAGAGAGAAAGAAAGAAAGAAAGAAAGAAAGAAAGAAAGAAAGAAAGAGTGAGAGAGAGAAAGAGTGAGAGAGAGAAAAAAGGGAAAGGAAAAGAAAAGAAATTACAAGAGAGGGGTGGGTTTCAACATGCCCAGTGTTCCTGCTGCTTTGCCACCACCCCCAACTTTTGCTCAGCCATCTAAGGTCATGAGAAATTAAACTGAATTCTTCTAAAGTCAGCTTTTTCAAAAGGACAATAAGAGCTAAATCTAAGCCTTACCATGTTCTAGGCAGCCTGTATAAGCACTGTCTCTCTAATTCTTCTCTAATTCTTGCACCAATTCTATGAAGTAAATGCTGCTAGCTTACAGATAGGAAGCACAGAGGAATTTAGTAACTTCTTCACTGTCGTAACTAGTGAGTGGCAGAACCCAAAATCTGACCTCAGGCAGAATCAATGCCGGTCCACCCAAAAATACTCGCAGCGTCCCAAGAGAGGACACAAATGGAGAGCCATGTTCCATAAGCCTGCACACTTAAGAACTAAAATATGTTGCACTTAAGGACCCAGATTCTTATATTTATAGTCTTATACTCTTTTATTCTTATATCTGTATTCTTAAGGACCTAAAAGGCCAGGGATCCATTTCAACCCTTCCATTCTGCAGAGTTCTATCTTGGCCTCTGCTTCTGTCTGTACAAGACCCCAGCGAGAATGTCCACTGCGGGTCTGGGCGAGGTAGGGACCGAGCCTTACTCTGCCAAATACTTAGAAGGTGAACTTCATCTAAAAGAAGAGCAGGGTATGGGGCCGGGAGTTTGGCCTAGTGGTTAAAGTGCTTGCCTAGCATGCATGAAGACCCGGGTTCGATTCCTTGGTACCACATACATAGAAAAAAGCCAGAAATGGTGCTGAGGCTCAAGCGGTAGAGCTCTAGCCTTGAGAAAGTCCAAGGACAGTGCTTAGGCCCTAAGCTCAAGCCCAGGACTGGCAAAAAAAAAAAAAAAAAAGAAAAGAAGAGCAGGGTTGCAGGTGGACATGTCACAAAACTCAAGGAGTTCTCATCTCCAGGGGAAAGAAAAGTGTAACTGAAGAGGAGGTGTTCAGACAGGGGCCTCTCTTGCCCAGGCCTAGGGGAGGTGTGTGTGTGGGGGGGGTGGTTGTACTGCCCCCAGCCCCCACCCACACTAACCAAGCTCTAGAGTGGGAGCTCTGGGCTTTGAATGCAAGTGGTCTAACTCCAGATCCAAGCTCTTGACCAGTTTACTCCAGTTCAGTCTATACCTGGAGCCCCTTTGTCTTCAGAATGAAACAACATGGACAGGCCCCCTCTGCTTGTGCAGAGACAGCATGTTGATTTTCCCATTGCTGTGGTACAAAGCAACCTCCTCCAGCCATCTGAGCGGCAACAGACTCCTATTTGTAAAATGGGGGAAATCTTCACTTCAACACGCTGTTGTTGGAACAAGAAGGAATACATTATCTATATAACACAGAGTCCAGTACTGGCCATATAGTGTATTCTCAATAAGTGTTAGAGCAACAGGTCCCCATCCCCACCCCAGGTCTACATCTATGTCTCAATCCGCTCCTCCCCTCCCCCCAGCAGGCCTTTCTTACTCCAGTAGCCAGCTAGCTCTTTGATTCTGAGATGCCCTGTGTTATATCTTCATCAGGTCTCCCCTGATCCCTTTCCCACCTCCCACATTGGCTTCCAGGGACCAGTGAGCTAAGATGTCACAGCCACAGCATAGCCAGGCTGTCCTTGTGCGCTCATCTTTTGCCTTCTGGGGGCCTTTGAGTCTCATTTGTAGGAATTCTCCTCCATCCTGAGAAGGCCATGTCATTGGGAACTCCTTTTCCCCTTCAGTGGCCAGAGGGGCTTTCATCCAATGAAAACTTGAAGAGCAAATAAAGGGGGACAAGCCCCCCAAACAGCTCCCAGGACCCCTGGGGTCAGAAGCCAGGCACTGCATTTATGTGCAAATCGAGCCGGATTAGGGATTAGGGATTATCAGAGTCCCGAATTACTTGCAGCTGCCAGATCTCTTTGTCAAGAGGGATCAGGGAGATTTCTTGGCCTACCCCCTGCCTCCTCCCTCTCCTCCCTGGGCTGTCAGAGGCAGAAGGCAAGAGGGACTCAAGCTGCCCACTGGAGGAGGGCTAGGGAAAGGCAGCCCTCCAATCAATAGGCAGCCCACGTGGCCTAATCGATCGGTGCCTCCTCCTGCTGATTCCTGAGCACTGCGGGGGGAGAGCAAGGCATCTCAGCCCCCAACCCTGCCTTTCCCCAGAGCACCTGACCCCAACAAGGGATAGGCCAGACACCTGTCTTTAGGTGCTAGGTGCATGTAGCTGACACAGCCAAACCACCCACTCTGGGAACTCTAGCAGGCCCTATCCAAGGTGACTCTCAGTTCAGAGAGCTGCACATCCCAAGACTCTGAGTTCCAGGCCCAGAGCTCTGGTTTTACATTATGATGTCAGCTTTTGGCTGCCAGAAATTCAGTATAGGGTATGTGTCCCCACAGTGTATGCAGAACATACAGTATGTGTGCATGCATGCATGGTCGTTAGCGGCACCACTGTCCTGATTTTATAATTCTCTCTACTAAATAAAAACTATTATAGAACCAGAGGGAAAAATGTTCTAGTAAATACTTCAATTGGTCCTCATGGACACTTAACCCCATTTCATAGTTAAGAAAATTGAAAAGCAGAGGAATTTGTGGATGGCCCAAAGTCACTCAGTAAGGAAGATGACTATGTTTGGAAAATAGCTCTAGGACAGTTCCCTGTGGCCTCAGGAGGGACTCTGCAGCTCCAGCCAACAAAGCTGTAGCCTTCCCAAGCCTGACACAGAAGCCCTGGCACTGTGCAGGCCTCAGGAGCCGGCGCTGGAAGATACATACACAAGCATCTTAGAGCAGTTCCTGGGACCCAGCCAGTGTGTTGCTTTCAGTGGCCAAAGGGAGTTTCAGCCAATGAAAACTTGCAGAGCAAATGCAGAGGGACAAGCCCCTCCCCACCAGCCATCATCAAGCCCTCCCGGATGCCCCTGCCCAGAGGGAATGGAGGCTTGGGCTCTGAGGAAGGATAGTGATGCTCTCCTGCCCCTCAGGGGGCATCCAGATTACTGACCCTGCTCAGGCTGGCTGAGAGGTAGCCCTGGTTTCCACTTGTCATGTTTAGGAAATTCACCTGCAATAGCCGGAAATCAAGCTAAAAAAGGGCAGTGACTGTACAGGTCCAGAGAGGTTCTTTAGACTCCAAGCCATACAAAGTCTACCCTTTATTCTTTTTTCTTTACAAACTCTTCTAAACTGCTCAAAATCATTCTTGCTCAGGGGCTAGGCTGCAGGCTGGACTGAACACCCAGACCCCCACAGTTTTCTGACTTGGCCTGACTTGTTCCTGTACCGTAGGGCTGGGGTCTGACTGTTCTGAATGAAGCAGTATGTGGGGAAGGAAGGAAAGAGTTTCAATTGAGCACATGGCTTCCCCCACAGGAGCTGGGACCATGCTGGAGCCAAGAGACAGGGTGGGGATGGAGTTGTCAGCTGTAATGCTGGCTGCAGCGGGAACTAAGCCGGGCAGGGGTGAGGTACAGCTGTAAGGGAGTCAGGCCAGATCCCCACATTCTCCCCTCAGCGAGAATCAATACCGATTTGAATTTCTTTCATCTGAACAGGGATAGCAACACACTGAAACACGGAGAGGGGAGAGGCATTGATCCTTCCCAGCTGCTGCCAGCCCTCCTCCCTGCTCTCTCTGCCACCCCGCCCCCACCCCCACCCCCACCATCTGGCCTCCCCTCCCCTAGGGCTCTCTCCCTGCCCCACACTCCCACATCCTCGGGTCCTCAAAGGCAGCCGGCAATAGCCATCCGTCCATCCAGCTAGTATGTGTTAGAGGACTCCACCAGGCAGCTCCTCTCAGGATGGCGCAAGCCTAGATTCCCTTCGGGCACCTTCACCTTTATCCTCCATGCCCACCCCTCCTAGCCTACTGCCTTCAGGAACCCATTTTCATATTCATGCATCTGAGACACAAAGCAGGTATTTCACAGAGTGTGATTTCGGATTCCGCCAACACTGGAGTGGTTCCCTGAGGTGTCAGATAATGGATTTCGTGGGGAGACGCAGGAGGCGGGGTACCTGGGTAGAAAGAGGCCAAGGGACTGAAGGATGATGAAGGTCTAAAATAATGCATGGAGGGGATTACAGGAGCAGAAAAGGGGGTGACCCCCTTCCTGTTCACCATGAGGGTTAGGGTCCACACATTGAATGAAAGACAGCAAGAGAAAACCACAACACATTAATTTGATCGTAGCTTGAAGTGGTACATGAGCCTTCAGAATGTAGCCCACGGAGCCAGTATGCCCACCTGTTTATATTTGGCTTTGGTACACAGGATCAGCTGTATGGAAATCTGACTGGACACAAAGGGTGGGATCTAACACCAGTGGACACACACACACACACACTCACACACACACACACACACCTCCAGATATGGGGCAGGGCCTTTGGGGAATGAGTCTTAATTTCTCTATGGTTAACTCTTATACAGAACAGTGGGATTAAGTTACAGTAATATTTGAGGGTTTATGGGTTTATGGGTTTGGGGGAAAAAGTTTAAATTTCTATGACCCTCCCCTCTCCACTGCCCTTCCCCCTCCCATGGGGAAGAGGAATTTTAGTTTTTGTGACTAGCTTCGGGAGAGATAGGAGGACAAGGGAAGGTAAGAGTACAACTTTGCTTCTGAGGCCTTTGCTCGGTATTTTTTTATGGGATGGACTGAAACCTAGCTGAGGTATACAATTAGTAAGGCTTAGTGATAGATGAGTGGGCAGATAAACTCTGGAACAATGCCCTGCAGGCTACTCATAGACAGAAGTGGTCAGAAGGAGAGCTGGGTCTGCAGAAGACTGGGGTCAGCTGCCTCTGACCTCCTGGTCTGGAGCCGCCCAGGAGTCAGGAAGTAAAAGCTTAAAGGGTTGTCTCAGAGCCTCAATTTTAAGAAGCAGCTTGGGCTATGGCCTCCTCATATTGTTTTAGAAAACCCCAAGCTCCTGTGAGACTCCTGTAGGCTTTGCTGTCCTGTCCTGTTCCAGGTCCCCACTGACCGCTCTTCCTCACACAGTAAAGCTGTGGGTCCCTTGCCCCAGACATTTTTTGTTTGTGCTCATACCAGGGCTTATACTGAGGACCTTGCACTCTCATTTGGCTGCTTCAGATTTGTCTGCCTGAGCTGGCTTTGAGCCATGATCCTCAAACCTCAGCCTCTTGAGCAGCTGGAATCAGGGGGATAAGCCATGAGCACCCGATAACCCCAGATTTCACTTTTGATGTCTTGAGAGTCCAGTTTCATCTCCTCTACATTTGGCTCATGTTATGTTAGGCTTTGTCACCATCAGCAATTGTATCACCTGTGAAATCACCAATTCAGAATGTTCACTTTCCAAACAACGTTATAATTCTCATTTACGTCCAGAGGTTGATTCTTTAACTTACTAAGACACCAAGACATTGATTCCTCTACCATCTACTTATTCTTTTTTTTTTCCCCAGTCCTGTTCTTGAGCTCAGGGCCTGAGCACTGTCCTTGGACTTTCTCAAGGCTAGAGCTCTACCACTTGAGCCTCAGCACCACTTCTGGCTTTTTTCTATGTATGTGGTACCAAGAAATCGAACATGCTAGGCAAGCACTCTACCACTAGGCCAAACTCCCGGCCCCTCATCTGCTTATTCTTAAACCTGATAGCTTAGAAATGGTCTTTAGCTACAAGCAATGGAAATCCACTACAATTGGCTTAACGCAAAAGGAATTTATTTTTCCTCCGCTAATAAGATGCAAACAAACACAGGTGTTTGAGAATTCATAAGCCTCCTCTAGCTTTCTGACTGGCCATGTTTTGAGAAGTAGTGTTCATATCCATTGAAAAAAATAGTGCATCTCTGTTAGAGTTTGGATATTACATGTCTGCAAAAGACCAGGTATTAAAGGCTTGACCCACAGTTGATAGTGCTATTGAAAGGTGGTAGAAACATTAAGAGATGAGACCTAATCAGAAAAGTAGAGCACAGGGAGCTGGCTTCCTGAAGGATGTCCTGTGACTCTGGCTCCTTCTTTATTCTCTTTCCCCCATCCTTCCTTTCTCCCTCCTCTTCCTGGCTACCATGAGATGAGAAGCTCTGCTCTACCACATGCTTCCTGCCCAGACGTCCAACCCCATCTCAGACCCAAAGAGATGAACCAAAACATTACATAGAGGAACTTCTTCTGAAAACATGAGTCAAGGTAAACTCTTCGCCTTTAAATTGATTCTCTTTCAAGTATTTTGTCACAATGCTGGAATGCTTACTAACACAAGCCCTTCCCCTAGTCATGTCTTTTTTTTTTTCCATCAGTCAGTTCTGGGCCTTGAACTCAGGGCCTGAGCACTGTCCTTGGGCTTTTTTCTGAAGGTTAGCCCTCTACCACTTGAGCAACCGCACCACTTCTGGCTTTTTCTATGTATGTGATACCAAGGAATTGAACCCGGGTCTTTGTGCGTGCTAGGCCAGTACTCTACTACTAGGCCAAACTCCCGCTCCCCCCAACCTCCAAGTCATGTCTTTAATCATGTGACCCTACAGCTCTCCCCACAAAGGAAGAGAAACACACACAGCACTTGCTGGCTCAAGGTAAAAATTCATTCAGTATATTTGAGAATCAGCAGGAAAATCACTATAGCTGAGGTACAGTAAGAAAGAGATTGAAGGCCAGAAAGGAGAGGAAAGCTGTCTCCTGTTGTAGAGCTCTGTGAATAGTTCAGATGCTTGGATTTGTTCTAATTGAACTAGACAGATGACTTCAGTTGCTCTGCAGAAGAAGAATTAAGAATAATAGAAGACAAGAGCAGGGACACCAATGAGGAGGTGGTGGCTTTCTTGAAGCAAAAAGTCCTGGTACCCATATTCTGGATACATTTTGAAAACTTACTCACAAAGATTGATAGACTAGATGGAATTGGGGCAAGATAGAGAATTTTTTTTTTAATGATTTCTGAGACCCAATACTGAATTGGAAATCTTAACCAGTGCAATAAGGCAAGAAAAAGAAATAAAAAGCTGCAGAGACAGAGAGGACAAAATAAGCGAGTCCCTATTTATGGATGACATTATTTATGGAGGACAAATGGAGGGAAGAAATGGTGGACAAAAATAGTCGTGCTAATATACATGTGAAAATGGAGTTAGGTAACTTGAAGAGACAGGTGGGGGTGAGAGAGGTCAGGGGGTAATGAAAAGGGTAACATCGGTCAGGGTGTATTGTACTCATTGACTGACACGTGGAACTGAAACCCCTTTGTAAAGTTCCTTTCTTCAAGGAAGTGATGCTGTGGCTCAAGGAGTAGAACGCCAGCCTTGAGCTGAAGAGTTCAGGGACAGTGCTTGGGCCCAGAGTTCAAGCCTCACATCCGAAGAAAAACAAATTTTTCAAAACCATTTATAAACTCTAAAAAGGAAAAGAAAATCATGAAGATCATAGCTCATCTGCTAAGAACCTATACAAAGGTTACTAGAACAGATAAGTGAGTTTAGCACGGTCATACTTTATGAAGCTGCTGACAAAGATTCAAGTGCTAGTTTATATACAGCAAAGAGTAATTAGAAGTTAAAAAACTTAAGGTACCATTTATAGAATTATTGAGAAAAAATCCTTAAAATACCATTATAAATCTAATAAAATATGTGTGGTATCTGTATTGTAATAAACACTGATTTAAAAGAAGAATTCAAATATAATCTGAATAAATGGAACAATACTATTTGCACAAATTTGACAAATACTGTCAAGATGTCAGTTTTCCCCAAACTGGACTTGCAGCTTCAACTCAATTTCTATTAAAAAAATAAATAAATAAATAAATAAATAAAATATATATATATATATATATCAGAAGATCCAGGCACCAGTGGCTCAGTCTGTAATAAAGTCTCTTCCCTTCAATAAACAATTCTAAAAAGGCAGAATTGATGCTGTGGCTCAAGTGGTAGAGCACTGGCCTTGGGAGTATAATGAGGCCCAGGGTTAGCACCTAGGCCCTGAGTTCAAGCCCCAGGACAAGAGAAGAAGAAAAAAATCCCAGAAGAATTCTTTTTTTCTTTCTTTCTTTTTTGGTCAGTTGTGGGGCTTGAACTCTGGGCCTAGGAGCTGTCCCTGAGCTCTTCAGCTCTACCACATTGAGCCATAGTGCCACTTCCAAAACTCCCAGAAGAATTCTTTATAGAAATCAACAAATTGACTCAAGACTTTATTTAGAAAAGCAAAGGAATAATTTAGAGAATGAAGGATGAAGTAGGAGATATGATACTAGCCGTGTTCAGACTTAGCATAAAACTCAACTAATCATGGCAAGTGGTTTTGGTAAACATACACAGAGACAAAGAGAGCAGCCATTGACCAGCAACTGACTCCCACATATATGATCTGCTAACTTTCAGCAAAGTACAATGACAGATAATGAAAGGACAATCTTTTCAACAAGTAGTCCTGGAACAATCGTGCATCGTATGCAAAAAACAAAATGAAAATTGATCTAGACCAGGTGCCATATGTAAAAATTAACCCAAAACAAATCATAAGCCGCATAATAGTTCTACAAAAACTAATGTAGGTAAAAACCTTGGGTCAAGAAGAGATTTTGTAGATATTATAACAAAGACATGCATAACAAAAGAATTAATACGTGGACGTCGGTGAGATTTAAATCTTCACCATCTTTCAAAGTGCTCTTAGGAAAGAGAAAGATGGCCATGAACCAATGGATTCATCCAGCAGCTAGGATGAGGAGGAGCAGGGTTTGAAGACCAATCAGGCAAACAACAAGATTTCCTTTTAACCAATAAAAAGCTGAGTATAGTCCCAGGTACCCAACTTCCTAGGTACATGCCATAAAGAGGGATCTTGGTCCAGGATGGGGGAAAAGTGAAACCCTGTCCTAAAAATAACCAAAGCAAGCCTGGCACTGGTGGTTAACACCTGGAATCCTAGCAATTCCGGAGACTGAGAGCTGAGGAGTGTCACTGCATTCAAAGCTAGACTGGGCAGGAGAGTCCATGAGGCACTTATCTCCAAAAACTGTCAAAAGAAAAAGCCGGAAGTGGAGCTGTAGCTCAAGGGGTAGAGCACTAGCTTTGAGCAAAAGAAGTTCAAGGACAGGACCAGCACCTAGCATACGTGTGTGTGTGTGTATGTACATGCACACATGTGCACATGCATACACACACACACACACACACACACACACACACACAGGGGCTGGAACTATGATTCATGATAGAGCCCTGACCTAGCCTAGCAAGCATGAAGCCCTGAGTTCAAGGTAAGTCACAGCTGAGAACACAAACATTTGCCAAGCACCTATCTGACCAAAAATATGAGGACTAGGGCGCACACAAGGCCCTGAGTTTCATCTCCAATACACCATGGGATGTAGAGGCAGGAGAATCAGGGCTTCGTAGCCTATTACTAATATATGTCCATCTAAAGATGGACCTGAAGTACAGTAGACAGATTCAGGAGGCTTCTGCTTGGCTCCTTGCATATTCATTTAGAAAAGGGAAAACCCGTAAGAAAGAGAGCAAAAGCCTAGACGGAGCTGTTGTTGCCTACAAAGCAGCTCCAGGGACGGAAGAACTGTTCTGGGTGTTGGCTCTGGTGGTAACTACTTATCTGGGAGAGTCATATTTGCCTAATTGTGTCCTTAACAGGATAAACTCAGTTTACAATCTCCAAGCTGAAAGATCATCACAACTAAATTCCAGCAGCCGACAGAAGTACAAGTGTCTTCTTGAGGAAGTGAGGAAGAGAAGGAGGGAAGTACCCAGATGCGTATGTGAAAGGACTGAGGGTAAGGAGTGGCTGGCCGACAAGCTGCTCAGCTGGCTGGACAGACAGATGGGCTGTCATCAGAGCGGAGGACTCGGTTGGACAGGACAGGACCTGGGTTGTTGGAGTAATCTCAAAAGCCTACTGTGGACCCAGAGTTACACTGCTGAGTTCCAGCCCAGGTGTGTGACTTGCAAGAACCCTCCTGTCCTTGGTAGTGAGAATATCTATCATTTTCATCCTCTCCCTTTGGACCTTGGCTCTGTGCCAGGCTTTCTCCTCAGATTTCCCTTGTATCCGATCATGTAATCCACTCAGCATTCATACTCTTTTTCCATCAAGAACAACATGCAGATTGGTGACATAACTAGCCCAAGGTGACCCAGGGAGCAAGTGGCAGATCTGGGTAGCCACTGATAATGGATAACTGGCAGGCATCCTATGTCTAATTCCCATTCTACCACAGAGATGGGGGCCCTGGGGCTAGAGAGGTACTCACCTTGGGCACATTCCGTCATTGGCTGACCTGAGCTTAAGCATCTCCCTTACATCCCAGGAAATCTTAGAGCACCCCTGCTCCCCTCTGGGGAGAAGCCACGTCATTCCTCCCATTCAGCCCATTTTTCTGGGCAGATCCTCCTTTAGTCCTTTTTAACCTTCCACACTCTTCCTACCTCCAGAGTCACAGATGGAGGAGGGGAAGAGCAGAGGAAGCCGTTTGCCTCCTCTGTAGAAGTCATAGCTTCTGAATTCTTTGTCCCATCAATACCTCAGGACCTGTCAGGAAACTTACCTCCTTCCTTCCCTTCTCTCCTCCTCTCTCCCACTTCCTCCAAGGCTCCATGAGCCCCAGTAAGGCCATCCTGATTATGAAAACATCTGGCAACTCTGTTACTGCAGCTGGGTCCCCAAATCTGGCCCCAGCCCCAGCCCCTGGCTGGCCCCAGTCCAGCTTTGAAGGATAAAGAGGGAAGACAGCCTTGGTAACTGCCAGCCCCTTGTTCCTCTACTGGAACACTGCTGGGGTCCCACTGACTCAGACCCCCCACATACAAGACTGACCTCTGCTCCCAGCTTCTCAGAGCCTTCACCCCAGGCCCAGCTGAGCTGCTGCCCCCATTTGGGCTAGAGGAAATGGCTGTGGCCGCTGCTATGACAACAAGGCTTTGTACTGTCTGCCCAGGACAAAGAAGGGTTTCTTGTCCTTCTTTGGGTCCCAGGGTAGTGGAGAGAGCAGCTGCAGCAAGGCAGAGGCTAGGAGGATGCTTCACAATGCTGAATCCAGCCTGAGGTGGGCAGCAACAGCCAAAGTTAAGGCCCCTTGGGAATGACAAATGTCCAGTCCCCAGCTGTCTCCACCGCAGAGATCTAGGTAGCATTTCCAAACAGGGCATGAACAGGTCCTTCTTCTGAGGGGAGGTACATGAATAAAAGTGCAGAAGAGATGCCGGGTGCTGGTGGCTCAAGCCTGTAATCCTAGCTACTCAGGAGGCCGAGAGCTGAGATCTGAAGGTTCAGTTCAAAGCCAGCCAGGGTAGGGAATTCCATGAGATCCTTGCCTCCAATTTGCCTCCAGAAAAACAGAAGTGGAGCTATGACCCAAATTGGTAGAACACTAGCCTGGAACAAACGATCCCAAAGATAGTGCCCAGGCCCTGAATTCAAGCAAAAAAAAAAAAAGGTGCAAAGTTATAGAACACAGCCTCCTTCTCTAGTCCAGAGAATCAAATACACGCATGCTTTGAAAGTACTCCTACTGTCAGCCCGAGGGGCAGGAATTCTCCTAAGGCCTGAATGCACTCAGGTTGGGACTAACAACTCAGCTCAGGCTCTCCACTCTCCTGCCACAACCCAGCCTCACACATCTTCATGACCTGCAAAAACAGCCAGGTGGTTCCAGACAGCCATCCTGACACTCAGGGCTTTGAGAGACATTCTGTAGTCTACAGAGTAATGACCTACAAAGCATCCATTCAGGCCAACCTGTGGAAACTAGCTAGCCAAATGAGCTTGGTGGCTCATGCCTGTAATTGCTACTACAGACGCTGACGCTGGGAGAATTGAAGTTGGACGCCAGCGCTGACAGAGACATTTGAGAGATCTTTTTTCAATGAAGAGCTGAACATGGTGACACACACCTATTTTCCTAGCTACATGGGTAGCTTCACAGATAGATCTTACAGGAAGTGAGAGCCTAGCTCAAAAATAACCAGCCAAACGCAGGCCTCCTAGAGGCATAGCTTTGTTGCAACAACACTTGCCTAGCCAGCACAAACTCCTAAGTTCAAATCCTAGTACCAACAACATCAAAAGGATACATACAGCGACTTAGCCCTGAGAAGCTCTTCTGTACAAAAGAGTCAGTCGGGAAGATCAAAGGTAAGGCCAAACTGATAATAGAGAGTGCGCAGAGCACTAAGATATAGGAATGAGATGAAGTTCAGTGGTCCTGGGAGAATTCAGCCACCAGATGAAGACCTCCATTAGGTGGGGGGGGGGGCAGGACAGGTGCCATTCCCTCCAGGCCTTACCTGGTCACAACAACCACCAACCCTCCCCCACACCAGGCATTGAAGGGCAATGCTGCTTCCTTAGGCACCAGTGGAGAGCACTCTGCAGGGAGCCACTGTAAGTTCAATTTTGAATGCATGGCCAGGAATTGATCTTCTTTCTGTGATGCTTCTTTGTTGTTTTTGAGCAAATTGCCCAGTGAGAACTTTTTCTGAGCTCTCTTGAAAATAGCAGACTGCTGTGAAGCAGGATGGGCTCCTGTGGAATCTTGTGCATGCCTCAGTAGTTGCTGCAGCTCTTCTGCTCAAACTTGCTTAAGAACTGCAGAAAGTTCTGCCAGCCCTGTTGTCCTCTCTGTTCACTGGAAAGATCAACCAGGGGACTGCTTAGCTTCCTCCCAACTCTGGACTCTATGGACATAGAATTCCAGTTAGTCAGCTTGCCATTAAAAATTATTTGGTCCAGGCACTGGTAGTTCAGGCCTGTAATCCTAACTACTCAGGAGGCTGAAATCTGAGGATGGAGGCTCAAAGTCAGCCCAGATAGAAAAGTCCACAAGACACTAATCTCCATCCATCACCCAAAGAAAGCCCGAAGTGGAGCTGTGGCTAGCCTTGAGCAAAACGGCTTAGGTACAGTGCTTGGGCCCTGATATCAAGCCTCAGGACACACACACACACACACACACACTATTTGTGTGGGCTGGGTACAGTAAGGCACGCCTACAATCCCAGCTTCTTGGGATTGTAGGAAGATCATATTTCAAGGCTAGCTGGGGAAAAAGTTAACAAGACACTATCTGAGCAAACAAGCTGGGAGATACATGTCTGTAATCCCAGCCACGTGGGAAGCACAGGTAAAAGAATGCTGGCACATAGCCAGATCAGAAAGAAAGAGCACATTTCTGAAAAAGAACTAAAGTGAAAAGGGCTGAGAGGGTGGCTTAAGTGAAAGTGCTTGCCTAGAATGTGTGAGGTCCTGAGTTCAAAACACCAGTAGTACAAAAAATGGGATTAGCATCAGCTAGGTTTTAGGGAGAAAAAAACAGACAGACAGACAGACAGACAGATAGAATTACATAGACAGGCATTTTACACGTACTCATGTATGTGAACTATATACCTACACCTCTTTCATGAGTCAATAGCCAGCTGTTCTGAGAGCACATCCTGACTCCGCCTCTTTCTGGTTACTTGACTTGGGCCAATCGTGTTCTGAACCTCTCCATGCTTTGGTGTCCTCATTGTACAAAATGAAGATGACAACAGTATTCCTGTGGAATTGGGGTGTGGTTCAAGTGGCAGAGTACTTGCCTGGCAAGCCAGAGGACCTGGGTTCAATCTCCAGTACTGGAAAGGAAAATAAACCAAAGTGTCTATGCCAGTGGGTGGTTGTGATTTGAATGCAATGAAGTATGTAAAGTTCCCTACCCAGTGTGAGACAAATGGTAAGCAATAAGTAACAGAATGTGACAATTAACCTGGGTGGGATATGTGGATGGATGGACAGATGGATAGAGGAGTGAAAGGAGCGCTTCTAACCTCCAGCTCTTGGGAGGTCTTGCCTCAGGCAGGCATAACCTGGAAGTCTAAATTCCACCCAGATAAGAGTACCTGCTGGATCAGACTGAAGATTTTGTCTGAAATCACATGGTTAAGTTGACATCCCCCATCCCTTTTCTTGCCTTGATTTTCCCTTTCCTACTTCCACGGCCTCCTCTTTGTCTCAGCACCTGCCTCTAAGGTCCTGGTCTCAAAGAGCCTGGCTGAGGGGCAGCCTCACTCTGCAGAGAGCGGGCAGCTCCTAAGCAAGAACGAGCTGGGAGGTGGGCACTGGTGGGTGGTGATGGGCTGAGCAGGGCTGAAGTTGGGGAAGTCCAAGCGGGAAGTGCACATCCCTTTCTCTGAGAACTGTTGATCATCCGATGAATGGACAGTGCTCTTTGACCCCTATCCCAGGGCAGTCACATGACCTGGACTCAGCCAATTATGTCCTCTGTACTGAGAATTGGGACTATGTGTGCTGCTATGAACTATGACATGGGTAAAGAGACACCTGACAGGAATCCAGCAGAGTGATCACCTGGGACCAGAGCACTGAAGTGGAAGACTCTCAGACTCCCAGATAGTACTTTAAAAAAAAGGGGGCCTCCCCATCCCCCAACATGGACAAGGATGCACAGGCCTGCTCCTGAGCCTAGAAAGTAAGAATGAGCAGCAGCCAGGGACGCAGGGGGGTGGGGAGGTGGGGGGACATGAGAAGGACAGTCCTCCTGACAGGACAGGGAGGCAACATCTGCCTGGGGATCCAAGACTGGCCACAGGGGAGACTGGAAGCCTTGGGATCACACATAAATCCTGGTCCTCAACTCTGGATTCTTAACAGCAGACCTTATCTGCAGGCAGAGCTAGCAGCAGAGTTGATCATCTATTTAAGTGGTCAGAGCTGCCCTAGGTGCTCCAGGCAGAGGGGGCTCCAGGCCCAGTATAGGTGGGGAGACTGAGGACACCCATGCCATGGCTGCCTCCCCAACCCTCCAGAGCCCTCAGCCCAACAGCCTAGAATTATCCTGCCATTAGCAGTGATCCATCCCCTTTGAGCACTGTGCATTTCATCACACCATCTCAGCATCCAACATTAGAAGATAACTGCGCTGGCAACATATGTCATTACTCATTAAGGGACTTTTTTCTGGATTATGGCTGGGGCTTAATGACTTGTTAAAGATGTTTAACACTTACAATTTTGTTTTTAATTTAGGAAGCAGCATGATCAAACTGCGCCCTGAGACTCTCTCCACGATTTGGTGAAATCTGGAGATGGGCCGGCTCAGAGGCTGTCTGTGCAGGGGAGGTGATCCTTAAATTGAATTGCAGCCCTCAGAGGGGTGTTTGCCCTGCCAGGATCTGACATGTTAATGGGGCTGAGGAAACAATGGGTTTCAGAGGTAATTGCTGAAGCAATGACTTCCAGGCAGCATTTGACTTTAAAGAAGTGTTTGCTGCTGCTGCTGTTTCTGCTGCTGCCATGGCTGCGGGGGGGGGGGGGGGCAGGGGTAGGGGGCTCTCCCAGCCTGTCTGAAGAATTCCAGACAGGTTGGCTTACCTGAAGAACTCAGGTGGACTTGCCCCTCCTGATGCCCCAAGTACCAATGTGTGGCTTTCAAGTGGTTATACTGGAGGCTACTTCTCCCAGAGGCTGCTGGAACACAATGTTCCTGCACCCAGTTAAGTCTTGATAACCGGAAGAGCTCCTCAACACAGAGGGGGCAGAGTCCACCGAGCCCCACAGTGCATGGGGTTGATGGCTGTTGTCTCACCTGGACTCTGCAGACTTTCGAGGGTTGGGTGAGGTGCTCTAGTCAATGCTTAGCCCTACATCTGAACCGCAGTCAGGATGCAGAAATGGCCAGCACTCAGCATCCCCTTCTGAACTCCAACCTTTCTAAACACTGTGTGCCCATTCATGTATGCCATCCACCCAGCCACTATCTGACATGGGACATGCTACATTCACTTCATGGATGAGGAAACCGAAGCTCCAGGAGCTGAAGAATCAGAGCCAGAATCTAAACTTCAGCAACAGAGGGGGCAGTGTGTGGGGGGGGGGGTGGGGGGATCAGTGCTGCTCACTCACTAACTTATACACAGGGAAGAGCTAACTCCACAGGAGGTCCGTTTCACTGCCAGGCTGCAATTGGCTTCTGACAGAGTCCCTCGCCTGCCAGGAATGCTGGACCAAATGATATGGAAGGGCAAAGGGAGGCAAAAAGCCTCTTCACTCGCAAAGGAAAAACCTGAGGAAACAGAAATGGAAGGCAGTATGTCACTCGCTGCAGTAGGAAACAGGACCACACTCACTGCCATAGCAGCCTTGGACAGGAAATGTGAAAGGGGAATGGACACAGAGTCCTGTTCTGGGAAAGGACCTAAGCAGACTCAAGTTGTAAAAAGCAGACTGGACTGGGGTTGAGACAGTGTTGCAGCTCATCCCTGTCTAGTTAGAGGCAGAAAAGGTTCTAGAGTTATGACCTTTGCTTTCTATACAAGGACCTCCAAAAAGACACCTTCCACCCCAATGCCTCGTGTCTCCAATGGGGAAATTTCTACAGGGAACCAAGACAGACCAGAGCTTCCCAGAGCAGGGCCAACCCATCAACATGGCCACCTCTTCAGCCTCCTTCCACTGTACACCCATGTGCACAGCACATGCTCCACCCCAGGCCTTTATACACACTCCTCTTCCTTCCCAGCAAGCTTCCAATACATTCCCAACCAGATTCGCCCTCCTCAGGGTCTAAGCAGAACTTCACACAAACATCTCTTCCAGCATGTCTTTGTTCAAGTTTGTGTCCCTCCTGCAAGATTCAAGTGCTGTGAGACCAAAGGTCTGATCAGGCTTATCTTTGGATCCCTCATATTTGGCATAGGCTAGTCACAAGTGGGTGGCCATAGTTGAAGGAGGAAAAGGAGAGGAGGGGGAGGGAGGGAGGGAGGCAAGGAGGAAAGAAAGATGGAAGGGAAGGGAAAAGAGAAAAGAAAAAAAAAAGAGAGGACAAGCAGAGGAGAGGGAGAGAGAAGAGGAGAAGGGGAGGGAGAGGAGGAGAGGGAAGGGGCAGAGAACAGGAACAGCAGATTGCAGCCCTCCTGCTGTGAAGGTCTGCTAGCTATCTGCTCAGGACTCTGGCTTTGTCTGGCTGAATTTCATTTGCATGGAGAAAGCAGGAAGAGGCAGGTATACTGTCTAACCCTTGGCAGAGTCTAGTTTGACCTCCAATTCAGCTGGTCCATTTTACACAATTTTGCTTTGTTGCCATTTTGCATTTTGATGGGGAAAGTGTGACATCTTCACTGTCATAGAACAAATAGAATGAGGACTACCACTGTTTTGCTGTAGCATGTATGTACGTGTGTATGCATCCATGCATGTGTGTGTGTGTACATGTGAATGCACAAAGCCTTTGTGATGTCCTCTTGAAGTCGCAAGCGTTTGCAGAAGGGGGTGGGACCGTTGCTCTTCCTTCATTCTTCACTCTGTTAAAGGTCCTCTGTTTCTCTGTTTAGGAGGCAAATGTCCTCATCTGTCCTATGGCTTTCCCCATCATTGTGGGTGGTGAGCACGCAGAGGCCCTGAGCCCAGGACCGTCCTCAAAGCCATGAGACTGATGCACGCACGTAGGAGGAATGGCACACGAGGAAAACAAGGGAAGTTGGGGTGCTGCTGCTCCCTGGTTAAGAGGTTGGGGCCAGAGATGGGTGGCTCACACCTCTAATCCTAATTACTCAAGAGGCTGAGATCTAAGGTTCGTGCTTCAAAACCAGGCTGGGCAGGAAAGTCCATGAGACTCTTATCTACAATTAACCACCAAAGCACCACAAGTAGAGCTATGGCTTAAAGTAGTAGAGCACTAGGCTTGAACGAAAATGCTCAGGAACAGTGCCCAGGTCCTGGATTCAAACCCCATGGCTGACAAATTACGCACAGACAGACAGACAGACTGGGAAGAGAAGGAGGAACCAGTAAGGGAAACCCAGAAAGGAAAGCTAACTGGAACAAAGTGTTTCCGGAAGGAGAAGAAAGTAGTCAGTCATGTCCAGGGCTGAGTGAGCTACTAAGGTAGGAATTAGATTTAGCCACATGTTCGGGTAACCCAGTGACAGAGCTGGGGTTCCAGCTAGGGCGCCCCACCATCAAGCTCAGGTTCTGCTGCTTCACAACGTTGTCGCTGGAAGAAAATCACCTAGAGTCACTACACAGTCTCACTCGTGCCAGCTACCATTTCAGCAGAATGCCCATGAGTTGGCTTAACATGAAGAGTAGACTTTAGCTGCAGACATGCTCCATCCAACTCCTGGCCCCGCTATCCACTGGAACGTGCTTCAAACAGGAAACCTCGCCTCTCAGTCTCTTCACGGAGAAATGAGAGAGGATGACACAGAGACACAAAATTACTAAATACAGTTCCAGGTTTGTGGTACACGAGTGGCATCTAGGAGTCACAGGCAACACCCGCCCCCCCTGCCTTGTCTTACTACTTCTTTATCACCGCAGGTCATTCTGGGAAGGCACCTTGGTACCTTGGACAGGGAGTTGCTTTCTGAATGAGTGAGGCAGGCAGAGGCCAGTGAACAGTGATGAGGAGGAGACTCTGATGAGGACGCAGGGACCTGGACAAACCTCAGGGGAGGTTCTAGGCAGAGCCATGCCTGGGATATTGCATCATCCTAGCAGTGAATAAGAGTGAGTGGGGGGACATGTCACCCTCTCTGCTTCCATCCGGCATGTAGCTGAGGTAAGGAGTCCAGGCTCAAGGCAGCACACCCCCGACTGTGTACAATGCCCTCAGGGGAGAGAGTGCATGGAGATGCCATATGCCTACGTATAAGGCAGGGTAGGAGATGTGAGGGGCAAAGGCTGGCATCTAAAGGCATCTAAAGTCTCCCCTCAGAGGAACCTGATGGTGAAGGTGAGGTGGAGATGGTACCTGCTGGGGCTCTGCTGGCTGGGCGAGGTCCATGCACCGTACAGGGAAGCTGGCTTCCCCTCCCTACCCTGTCCCAGGATAGCAACATGGTGGCAGGAGATACTCACAGGTGCTCACCGTCAACTCCCTTCCCTGGAGGGCCCTGGCCATGCCTCCCAGGGCACAGAGCTGAGAGAGTGAAAAGTCCTGGGCCACACCTAGTTGCTAAGCAAGACCACCGAAGCAGGGACTCTATCCATCTCCACCCAACCAAAGCTTTCTGTGCCTCCTCCTGCCATAGACCACATTACATACACCACCCCACCTGCCACCCTGAAAATGAATCATTTAAGATGCCCCTTTCATCCTGAAGCACCACACACACACACACACACACACACACACACACACACACACACTCGCCTCCTGAGCCGTAAGCATGTCTCCCTAGGTAGGATTTAAGGCAGCTGCAAAATGTCTCGATATTTTCAGAGGCCTTATTGTGCTTAAACTCGTTAGAGAGGCCATGGAGTTAATTAGTATATAGATTTTCCCATAGAAAGCTAATTTCCAGAATGATTTGCAGCCACTGGGTCTGTAACAGACTGCAATCTATTTTCTTCACAATTTTTTTTCCCCAAAAGAAAAGTCCAAATTGTGGTGACCAGATGACCGACCCATAGTTCAGGCCCAGCCCACCACTCCTTCCTGGGGTGTAGAATCCACAAAGATCTTTTTTTTATTTTTTATTTTTGCCAGTCCTGGTACATGAACTCAGGGCCTGAGCACTGTCCTTGGGCTTTCTCAAGGCTAGAGCTCTACCACTTGAGCCACAGCACCACTTCCAGCTTTTGTCTATGTATGTGGTACCGAGGAATCGAACCCAGATCTTCATGCATGCTAGGCAAGCATTCTATCACTAGGCCAAACTCCTAGCCCCCACAAAGACTCTTTCTCCACACCCTGCCCTGCCCAGTACACTGGCTCACACTCCAACCCCTGCATTTCCCCAAAAAGGGAACGTGGGTTGAGGGGACCCACTTTTCTACACACAGTGCTTGAGCTTGGGGACAGACAGACATGGGGACAGATAGACCTGAGGGTGGGTTATTTAACTTCTCTGTGCTTGATTTCCTCCACAGAAAATCAGAGCTGCAATCATTAAACCATGAGGAGTATTAGAAGGATCATTTGAGTGTGTGTGCATGTGTGTGTATGCATGCACGCACGCTCCTGTACTAGGGCTTGAACTCAGGCCCTGGTGCTGTCTCTTAGGTTTTTCACTCAAGACAGGGATCCTTGCCGGGCACAGTGGCTCATGCCTGTAATCCTAGCTACTTGGAGGATGAGATCTAAGGATCACCATTTGAAGCCAGCCTGGCACAAAAGTCCTTGAGACTCTTATTTCCAAGTAACCACCAGAAAAACAGAAGTGGTGCTATGGCTCAAGTGGTAGGACAGTAGCCTCTAGCTGAAGAGCTCAGGGACAGCACCCAGGCCAAGTTCGAGTCTCACAACCAATCCCCTCCCCCCAAAAAGACTGACACCCTAACACTTGACCCACAGCTCCACTCCTGTGTATTGTGCTGTTTAATTAGAGATTGGAGTCTCCTGGACTTTCCTGCCCCATCTAGCTTGAACCTCAGATCCTCAGATCTCAGCCTTCTCAGTAGCTAGAATTACAATCCCGAACCATCAGTGCCAGAATTCTCCCAGGATTCAGAGCCCTTATTCTGCTGTGCTTCTAACAGCTAGACAAGCAAGAGAGCGAGCCTGAGAGTGGGAAAGCCTGCCACCCATCCCTTCCGCATTGGGCCCTGGGAAAGTCAAGGCCTCCAGAGGTTCCCAGGTCCACCAACGGCACCTTGCTGCCTCGCTGGGTCAAGACTGGGCCTCTGAAGACACGAGCCCACTGGGAGCTGACACCTGACAGCTTGGTGACAGCTGGGACGGCTCCCGAAGCCCTGTGTGAGTGAAGACAGTACTAGTCGTCAGTGATCTGTGCCCGCCTGAGAGCCCTTGTCAGAAAATGTGACGACGTAGTGGACTGAATGCATTTCCCGGCCTTATCACACATCCGGGATTCAGCAGAGCGGGTCCTAGGCCGGGAAGCAGCCAGCCTCAGGAATTTGCACAGATATTGGTGTTTATCAGTAAAAGTCCAAATGAAGGCTGAGCCGAGAGGGTGACGGGAGTAATAGCTTGAGAACATGTCGTGGAGATAAGGAAAGGATCTGCTCATTACCCCCAAGGCCTCCCCTGGCACCCCACACTCCCAGCCTCTTTGCTCCTGGCTGTTGGAAGAGGTTACCTTTGTTCCTTCCACAGGTGGGGAAGGGAGGAGCTGCTTCCCCAGAGTGGAGCTCCCTTTCCACCGTGATCCCTTTATGCAAACATTTCTTGAGCAATGAGAGCCGCCCTATGCTGGATGGTGGGTGCTGGGTGAACCCCAATATAGGCCAAGCTCCAGAAGATAATTTGGTGCCACCTTGTACTATGTAGACACTAGCTACGTGCCAGATCCCAGAAGGCCTGGGTTTCTGGGCTCTTCGGTAGGTGGTAGGGGGTAGGAGGGATTGTCCTAGAATGTGCTGGCATAAAAAAATACCCTCTGAGCCATCTGAGGCCATATGGTTTATAAAGATCTAAAGAGGGCACGGTCCACTCTGGCAGGTTCCTGGGGCAGCCTTTGAGGTGTTCAGCTGGAAGGATGCATAGGACTTTTCCAGACCAATAAGAAGAGAAGAACATTGTAGGGAAAGAGACACTGTTGCAGCAAAGTCAGAAAAAAAAAAAGTGTTCAGACACTTTTGAGAAATGGTAGGTTGGCCAGTACTGGAGAGAAATGGTGGCCAGAGCGGCCAGGGAGCCGTAACAGCAGGAAGTGAGACTTCAAAGGAAGTAGGAACTGTCACAGGGAACATGACCCAGCTCAGAGGAGTGCAATGGGTCTGCAGAGAAACAACCCCCCCCCCCCCCCCCGTCAGCCAGCCAGTTTCCATCTTCAGTTCACATGTGAAGCATCTGTGCAGGACAACTCCTGAAGACTGCAGGAAAGAAGGAAGCATAGGAAATGGGATGGGAGGAGAAAGGGGAAACGGAGAGGAGAAGAGAAAGGGGAGTGGTGAATAGAGAAAGAAGAAAAGGAGAGAAGAGGAAGGGAGGGGGGAAGGAGGAAAGGAGAGGAGAAAAAGAGAGATGAAGGAAAACATACAGAGAGTTTCGTTGAAACTCCATGGGTTATAAAATGGAGGAAGCTGAGGACCCCCGAAATTGACTGAGCATGGAGTAGAACTGGACCTGCCAATTTCCAATCTGGGCTTTGTTGTTAAATCTGACCACCACTGAAACCCAAGGTAGACTTTGGTTGACCAGAAATGCCTTACTAGAATGCCACAATGGCCACCGCTCCAAGTTACACAAAGCACTAAGGCCAAGGACAGAATAATCCCCATTCACAGTATTTTTCTCCCTAAAAGTTTCCTGCATGTTTGCTTGGCTTCCATCTGCTTGAGGCAGGCCTGCTGGAGTTCATTCTCTGCTAGCCTCACTTTTCCTGGGTGTCTGAGGTAAAGACTTCCAGTTCTTTGTCTCTTTCAAATAAGGAATGTGATGCAAACGGAGAAGGTCAAAGGCCAGGGCAGCAGCCAAGACTAGACGCCCAACATCAGGCTCTTCCCCTGCTTCTCCCACTGGCACTTTTGAGGGATGGGGATTATCTAATAAATACTCAACCTCATTGCTCATCATGGCTGAATTCTGTGTGGTCTCTCTTGGCATAATCAAGCCTAGATCACACTCCCGATTGCTACAGGCAAGTTATATGTTGACCCATCTTCAATTTGACAGGCTGAAAGGATTATGTCTTTATTCAGTGGCAAAATGGAGCCTTGCCTGGTAAAGAAGAAAGCGGATGCGTGGAGCGTTCCTCCTGTGAGCCGCCTTCTTCACGGTCCCAGCAATTCAGTTCTGCCCGAGACTTGCATCACCCCATAGAGCACAAGTCCTACATCGGACTGAATCATTCCTTTGAAGGCAGTTGGGATTCTTCCTCTGGTCTTAAGGATGAAGAGACATTTACTTCCCCACCCCATTCTTACCCCCAAAGCAGCTTCCATTCAGCCATAGCCAGTGGTCCTTCTCACGAACAGTTTTGGCAAACACAACTGTCCCCAAGTAATTGTTTCTAGGGTACCTGGTGCCATAACCTTCACAATATCATGCAGAGGGAGACCAAGCCCTGACCTCAGGAATGAGCATTCATTGAGCACCAACTATGTGCCAGGCTTTCATGTGAGTTACCTTAGCAGACCCTCCTACCAGCCTCAAGGTGTGGCTCAAAGACATAGGGTTACGTTCTGGGGTACTCGCAGGTATGCATTTCCTTAGCTCACCCTGCCTCTGAGAAAAGAATTCCCTTGTTCCCCATCTGAGCCCTACTTCCCAAGTAGTGCAAACAAGCTCCTTAGCTGGGGATACTCTCATCCTGGTCCTTCAGAAAGCCAGCACTGCCTTCCCAGGTCACTTGGAAACTTAGTGGGTCAGGTGAAACTCTCACACTTGCAGACTATATAGGTTTTCCAGGGTTCCCCCTATCTCATAAGCCCAGCTCCTCTAGCCACCCCTATAGTCTCAGAGCCTGGCCCCTTCACTGTCTTCTATTCAGCTCCAGTTCCCCTGAAGGGTTAAAAGATGGGAACCAAATAATTTATTTCAAGATCTTCAAAAACAAATTCAAATTTTTTTTAATTATGTCAAATTAAGGCCATTAAAAGTTAAGCTGTGTACCAAGAGCATTTTCCTGGGAAAGGTGCTGTAACATCATTATTTCTCCCCAAAACGCACTTACTGTACATTTCTCAAAGCCATCAGCCTTGATTGAAGGCTAATGAAAAAGCTGTCCTGCGTCAGTTTATTCCTTGTATCCATTAAGAATAATTACGGCTGAACAATTTTTGATGCCTGTAACCTTCGAAAGCGTTGCTAATGGCATTATAAATTGCTCCTTGTCCAATGACTACGGCGCGATGCTTAATTCAAAGGCGCTCTGTCAACAGGACTGATTTGTGTGGCTAATGAGTGCGTTTAAAACAACAGCCTGGGCTCATGCATCCGAATGTCAATAAGAGGCCGAGGTTCAATAAGAAGGCTTGTCCACGATAATTAGCAGGGACAAGCGCCCCAGATCGGACCCAGTGTGGCTCTCACTGTCCTGTTTTCAAGACACTGCCAACAACCCTGAGGCCCCATCCTGGCATAATTCTTCCCTCCCTGGTTAGGGGTCATAGCCAGCAAAGATTGGGGCTGGAGACAGTGGCAGAGAAAGAGGTGTTGACCGGCTTATAAAGCAGCGATAGAGACTGGGAGTGAGCACACGATGGCTCCAGGACAAATAAGTTAGTGAAACTGGGTGCCATGGGCCCCCGGACACGTCGGAGGCTTAGGAAGAAGGCTCTCGGGCCTAGGCAAGCCCTAAGCAAAAATGCAAGACTGTCATCTGAAAAGTAACTAAAGCAAAAACAACCAACAGGAGCTGGAGGTGAGGTTGAGGTGGTAATGCATCTACCTAGCAAAGGTCAGATCCTGAGTTCAAGGCCTGCACTGAAGAAAGAGTGCGAAATGTGGTGTGTCATCATGGAGGTCATCACGGAGCCATGGCAGTGCACAGGCCTGTAGGTGCCAGGGGATGTGGTAGGACCCTGGTCTCCCAGCGTTCACCAGCAGGGCCAGGATACGCTGAGGTCAGCAGCCGGGAATTAGCCAGGCAGAGGGCAGGCTGCATCCTGCCATAGGGAACAACCTCCAGGAGAAAAAGAGTGTCTCCAAAGGTCCTGTCCTAACTCTACCCTCAAAGGCTCAGTGCCAGTGCCATCCCCTCCAGGCAGTCTGCCCTGATTTCCCCTTGCTTTCCTGTTAGGCTACAGATCTCAGTTAGCATAGAGGTCCCAGCGCTCAGCATCTCCTTGTGTTCTGCATCCTCTGGGTGCTCCAGCAGGGGATTGCATTCTGCATTCTCTTCTTCATTCCCTCTTGTCCTGAAGTGCCAACCACAAAGTCAGGCCCAGATGGATGGCCCTCTGCCAGGGCTCAGAAGCTGCCCACCGCTACTGTAATTCCATGCTTAGCTTCGGGTTACATAATCACTGGGATCTAGGGCGAGGAGCGGTGAAGTGGGAAAGAAATTGTGGGGCTGGAGAAAGTGTTCAAGGATAAGACTGTGTGGTCCCCCCCTCCCGACTCTGTCCTTTGTCCTGGACATGCAACAACATGCTTACCAGGCTGTAGACTGCAGGTGTGTGCAAGGTGCAGGGGAGGAGAAAGAAGGAGGAGAAGGAGGAGGAGAAGGAGGAGGAGAAGGACGAGGAAAGAGGAGGAGGAGGAGGACTTTAAAGGCTCAGCAAAGGCACTGAGCCTGCAGCATACGGTGAAGGGAAGCTCACACTTGCTTCAAGCGTGATATGCACAGACACAGGCCTTAAAAAGCTGTCAGGATTGCATGCAAGGACTTGATAGGAAAGGAAAAGTAGAGGCAAAGAAAGTAGCTGAGAGTTCAGCTGCCAGCTCCCTGGGTTCACATCTCAGCTCTGCCACATGGAAATTGAGACCAAGCCCAAGTTGCTTGCCATCTGCTGCCTCAGTTTCCCTCCCTGTAAGCAGACGGGTAACAGAGCCCAGCTCTCAGCACTGTGGTAAGGGTTGGGTGGTAGCATGGATGTAGAAAAGCGTAAGTGCTGGGATTGCTACAGTCCTAACACATCAAGTGCTGGGTACAAGTGAATCCTCAATGTATCAAAAAAGAAACAGGCAGGGAAGCACACGCTGTTGCACTCACAGGAGGTAGGGAGGATGGTGTGATGGCTGGACCAGTGCAGACACACAACTTGTGTCACACTGCAGCTCTGTCCGAGGCCAACCCAGGGCCTGATAGGAGAGGGCTCCAGGTGTTTGCCCGCAGGAGCCAAAGGAGAAGACATTGTGTGAGGGAGGGGGCACTTCAGGCCCTCCTCTTGCCTGCCTACCTGCCTGCCTGCCTGCCTGCTTGCCTGCCTGCCGGCGCCCCTCACCTCCAGGGCTCTCCAGGTGCAGAGGCAGAGGGAAGGTTTCCAAGAATGGGCTGTCATGATCTGTCTCCCCGGTTAGAATGACAAGCCTCAGGTCTGTGTCTCTGCAGACATTTCCTGGGAGGAAATGATATCTAAGAACCCCACTTTCCACACCCCACATCTCCAAGGAGATCTGTTCCAAAAGTCTTTGCTTCTTTATGAAAAGTGTGCTTTCAATACCAATATTATCATTCATGCCTATTGTGGTGATGAATGGTTTCACACACATACACACATATGTATTATATATCATACACATATGGATCTTATCTATCTGTCCAATATGCAGGTACGGGGCGTAAACCCAGGGTTTCACACTCTCATTTGATTTTTTTCACTCAAGGTTGGTGCTCTACCACTTGAGCCACAGCTCCCACTGCCAGCTGTTAACTGATTAATTAGAGATAAGAGTCTCTTGGATTTGTTTGTCCCAGTTGGCTTCAAATTGCCATCTTCTCATCTCAGTCTCCTAAGTGGCTAGGATTATAGGCGTGAGCCACCAGCACTCTGCTACGTGCACACATATATAACATCCACCCTCCCAACTATTCTTATTCCCTCCCCCAGGTCCCCTGTCCTTCCTTAGTGTGGTCCCTATACTACTTTGAGGTCTCCTTGTGATTATTGTTCTTACTATGGTAGCATACACAGCTGAGAGAAAACGCATCATCTTTGTCTTTTGCATCACAATGTCCTCCAGTTTCGTATATTTACTTGAAAATGACGGGCTTTTATTCTTTGAGGTCGAATAATGCTTCACAGTATATACATTCGTATGCACAGATATACTATATTTTCTTTATTCATCTGTTGACAGCACCGGGGCTGACTCCATAAATTAGGTCTTGTAAATGGCGCTGTGATGATACAGAGTGCGCAGGTGGTTTGCTCACATAGTAGTTTGGGTTTTAGGCTTTTGGTTGCACTCGTTTTCATTCCCACCAGCAAAGTACCAGAGCCTAGCCGGTATTCGTTATTCTTCCCCCCACCTTGGTTATTCTTTCTCCCCCCCCTTCCCTACCATTTTCTTTTCTTCTTTCTCCTCCTCCTCCCCTTCCATACTGGAGATTGAGCTCAAGGCCTTGTGTCTGCTTAAGAAATGTTCAACCACTTTGAAATATATTGCCTGGGCTAGCCTCGAACTCGCCATCCGGCCTCCTTACCTCGGAGCTGGGATCACAGGCATGCAGCACCACCCCCGGCAGAAGAGATGACAGCCAGGAAGCTGAGATGGGATCCATCCTGCAGCCTCCGACTCCCACGCAGAATGACCTGGCAAGACCCAGGCTCTGCCTCCATGCGTGGAGCTGCCTGCGGTTCCCCACCACAGAAAACCTCTCCAAAGTGCCCATCACCTCCAACTTCTTTAACCCAGCTTCCTCTGGGGCTTCCATGGCAACACCTCCGGTTTCCTCCAGGCTCTTTTGATTTCCTCTTTCGCCTTTCTCTTAGCTATCTACCTTCCTTCTCCATGCTGCGCTGACCTGAGCATCACTTTTCCCCTGTGGGAACTGACTCCACTCTCCCTTCAGCCTGTTCTCCTCTGGGCTAGACTCTGTGGCTACTGAGCTTTAAACATCTCTATCTACATGTCCACAGGTCCAGGGCAACTCTCACCTCAGCTCTCCTGGGCTCTTTTTCTCTATTCTCCACCACAGCTGGTGGCTGTGGGTGTCAGCCCAGCACATGGGCAGCTGAGGTAAGAAGATCATGAGTTTCAGGCCAGCCTGGGCTACAGAATGAGTCTAAGGACAGTCTGTGGTATGTATACAATGAGATCCTGCCTCACAAACAAAGTGACAAACAAACAAAACCACAACCATCCAGCCAATTAGCCAAGGAGAAATGGAAAACCTTGAGATGCTGTATGCAAGACAACTGAGAGTGAATGTACAATGGGTTTTTATTTTTTAAGGATTTTACAGTGTCACAGATACTGTCTGTATTACTATTACTGCATTATTATTCTTATATACGGCATTTTATTTTTAAGGGGGGGTTGCTGACAACCCTTTGTTCATAGGAATATATTCAAGAGTTAGCCTGAATAGGAAGAACTTCAAATAAGCCATCTAACAGAATCTATGATTACTTTAAAACGTTATTCATCCTAGAAAAAAAAACTCAAACCTGTCGGTCAGAGATGGAAACAAAATTTGATGTGTTTTTTTTTCAATTAGAAATGTATTTATATATTTTAATTCACAAAGCACCTGCGGGTATAAGATGCATTGCATGTGTAAACACATGCATGTGTGTTTGTACATATTGACCCATGTGTGGAGCAACCCCTTAGATGATCACATCTAAATTTTAAGTTCCCCAAGGACACAGGTTGTATCTTCTTCCTGTCCCCCACACACAACCTGGCACATGACTGATGCTCAATAATTACTTGTTGAGTGAAAGAAAGTGGAGACAGTGCGGTCAATAAGAAAGAGCTGATGTAGCAACCTTCCCCTGGGCAGCGTCTTGATGGGCCTTGACCTTCTGTCAGTTACCAGCAACGAGAACGGGGCAGGGGGGAAGCAAGAACCTGAATAGCTAATGCTAGGAATCTGCCAAGTACCAGGGACTATTTCCCAGGGTTGTCACGGCCTCTGTATCCCATCAGAGGCTGGCTTCCATCTCCACCCCCTCACAGCACACACACACACACACACACACACACACACACACACACACACACACACACGTACTCCTCAGAGGGCACTGACCACTGCTGTCCTTCCTGATATGGACGTCTTCAGTGCTCTTATCATTGCTCCTGGTTCTTTGCAGACTACCTCAGCACCTATGTATTTGCCTACACCCTAAAGGACCCCAATGTGGGGATCCATGATCTGTGGACCTCTGGATTCTCAGCACCCCAACTACAATAGGCTGGAAATGACCACATTCCATTATGGCTCCTGCATTCAAGACAAGGTGTCTTTCTCTATCTTGTGCTTTTGGGTGACTCACTATGGCCAAAGTGATGTCATACTTTCCCAAGCCAGCCTTACAGGAAGATGAGACACAGCGTCTGGTCAGCCCATGGGCTCCTCATCCCAGATTGCCTGAGACCTGCCAGCCTTATCCAATATGGCAGTGCACACAATGATGTGTCAGTGATCCATCTCCCTCAGCCTCCATCCCTCAGCCTCCATCTCCCAGTACCACAGCATCCAGAACCACAACACCCCTATACCAGGGAAACTTTCTACCCACCCTGACATGAGCCTGAGCTCTACAGCTTCCTTGCTGTCTTATTTTTGTGACACGTGCCCTTCAGTTTTACCAATACCAGCAGCCCTTCCTCCACCCATCTTCCCACCCTGCCTTTCTTGCCTTTGTTTCTCTCCCAATCACATCTGGATCCCACACGCTGTCATCTCACCCTCTCCTCTGTTTTTTGCCACTCCTGGGCCTTGAACTCAGGCCCTGAGCCCTATCCTTGGGCTTTCTCAAGGCTAGAGCCACTGGAGCCACAGCACCATTTCTGGCTTTTTTCTGTATATGTAGTACCAAGGAATCAAACCCAGGTCTTTGTGCATGCTAGGCAAGCACTCTTACCACTAGGCCAAACTCCCAGCTCTCTGCTGCAACTTTGATTGCTTTGACCCCATCTTCTACCACACCCTTCAGAAGATCTAGACCCTCACCTAGATCAACTCCTTCTCTGCTTTCTATGCCTAGCACACATATTGCCAAACACTGCTGCAGAAAAAATCATGCTGCCATACAAGAGAACTCTCCACTCATCCGAGGGGTCTCACAGTTGCCCAGCAGGCCTCCGGAGTGTTCCTAGACAGCTCCCTGTCACATGACCCCTTGACCCCTGTCCAAACCCTCATCCCCCCTCTCTCTCCTTAACGCCCTACATACTCCATAGGCTGAAAGTCTTACTTCCAGGGCCACCATCATCCTGCCAATACCTTCAAGCTCTAGTAAGGCCCTGAGCTCCCACTCAATGTTCACACTCAGCACAAAGCTCCCCTTCTTTCTACCTGTGATCCATGAGAGGAACACAGGCCACAGGCATCAGTGTCAGATCTGCTGGGTAGAAAGTCCCCTGTGTGCCCTGTGATGGAAGACCAGCAGGACCATGTCTCCTCCCACGGGGCCACCTGTCTGTCTCTTCTCTTTATTTATCCCTCAGATGGGGATGGAGAGAGAGAGAGAGAGAGAGAGAGAGAGAGAGAGAGAGAGAGAGAGAGAGAGAGAGAGAGAGAGAGAGAGAGAGAGAGGGACAGAAAGATAGACACATTGTTAACAGTGACACAGATGGCCCCTCACCCTTATACATTCTCTCCAGTGTGACTTCACCAGTCATTTCCTGTCCCACTCAGTGGGATAAAGACCCTAATAACCCAGGCTCCTGTAGATAGACGCCTCCTGACCATATCAGCACACTCTCTCCACTTTTCACTCACGGGGTGACCACTCCCTCGGAGTTTAACTTTCTTGATCGTTAGCATTGATTTCCCCGCCCTCCCCTCCCATCCCCCCCCGCCACACGCACACACATACACTCTCTGTGCCAAGTGCCAGAGCTGATTGTATTGGCTGAAAGGATATACACACAAAGCCCTCTGAACATGGAATCGTGGGATCCATCTGAACCATGAAGCCCTCACCCCCAGCACCAGCCCAGCTCCTCCCAGGGCAGCAAACCTCACTTCCAGGCTCTGGCTCCCATCTCCCCAGCTCTCTCTGTGTGCCATTTATTTTTCCACACAACCAGATGGATGGACAATCAAGATTCAGAAGGTATAACCAGGCCCTGGGCGTAAAATGTACATTCAAGATGCATGGCAAAGGGCTCGTCAAAGCTGGAGCCCTCTGTCAAGTTACATACAAGGACTTGGGGCAGGGAAGACCTGGAGAAGACAGATAGGGAGCCTCTGGGAACCAAATAACCACCAGCAGCTATGCAGAGAGAGATTGGATTGTTTCACACGGGAGGAGTCTGGGCCATTTACCTGAGGACCTGTGGTCAGACTCCAAGCAGAACAAAGGCTGGAGGAAGATCCGGTTAGAGATGGGAAACTAGTCAGAGGAAGCTTGCGTGGCTGGGAAGGCAGCCAGCCCAGGCCAGGGCTGTGCTCAAGGCCCATCGCAACAGGGTTTTCCAACAACAGAAGTAAGCCATTGGCTGCATTGGGGCTGGTGGGGGCCCAAAGGCCTGAGACCGTGTGAAGAGGAGCATGATTTTGTCCATAAACATCTCAATAGCGTGATTAAGTGAGCATTGCAAATCGTAACCCTTTCCTTTAACGCACTTTTCCTGAATTACCGCAGGAGCCAGCAGCCAGGAGCCCTGGACAAATTGCTGGAATGGGCAGTTAAGCGGGGAGGTCGGAGGTTAAATGAACACGGTTGTTTATGAAGACACAGCCCGAATCCATTTGCATTTTAATATTCTCTCAGTGAGACGGAAAGCCACTTTGAGGACAGCTTGTTTGGAAATCCCATTAACGGGTTATTTATGGGGCTCGCGGCTGCATGACCCTTGCCCTTGTTTTGTTAAACATGAACCAGACATGAATCAGACGGCAAGCGGGCTAGCTACTATTGTTTCCTGCAGCACGAAATGTCATCGGATTCAATTATTCTGAGGTTGACACTTTCTGAATTATCACCCTCATAATGCTCAATTTTCCCTTTTTTTTCCCCCTTTGGTCAACTTGATTATTTCTGTCTTTGTAAAAAGCCAACTCTTGGAGAAGCCATTTCCCTGCCGTGAGCTGTCAAGGAAACTAGACATGGCTCCAGAGGCTGCAGGCCTTGTCTTAGGGCTGGGTGGTCAGGTGACCACACCCAGAACAACAGCTGGTCACCTCTGCACCCTGCTTTGGGGTGTGGGGATGAGCCCTTAGGGCCCTATATGTCCTGAGAAATGAACTCCTGGAGTTCCATTCAAAAAAAGAAAGGAAGGAAGGAAGGAAGGAAGGAAAAAAGAAAGAAAGGAAGAAAGAAAGAAAGAAAGAAAGAAAGAAAGAAAGAAAGAAAGAAAGAAAGAAAGAAAGAAAGAAGTAGAAATTGGTTGTGAAGGAGAGGAAAAGGAGTATTTCTGGAAGTTCAGGGTCCTTCAGGAAAAGTTCAGTGGACTAGAGAGAGACTTATTTTAATTTGAATAGTAAAATAAGGCAGGAAGTGCTCAGAGAAGGGAGAAAGTACCCTTTCTAGTTAGAACTCTGTGCATCCTTTTTTTCAGATAGATTCTCCCCAGAATGAATGTTTGCTTTAACAATAAAACAAATCCTGCTAGAGGGAAGAGCCAGGACTCAGACAGATTTGTCTCCTCAAAGTGGCCCCTGGCATAGAGAATCCACACAAAATCACTTGACAAGAATCAAAGAAATACTACAGCCTGGGGCTAGGCGTGGTAGACTATATTTCTGGTTCCACCTACACTGCAAATAAAGTAGAGCTGGGTCAAGGTCTGAGATTAGCCAGGGCAAAAATATTAGTGAGACTCTATCTTGAAAAATTGGCCAGGGCTAATAGTACATGTCTATAATCCTAATTATTCAGGAGGCATAATTAAGAGGATTGAGGTCTGAGACTGGGCCCAAACAGTACTTAGACCCTACCTGAAAAAGAACTAAAACAAAAAATAGCTGGTGGTTATGTATGGCCCAAATGGCAGAGCACCTGCCTAGCAAGTACCAGGCCCCTGAGTTCAAGTCTGGGTGCCAGCTATTATGCCACCCCAAAAAGGGAGAAGAATTACAACAGCCCAACAAAACTCCTTGTGGGTGGGAGTGAAGGATAATGACACAATGACAGGGAAGCAAATCCCCCTCCATTGGCCTGCCTTGCCTATCTCTAACCACTGGGGCCCACATTACCTTTGAGGTAATGCCAAGAATCTAAAACCACCCCAACTGCCCTCCACAAAGGGCCTCGGGGACTTGGCATGCTAATACCCCAGCTTCCTCTCACCCGTGCAAGCCCCCAGAGTTATCTGGGATGAAGCTGCAGCTTGTTTTGGTCTTGCTATGGCTCTTCCCGCCTTCCTTCCCTTTGCATCTCACACCTCTGGGTTCCTACTCACCCCCCAAGCACAGTATTTGCACTAGAACCTTAGTCTGAGGAGCATCTGACCTCGGCAGTTGGACCACTCCAGAGTGTTCCCTAAAAGGGCTCAAGCAGGGTTCTGAGGCCTGAGTGGGCCTTGTTCTCACTGCCCAGGTGCGGGGCCTGCTGTGAGAGCACCTGCCTGCCTTCGGGAACTCTCTTTCTACTACTTTTTTTTTTTTTTTTTCAAAAAACCTCCGGACCAAGTTTAAAATAGATCCCTCCTTATGAATTGGCCGTCTGAGGAATTCTCCTCCAGTGGTTAATTCAATCTTAATAGACGCTGATTTTTTTTCTCCCTGAAGAAAAGGGAACAATAGATCTTTAGAACAGGTTTATAAGTGTCATGATTTTTCTACTAATTTACGCTGCATTCTCTGCTTCAAAATGTGAAATTACCTCATTGTGTCTCTGAATATCCTCTGTGCTTGGGCCTGAAATTAAGCTCGCCAGCGAGAAGCCTAAATGACCACAATTTGCTGTGTGAAATGCCCTGATTGCAAGAGCAATCCCCAGCAATCCCCAACCCCAGCACAGCCCGGCTCACTCCAGCTGATTGGCCTTCCCTCCTGGCTTCGCCAAATACACCTGGTGTGCTACCTGCCACGTGGGGGAAGGGCACCGGGGAAAGTCGCCCGCTAGGCCCATCCATCTCCTAACATCTGGCCACATCCCAAGACCAAAAGAACCCACAGTCCTCACTCAACACTCCCCAAAGCTTTGTGTTGTTGCATAAACAAGTGGCCTCATGGATAATCACAGCCCATATATCAGCCTCTTCTACCACCTCACAGCCAGAACCCATGGCCCCTCATTCTTTCTGAGATGCCCTGCCATTCTCAGTTGTCTTTTCCTGTGCCAGGTCTTAGTCCCTCATGAGAAGATGTGGTATCACTGGGTGCCAGGCCCTGTGGTACCCAGCTTGTGGCTGCTATCCATCATTTCCCTGGGCCTCAGTTTCCTCATCTACAAGAGAAGACAGGAATTGTACACAAGATGACCTGAAGAATGGCCACTTAGGACTGACAGCACAGTTAATGATGCCCTGTGCTGGGCACTCGGTAAAACTACTTGTGAATCTGTGTGTCACAGATTAAGACGTGCAACCATCCTAGTTTTATTTTTCTGTAATACACACAATGTTGACTTCACAGGGGTGCATTTCTGTGTCGTACAATCTCATTTAAGGGAATTCTCATTTGGGGTCAAAGGAAAGGGTGGTTCAACACATGCATTTTCTCTCATCTCCTTGGTGCAGGCACCCCTGCTTCAGTTCTCAGGTAGGGGTTCCAGGCCCCTGACCCTAAATCATGGATGACCCTGAACCCAGCACCAGTCCTCTGTCAGACCAGGCTCATCAACCATCTCTCTTCCACTCAACTGTTTCCCAGGGACTAATAGCTCCAGAAACTTCCAAGGGTTCCCAGGCCTTTTCAGACATTTTCATACAGTGAGTGACTTCCACTCCAAGCTCACATCTCCTTGGCTCCTAGCTTTCTAGGAGGGGCAAAAAGCTATGTCACCTCTATGGCCCCATGGTAGCTGTTCTGCCCCAGCTGGTCCTAATGCTGAGCCCAAGGATTGGGCTTCAAGCACGACAGTGGGTGTGGCTTTAGCTAGTCATCAGATTTTCTGGAAGTTTTGCAACTCACATCACTGAAATTTCTCACCTCACCATTCTGAATTCTGGAAGGTCAAGGTCAAGGTGTTGGCATGGCTGACCCCTTCTGAGGCCTGTCAAAGAGCCCTCGGCTTCCCAGCTGGTTTCAGGCATCCTTCTTTGCTTCTGGTGGTTTACAGTTAACCCTGGGCAGTCATTGGCTGGAGGACACATCACCCCCATCCCTACCGTCATTGCTACATGGGGGTCTCCTCATGGGTGATTGTGTCTATGTCTCTCATCAAGTTTCCCCTTTTGTAAGGACATCAGTTCCGTTGGATCAAGGTCAACCCTAATAACCTCCTGTTAACTCCACACCCTCGCAAGGACTTTATTTTCTAATAAGGACATATTCTGAGATCCTAGGGGCTAAGACTTCAGGAAATGAATTTTAGGGAGACACATTTTAACCCCTCTAAAAGCCAGCTACTAAGGAAGAAGCACTTTGTCAACTTCTATCAGCAATCCAGTTACAAAAGCAGGATTGCAACTCCAAGCCCACATACCTTTACCATATCTTCACACACACACACACACACACACACACACACACACACACACACACACACACACACACACTGGCAGCATAAGTTGGGGAGAGGTTTGAGAGAGGCATCAAGAAAAAGATTTGGCCATGACCCAATAAGGCCCAGAGCAGCAGCATCTGTGACAAGTCTCATCCAGACCCAGAAACTAGGCCCACACAGCCCAGCTCCAGCTGAGCATCCCTAATGGGCCATCCGACTGCACCAAAGAGCTTTTGAACAAACATCATTTATCTTACTCCAGTGCCGGCCATGGGAGTGGCTTGCACTCAGGGAACGCAAACCCTAAATGCAACATTAAAATGATTTTCATGCTCACCGTCCAGCGCCAAAGCTGGGGTCTCCCATCTCCAGCGAAGCCCATCTTGACGAGGAAGCTGGGAGCCTGAAAGGCAATTTTGTTAATGCTACTGGGAGGAGCGAGCAGGTCTGGAAACTCATCCATCATCTTATCACACGGGGATGGACTCAGAAGATAAAGCTTTCATCTTCTGCGGGCGGAGCCTCTTCAATTAGTCTGGGAGAGAGGAAGAGGGGCAGTGGGAGCAGGGACAGACACCTTGAGGAAAGAAGGAAAAAGGGAGGGAGAGAGGGAGGGAAGGATGGAAGGAAGGAAGGCAGGAAGGAAGGAAGGAAGGAAGGAAGGAAGGAAGGAAGGAAGGAAGGAAGGAAGGAAGGAGAAGGGAAGGAAGGAAGGAAGGAAGGAAGGAAGGAAGGAAGGAAGGAAGGAAGGAAGGAAGGAAGGAAGGATCCTGTGAAACATCCTGTGAAGAAAAGCCAGGGAAGGGAGGTAGCCTTTCTATCGTGTAAAGGAGATAGCACAAGAGGGAGTGGACAGTTTTCCACTTAGCTCAAAGCCCTTCAGAGGAAAAAGCAAACCTCAGTCCTCATACAGCTGGTCCAGTCGGCCCTACCCCTAGGGCCTTCACAAACCAAGTGGGGCTCACCTGAATACCCCCCGACCCCCGTCCTGGTCTCGAGACTGTCGGGGGAAAGGATGAGGATTGCCATCTCTCTGCTCAGCAACTCTTGTTCCTCTTGGGCACAGCCTGACCTTCAGGCCATGAGCCAACCTCAGAGAGGCCACCAGGATCCAAAGCCACTTCTGGCAGGTGGGCCTAGATAAACCAGGAGAATCTTCCCAGGGGAGGAAAATGTTGTTTGCATGAACTTGGTCTTGGGGTGGGGTTAGTTATACTGCCACTGTCTTCATCCTGACACATTGTCGCCTGCTATGGCTGGACTCTCCCTGAGTGCATTGATTATTGATCAGCCTGCCAATAAGTCAACTAGGGATTTACTGAGCAGTATCCACTCGGTGCTTAATGGGCCTTGCTCTCTGCCTAGCAGGCAAGCAACACTGACTGACGCGCTCTACTGATAATAATACAAAAGGAATGCAGCTGTCACCCCATGGAGCACGGCCATGTGCTGAAGAGTACTGCATGAACTGCTTGCGGCCTTTCTCTCCCACTCTACCTTCTATCTCTCTCCCCTATTTTGACCTCCAGGACCTAGCTAATCACCCACATGTTTCATGTTCCAGACACAAGCCATTTCCTTGTCCACCCTATCTTGCACTTCTTTCAACTGGCCATCTTCTATTTGTGCTCCAGGGGTCTACTTAGGGATAGTTCCTCAGGAAGCCCATCCGAGCCCCATCTTCAGTGAAGTCCCCCCTGCTTCTTGCTAGTGACACCCAGCTGAGAAGACGAATCGAGTCTTGAAAACCCATGGTTTCCCCATGGCAGACATCACCAATGGATCATGACACCAATTCATAGAACTTTTGGGGCGCAATTGGAACTGTCTGTTTTGGTACACAGAAGTCAGATGACCCACGTGCAGAGCTGAGCATAATACCTGGCCCTCTGCAGAGCATTCATGCCAGATGTGTGGCACAGAAGTTTCCAACCCACCCCCATCACAGTCCACATTGTCACCTTCTTGATAATGGTGGTTGCAAGTTGATCTGAAAGATAAAGAACACCACAACAAGGTAGGGACCACTTCAGAGAAGGATATGATCTGATCCATCAACAGAACAAATGACCTCTGGCCTGTGCCTGCAGCTAGGATGGGGAGCTGAGCTGTGAGGAGGCCAGGATGGGGCAAGTGGCTGAAGTCCTCTGTTCTCTAAATGTCTTAACTACTGCTAGGCCCAGTGCTGTACAGTGCTCCCCCCAAGAGGGCATTTAGTCTCTCCTTCCTGGGAACCATCAATAAGTTTATATTAATGCCATTTTACCTGTAGGGAAACCAAGGTCCTGATGGAGTCTCTTGACTCATGTCTGCATGTATCACTCCCAGGCTTCTTTCCCTACAACCAGCTCCCCCTTTCTGGCCCTACTCTTTGAAATAAAAGCTAGGAGTGTGTGTGTGTGTGTGTGTGTGTGTGTGTGTGAGAGAGAGAGAGAGAGAGAGACAGAGACAGAGACAGAGACAGAGACAGAGACAGAGATGGGAGGGGGGAGATAACAGTGAAAGTTGAGATGGAGCAGAATTTTGAAAACAGCCCCTAAAGATCCCCTAGTGACATATGTAGGTAAGAAATAAAATTATTCTAAGAAACAAATAAGTACAGAAACTAAATAGCACCTGCCTGCCCATCACTTCCTTTCTTTCCTTCTTTCTTTTTGCTCAACCTGACTTCCTCCCTCTCCCTTCTCACCCCCATCCCTGGCCTCCTGGCCAGTGCAGAGAGGCCTAGGGGAAGGAAGGAGGGGCAGGGTGGCCTGTTGTAAGTGAGCGGGACTCCCCTTCTCTGAAGACTGAAGCAGTTTCCTGTGTTCTATGTAAATGAGCTGTTTGTAAATGTGCATGGGTAATGGAGGAGCTGTCAGGTTGTGCTGGGGGCTGGCTGAGATGGAGGAGGACAATAGATTCTGTGCTCTGGGGTCAGGCCTGGGGGGAGGGCACTGTGGGGGCCCAGGAAGCTGGGCCAGAAGGAGCCAGATGTAGAGGTCGAAGGGAGCTGTGTTGAGGCCCAGACTGAAGCCTTGCTTTTACCTGGAGCCTCAGGCCCCGAGGTGGCCAAGAGCAGTAAGCCTGTGCTGACAGCTGGGGTGGGACAGTGCCATGTGCCAGTGTAAGGAGGAGAGGCCTGGGGCACTAGGGCAGCTGGGACACTGCCCGGGTGCCAGGAAGAGGCTGCAGGGCAGCCTCAGAGTCGCAGCTTTGGAGAGCTGGGAAGCCCCTGGAACCAGGACCATGTGTGAGCTGGGGACGGGAGGGACCCAGCAGCCCTCTGGGATATTGACCTGCTCAGGTCCCAGAAAGCAGGCCAAGGCCTACACAGCACATAATGATAGCCCTGCGTACACATTTAATCGCAGGTAACAAAATAAAACTACTCAGTTAGTGGAAGTGCAAGGTGAGGTTTCTGACCAGGTCATGGGGTCCAAGAGGGAAACAAAGCACAAACTGGCACAAACTAGCACAGACCAGCACAGACTTTCTCCAGGCTATAGATGGCCCCTTAAGGCTCTTCTCTCTGCAGATCAGGCCTGCCTCTGGATTCCTGTGTCTCCATTTCCTCCCTTTCACTGCCCTACCTCACAAGCCCCACTTTCAAATTTCCCAAAGAGGATCTGCACAGGCCAGGGCACCTCGGGGGAGGGGGGGACAGGGAGGTAATAGTAGTCATTCCTTGACTGGCCTCACTCATTCATTCAATGAAACTTGTGAAGCCCTTGCTGTGTGCCAATTTCTGAATTTCAGAAGAGATTGATGAGACAGAGCTGACTCAGTGCGCAGGCCCTGAGGACAGAAAAATAAAAGGTCAAGCAGTGCCAGGTAAAGGGAAGGAAGGACAGGGCCTAAGAAAGTCTCCCTCCCACATGGTGACATCTGATAGGAAAGTTGAAGAAAACTAAAGAGACAATCAAGTATCAGGAAGAAGTGCTACAAGAAAAGAGAAGCAGGGACCAAGGCCCAGGGGTGGTGAGTTGTGATGGATGAAGAAAAGCAGGCTACTCAACACTGCTAGAGAAAGATTGGCAGTGGCAGGAATAGAAGGGGCAGAGATTAGTGGAGTGAGAGGCCTAGACCCAGCAGGGCCTGCAAGCCTCTGGGAGACTGAGGTGACTCTGGACCACGGAATAGTATAATCTGACTTTTCTCAAGGTGCCATACTCATGGCCGTCTTACCCACCTCCTGCCACATCTACTGATTTGCCAAACAAACTGTACCCAGTCACAGCCACAGAGTCCCTGTAATTAAAAATAAAACTCGAGAGCCAGGTGCCAGTGACATATGCCTGTAATCCTAGCTACTCAGGAGAATGAGATCTGAGGATCACAGTTCAAAGCCAGCCTGGGCACAAAAGTCTTTAAGACTCTTATCTCCAAATAACCACCAAAAGGAAGTGGCACTGTGGTTCAAAGTGGTAGAGTACTAGCCCTGAGCTGAAGAGCTCAGGGACAGCACCCAGGCCAAGAGTTCAAGTCCCATGACGGATAAAAATAAAAATTTTAAATTAAATAAATAAAACTTGAAACCCTTCCAGGGCCTCTGGATCCTCCCCCACACTTCTGTGCCCTGAAACAACATCACACAAAAGAGATGTGTTGCCTGACTTTTTCAGATTCACAAATGTGGTGAATGACACCATGTAGAAGTACAGGAGAATTGATATACCATGGGGCAAACTTTTATGAGGTGAGAGGAGAAAATGAGAGACTAAATTCCCTCTAGGGCTTAGCACCTATTGACACATGCTATACCAAGGCCAAGTTTGTAACCAAGCCTGTTATAAAACCATATATATTAACACAGCTGGGTGTTGTCTCTGCCCTCCCTCTCCGTCTCCTTGCTTCCCACTGCCCTCACTCTTGGTGCGTTGAGAGTCTGCTCTCTTGGCTTGTGTGATCAGATATCCTCTTCCCCAGAATTGGTTTTCTGGGAGCCAGGACTGAGGTAACAGTATGAGGCAGTGCCCTCGAAAGCTATCCCTCAAAATGGGGTTTAGACATTGGATTGTCTCCCCATCTGAAGCCAGTGGGAATCCCATTACTGGTGGAAAATGTAGTGAGGAAGGCAAGGCTTCACAAATGCTAAACTTGAACTTGTGGTCAATGAGGTGAGAAACAAGAGGCTTGCTTTCCTCTTGTCAGTCATATGTAGACCTGATAACTATGGCTCAATCCCCACCCAGTAGCCTTTTCCCAGAGGGAAGAACTGGAAAATCCTAGAGGAAAAAAAAAGAAAGAAAAAAGCACACATAGTTATGAACTGAATAGACACCCCAAAGGTGATCATTAATTCCTCATCTCGTTCTTCCTTAATTGGGGAGCATAACCAGCTGGGGCTTTGGTAGAGTTTGGGTCATGAAGGGTGGAGTTCTCGGAGCTCGCTTTCTTTGCTTTCCTCATGTCTTTAAAGCAGACGTCAAGTTTGTTATGGAGCTGGGATTTGACGTGGCAGTGGGTAGAAAGGCTCCTAGCGCCTGGCACATGGGGACTCAAAACATGTCAATATTCCCTGTCGCGTAGAATCCCCACACTGCTCTGTATTCATCTCCTCATTCATGGGTCCATTCACCCTACATCATGCATGATGTTTACAAGCTTTCATTGTACAGCTCTTACGTCCCAAACAGTGCTGTGGGGAACACACAAATGAGTCAGGTCCCATCCTGCCTTTAGGACCGTGCATCACTGTACACATGAGGCAGGCGTCCATCGACTATGACAGGCAGAAGAAGGCACAGGAAACAATACCAACCCAGCCTCCAGAAAGTCAGGAAGAGAGAACCTTACTCAAAGACTTCACATAGGATTTTTCCTATTGGCAGGCTGGTGAAGCCTATAGGTTTTTTTTTGTTGTTTTTTTTTGTTTGTTTTTTTGTGGGTTTTTTTTGTTGTTTTTTTTTGCCACTCCTGGGCTTGAGCTCTGGGCCTGAGCATTGTCCTTGGACTTTCTCAAGGCTAGAGCTCTACCACTTGAGCCCCAGCACCACTTCCAGCTTTTTTCTATGTATGTGGTACCAAGGAATCGAACCCCGGTCTTTGTGCATGCTAGGCAAGCACTTTAACCACTAGGCAAAACTCCTGGCCCCAAGCCTATAGGTTTTAAATGCAGAAAGCTTTTAAAATGCAGACAAATTTGCCTGTGGCTCACGCCTACAATCAATCTTACCTACTTAGGAGGCTAAGAGTTGAGGACTGAGGTTTGAAGCTACCCTGGGCAGACAAATCCAGGCGTCTCTTATCTCCAATTAACCTAAAAAGATAAAGGAGGGGGAGCAGTGGAGCTATGACCAAAGTGGTAAAGCACTAGCCTTGAGCAAAAAAACCCTAAAGGATAACCTTGAGTATAGATACAGGCATACACACACACACACACACGCACACACACACGCACACACACACGCACACACACACAAACACAATGTAGAAAATAATACCCATAGAATTACAAGGAGAACCAACTGTCTGGAAATATAGATATCAAAGTATTAAAAATTCGTGAATTAGAAACAGAAAAGCTTCTTGATTGACATATTAAATAGCAAGCTCTGGCAGTCTATCTCTGCTCCCCTCTCAGCCTCATCTTTGAATTAATTCTTAGATCCTCAAGCCTCAGAGTACACTTTGGGGTCTTCTAAATTAAGCAGACAGTGGGTGGAGAGACTTAGCAGGCCCCTCTCTTGAGATGTGAGCCCAGCCTGGAAGGGATGGACATTACTTCTGTTCGTTTCCCAGTGGCTACAGAGAGTCAGCCAACGAACTTAGATACTTGACAAACAAGTCTTCTCTTATTCCTAAGTAGGGAGGTTGGGGGGTGTGGGGGGGAGACAAATGAAACTATTTAGTAAACTTAAAGGCTTTCCTTTAAAACCACCCTAGGGGACATTGTAAGAGCGTTCACTTTCATTTAGGGAAGATGGGAAACCTTCGGAATTGCTGAGAAGACTGACGGGCATGATTTGATTTAAAGTTTATTAAGCACACGCACACATACTCTTATGGAAATGTTCCATATCTTTGACTGTGGTGGTAGTGGTGAACTTAGCTGTTTGCATTTGTCAAAACTCATTGAATTGTACACTTAAAAACTGTGAATTTTATTGGAGGTAAATTGTATCTCAATAGAGCTGATTTCTAAAAGAATCACACAGATTGCTATTTTTAGAAGAAACTGGGGTGGGGGAGGGTTGTGGCACAAACAGAAGAGTAAGAATTAAATCAGAAAGGCTGGGAGCTGGTGGCTCACATCTGTAATCCTAGCTATTCAGGAGGCTGAGATCTGAGGATCATGGTTCAAAGCCAGCCTGGGCATGAAAGTCCATGAGACTCCTATCACTTACCAGAAAACCAGAAGTGGCTCTGTGGCTCAAGTGGTAGAGCGCTAGCCTTAAGCTGAAGAGCTCAGGGAGTATCCAGGTCCAGAGTTCAAGCCCCACGACCAGCCAAAAAAAAAAAAAAAAATCAGAGGGACTAGCTCACAGGTTACTGTCAACATGGTGGCCCCGTGTGGTGGTTCTGGTGGGGAAGAGTTGAGGTTTGAGGTGGGGTTTATAGGCACAAGCAAATGGGACTTGGTGACACAACAGTGACCAGGAGGCTACACCCCAACAAACCCTGCAGTGGTTGAAAACATTGGAAGTCAACAACAGTTATCTTGTGGATAGGGAAGGGAGAGGAAAACTGGTTCAAAAAGAAATGCAGGGCCAGGAGTGTGGCCTGGTGGTAAAGTGCTTGCCTAGCATGCATGAAGACCGGGGTTTGATTCCTTGGTACCACATACATAGAAAAAGCTGGAAGGGGCGCTACAGCTCAAGTGGTAAAGTTCTAGCCTTGAGAAAGCCCAAGGACAGTGCTCAGGCCCTGAGGATTGGAAAAAAAAAAAAAAGAATTGTACTCATGACCTGATTCATGGAATGGCAATCCTCTGTATATCACCTCTATGATAATAACAACAAAAGTAATTTACGAAACAGTTAATATACCTAATCTACTGAACATCCCAGGGTTAAAGCATAAGCTTTAGGCTTAGACAAGAGGATTGATAAATCTGAGCCTTAGTTTCTTTCTTTTGTTAAGTGGGCATAATAATAGAAATGCACCCAGACTCTGGTGGCTCACACCTGTAAACCTAGCTAGGTTTCAGGAGGCTGAGATCTGAGGATTATAGCTTAAAGCTGACCTGGGAAAAAACATCCCTGAGATTCTTATCCCCAACTATGCTTAAGTGGTAGAGCACCAGCCTTGAGCCAAAAAGCTAAGGGATGGCACCCAAGCCCTGAGTTCAAGCCCCAGTACCAAAGAAAGAAAAAAAAGATGAGGAAAGGATTCCATAGGAGTGTTGGAAGGTCAGAATGGCATAATATATGAAATGAAATGAGTACTTGAGAGTTTGCTAAGCAAACTCTACAGGAGAAGTGAGTTTAATTCCTTACCATCTGCATATCCCCTGAACTCAGGGACTTCTATCACATGAACTACATACCTGGTTCTTCTTCTTCTCCTCCTCCTCTTTCTCCTCCTCTTCCTTTCTTCCTTCTTTCTTCTTTCTTCCTTTCCTTTTTCCTCCTCCTCCTGCCCCTCCTCCTCCTCTTCTTCCTCCTCCTCCTTTACCAGTCTAAGGGCTTGAACTCAGGTCCTGGTCCTTGAGCTTTTCTGCTCAAGCCTAGTTCTCCATCCCGTGAGCTTCAGCTCCAGTTCTGGCTTTGATGCTTAATTGGGGATAAGAGTCTCATGGACTTTCCTACTTGGGCTGGCTTTGAACTGTGATCCTCAGACTCAGTCTCCTGAGTAACTAGGGTTACAGATGCGAGCCACTGGCACCCTCTCCTTTTGTTTTTAGCTTGTCTTTCAGGCATGCTGACTTTGCCTGGTCTGGTCTGGAGCCTCAGTTCTTCTACCTCCACCTACCAAGTATCTAAGACCACAGGTGTGTGACACCATGCATGGCTGTCCTCATATTCTCTGCCCCTCCGAGGCACCCCAGCATTTCACATGCAGCTCTGATGTTTAAAATGCCTCTTCCTTAAATTCATGTCATTGACTTCTGGTCACTTAATGTCAAAGAACATTATAGGAGCCATTCTGTCATAGACAAAGTAGGGGGCTGGCCCAGACACTCAGCGACAAGCATTAGAATTTCAGAGCCAGGATTCCAACTCATGTCTAATATTATTTCTTCCTTGTCAAACTATACATTCCTGTATCACAGAGTTAAGCCTAGAGCCAATTGGGAAACTAAAAGAATATAGGTTAAATTATGTCCCAGGGACAGAGGCTTCTCAACTTATAATGAGGTTACACTGCCAACAAACCATCATAAACTGAAAATACACTCATGTACCTAAGCTATGGAACATCGTGGCTTTGAAACAGGGTGCACTGCAGAATGGAAGTTCTGGTCCCATTATGGCTAGCTACCCACCATAGAAGAGTTCAGGGACAATGCCCAGGCTCAGAGGTAGGGCAGTAGCCTTGAGCTGAAGAGCTCAGGGACAGTTCCTAGTCCGAGTTCAAGCCCCATGACCCTCCAAAAAAAAAAAAAGTTGCTTGCAAAGGCCAAGCAAGCATGATGGATCATTCACACCTGTAATCCTACCTACTTAGGAGGCCAGCCCAGACAAAATCATGAAATCAAATTTGAAAAGAAAAAGAAAAATCTAAAAGCAAAATGACTGGTGGCCTGGCTCCACAGGTAGAGCACTCTAACAGGGCCTTGAGTTCAAGTCCCAGGACTGACAAGAAAGAAAGAAAGAAAGAAAGAAAATGGAGCAGAGAGCATGGCCTAGTGGTAGAGTGCTTGCCTAATATGGATGAACCCCTGTGTTTGATTCCTCATTACCACAGACACAGGAAAAGCTGTAAGTGGTACTGTGGCTCTATTGGCAGAGTGCTAGCCTTGAGCAAAAAGTGTCCAAGGACAGTGCCCAGGTTTAAGCCCCAGGACTAGTGGGAAAAAAATATAATTCAACCATCAGAAGTTGGAGATCATCTATACTGTTTTCCAAGACAGAGAAGTACGTGATGTTCTTAAGCTAAACTTTATTCTCCAAAATTCTTCTAAGTTTCCAGTATCAAAAGAACAAAAGTTAGCTAGTGGTACAGTTAATCTCTCAAGAAATAAAACACATTTTTCCAAAGAGTGAAATGGGCAGATAAATAATTAAGAGCTAGATAAAGTAATAAAGCAGACCTGATTTTCGATCCTGGTCTCACCACTTACTGAATAAGCATAAAACGGGACCAGTCTTCCCCTAGCCTCGGTTCTGTCATCTGTAAGTGGGGGCCGTGACACACAGATCTCTGAGGACCACTGTTCAGATAGAACAGATAAAACGGCAGACGTAAAGCATTCAGGATGTCCTAGGCTATGACCAGCTGGATAAATATTTGCAATTATTATTACTAAGTGGCATTCCCTTCCCTCCTTTTTTCCCTCTCCCTTCCTTTTTTCCCTACTCCCAAGTTGGCACAAAAATGATTTTCCGTTTCCTCGCCTCCAATTAGATATTGATTAGAGTATCTGATTGAGAATGAGCACTTAATAAAAGTAAATAAGTTCTGACATTTTATTTTTTACTCTTGAATAAAAATGCTCACCATCCTCCTGAAAATGAGCCGTCACATTTTATTTAACAGCAGAAAAGATTTGTACATTTGGCCCTGCAGGAGCCGAGGAATCTATTTTCATTATAACAAACATTGATTTTGCATTAAAAAGTCTCATTATTTGAGATAATGACTGCTGGGCTCCTTAGTTATTCTTTTGGTTCCTAAATCATTAAAACTTTAACATTTAAAGAGCAAGTGGGACCGCCACCTGCCAGCCGCTGCCACGCTTCCCAAATTGTCCCCAGTGAATCTTCCCCTACGTGCCCCCTTTCAGACCCAGACTCCAACCTGTAATGACGTCCTCAGTCCCTTCTGAAGTTCCAGAGCTGTTACCAGTCCCATCTGGTTCTTCAACAACCATTTCACAAAAGGGAAGTGGGGGGGGGGGAAGGAGGGGGAGAAGGGAAAGGAAAAGAAGGGAAAAGGAAAAGAAGAGGAAAGGCAGAAAGGAGAGGAGAGGGAAGAAAGAAGGGGAGAAGAGCAGAAGGGAGGGGAGGAGGAGAGGAAAAGCAGAGGAAAGGAGAAGACACCAGAGGAGACCACTTGTCAATGCGTTCTTTGAAGAAATCCTAACTTGAAAAGAGCTAGGGAAAAAAGGTGAGGAAGGAAAGTCTGACTCCAGCCTGGAAGCTGGTGGCATACTTGAGGCCATGGCGGTAGCACATAGTAGCAGGTAGGCCTGCCCATCTTGTATGGCTAGCAGAATGAATTCCCTACGGCAGGAATATTCCTCCGTGGATGGCGTTCCACAGTTTTCCTGTCTGATTCGGAGCGCCCACGCTGCCTGAGGCCTGCTGGACTTCTCATTGGCAAGCCACATGTGACCCGAGTGAGTTTTGCAGAATTTCAACCCCATGTGCCGATTTGGATAATGTATTCTTTCAGAAGCCAGGGCTGAGCTTTAAACAAAGCACAATCCTGCCTGCATATCAATTTCCCCAGGACTGTGAGGTGGGGAAGGCAAAACCCAGAAGCAAGATGCTTTCCAGAATGGCGTTTCCATGTGGGGCCAGGCAGTGGGGACGTCTGAGCAGAATTCACCATCTCCTGGTTCATTAACAGGAGCGCAAGGAAGGCAAGGCGGGGGGAAAGGTGGGGAGCGAGTCATAAAATATGAAAGCGCTTCCCTGGAAATTGGCATCAATGTGATTTATTCAATCCAGACCCAGGCTCAACTATTTGAAAATAATTGAATAGTTGATACCCACCACCATCTGTAAGTGATGGAAACATGGACTAGGGGTGAAGGGAAGGGGGCAAAGGGAGGAATCTGAGGTGCTCCAGGTCACAACCCTCACCAGCCTTCTAGAAGAAGAGACAGAAGTCTCTCTGGACTCCTGCCTCTGTATGAGGCTTCCTCTCACTCCAGCCCTGTCTGCCCCAAGCAGCATCCTCACAATTGTGACTAACTGCCACAGGGGAGGGATCCATGTACACAGGGCATCCTGTTTCAGGCAGTTTCTCTTTGGAAAAGTTATGGGTTTTATTTAGCTGGGCATTGATGGCTCATGCCTGTAATCCGAGCTACTCAGGGGGCTGAGATCTGAGGATCTGAGCATCACAGTTCAAAGCCAGCCCAGGCACTAAAAAGTCCATGAGACTCTTATCTTCAGTTAACCACCAGAAAAACAGGGATGGTGCTGTGGCTCAAGCAGTAGGGCGGTAGCCTCGAGCTAAAGAGCTCAAGTACAGTGTCAAGGACCAGAGTTCAAGTCCTATGACCAACAAAAAAAAAAAGTTCATGTGGTATTTTTGGCTAAATGCAGAAACAAATCCACAAAATATGACATCTGGCACCCAGTGTGAAAGGGATCTTTTGAGGATTAAACCATCCTGTGTATCAAGATATATATTATATTCATAAACTGCTTTGTACAACTATTTAAAAATAACAATCATTTTTAAAAGAAAGAAAATAAGTAATCCTGTGTGTGAAGCACATGCTCCTGAGTCATTATAAAAAGATAATTTTACATGGAAGCTGTTATTCTTGTTTGTTAGTATTTTGATTTTTATTATTATTAGTTCTGTAGCCACTAAAGTGTACGCTCCATATGTGCAGGGACCATGTCTGACTTGTTTGCTCCACTGTCTGGAACAGTGCTGAATACACAGTAGCCATCCATACCTCTATATTTGTTAAGTGAATGAGTCTGTAAATGTTAGCTGACCAGGCCTGTGTGTGTTAGGGGTAAAATAGACAGGGTTAAGCCACACTAGCAGAGGTTCCCTTAGAATCCTTTCTGGCAAGTCTGATCACCCATGACTTCTTTCAGACTTTGCTTTGACCACCTGCTGATGAATGACCCATAGGTGAAAAGTCTGCTTCAGTTCCTTCCTGTGCCAAGGATGTCTCTATCTGCCAGTGGGCGGGGCCAGCCTATACTTCCAGGTGCTACACCTGCATTTGGGCTGGTCTGACTCAGCACAGGACTCTCTCTCCTTCCCAGAGAATGCAGACAGTGTGCAGCCCAAATAAAAGACCCATCCTTGAGTATGCCCACTTGCAACAGGAGGGAAACTGAGGCCTGGGAGGTGACACTACGTGCCTGAAGTGACCTAAATAGACTTCAAATGCTCCTATTGCCTATTGTATACAGACCACAGACAGCTCTTATGCACTCTGTAAGATAGTTATTAATGCTATCACATACTGCCAAAGGACTAAGGCTCAGGGAGGGTTAGTATCTCACCTGAAGCCACACAGCTAGTACAGTCATCTTATATTGTATGTGGCTATTGAATTCTGAAATTGCTGCCTCAGACAAAAATTCGTAGAGTTCAAGTTAAATCTACTACCCTTAAATTGAATATCTCATTTTCTTATGCTTCCCAACAAGTTATTTTTGTCTAATGCAGGTCTGGAGGGAAGTGCAGAAGATGAAACTGTTGAGCCCTTTAGCCCCATAGGAGCTAAGTTCCCACCCACCCCCCAACCCCATGTCCCTGGGCCCAAATGAGGCAGGTCTACTGACTTACAATTTTTTGATAGTGCTTTCTGGTCTTACCATAGGTGAGTAGATTCATGAATGAGTAACATATTTAAAAGCACCTGCACAGTGATTGGCATACAATAGGAGCTAAATATATGTGTGCTATATTTGAACCTAAATGAACTAATCTACTCCTTAAATAGATATTGCATTGCCATGAGGTATAGGCCATGCCAGGCATCAGAGCAGAGAGGCTCCCAGACCTGTGACCTCAGCAGCCAGCATTCTGGTCACTGATCAAGGAGACACTCAACAAACGGGTAAGCAAATGGGTATATAAGAGTCAGGTAGTGCTAAGGCATGGGATTAAAAGTTCCAGAGAATCAGAGTGGGGAGGGGAAGGGCTTTTAAATAGGGCAAGGAAGGTCTCTCTCGGAGGAGGAGGAGGAGGCATTTTAGCAAAGAATGAGTCCACACACTAATGCCACCCCACCCATGGGGGCTGCTGATATCACTGCTCAGGCTAAATTTGGGGGTCTCTACTGTGAACACTGATTCAGGCTGAGACTTCAGCCCCCTGGATGTTTAGGCCCGTGATCTATGTGTCTCAACATGGCTCCTGGGCTAGGAAAAGAAGTAAATACATAGCTAAAGAGACAAAATACAGCCATGACTTGAACCAGAACACTCCATTCTCGAAGCTTCTTAACACTTCTGTGATACCAAGCTTCTGGAGCCAGGAAAGGTCTTCAAACACACCCAAGACTTCATATTCACCAAGTGAGATCATGAGACCCCCCCTCCCCGCCCGAGACCACAGGTTACCAGCAGTGTGTGAGATTAGAACTCACTTCTCCTGATTCTCCTGGTCTAATGCCCTTCCTACAAAACCTGCCTTGTAATTTGGGGCTACTCCAAAGCTTTGCTTTGGTCAGGGATCACCTGAAGAGCACATGAACTTGGCTCTGTGCTGGGTCTGGCTGTCTGGGGACTGCCATGGAGACTCAGGAGAGGATAAGGATGGTCAGGTGCTGGGGGCTGACCTGGGCTTGAGTGCTAGGGAGGGGTCTAGAGGGGAGGAGCTTCTTGTACAGCAAAGCTGGGCAAGATCTCAAGGCCTCTCTTATCTTCACCTAGCTTTGCATTTACTTCATGTTCTTCTGGGACCTGAGTTTTTCCCCATCCTTATCCCCAGCTCTGAAACTACCTAGGGAGGCAGGAGTGGGTACCTTTCATCTCTACATATGTCCTGTGCTGGGCATTCCTGGCCTCATGTCAGTGTCTTCATGTGTCTCCTATGTGGCCAGTGGCCAGTGAGTGCCAGGCCGGGCCATGTGGGTTGCTTGGACTGATGGCCAGTTCCCCACATCTCGTAAACCCCCTCCCACCTGCCTGGGTCCACCCTTTGGAGGCAGCCGGGAGTGAGTCTGGGCACTAATTTACACTTGTTTAAGTACAGCTGCCGCCCACCCGCCATGTGTCTATCCACCATTTATTGCGCTTTCCAAAGCCCTGCCCGGCACTCAGGGGCATTTCCTGCCTCCGCTAATGGAGGAGAATAGACGCATTATATGTGAATAATGGATTATGATGATACAATTTGGGTCTCTTAGCTCTCACCGAGCCTAGGCTGGCCTTGCATTATTGATAACTTACACACACCTTCCCAAGCGTGTTTATGTAAATATTTAATAGGGAAAGCAAGTTAACCCATTGGTTTCAGCCTTTTCCAGAGCACTGGAAGTAAAGGCTATAAGAGGTGATTGGGAGACCCCCTACCTCAGCCACCGGGCGAGGTTTAGTGATAAGTCAGCTTCCTCTAGATAAACTGGAAAGTTCCCATGATGTTCATATAGCTCCAAACAGGACTTTGTGGCCTGAAGATTCATAGCTTTCCAAGAACTAAGAGCAAAGGGCAATGCCTTAGAGACCACCCAGGCTCCATCACTTTTCTGATGGTTGGCAAGCGACGTTATCTCTCTGTACACTGGCTGTCTAAAATGGGGGACTGATGCATGCTGCTGGGTGCAAAGATTCTGTGAGGGCATGCAATCTAGGTTCACGAGATTTGTGGAGTGCCCAGCCCGTGGCCAGGGCTCAGGGATTCCCATGATTACATAGCAGCAGTGGTAAGGTGCCCGTATTTTCCCACGGTCTTCATGAAAACATTAACTGGCAGTGCTTCTTAGTAGTATGGAAAATTGTTGTGCCTCCTAGGCCGGATGAAAACCTTGTTATTTTCCTTATATTGTGTTCCTGGTAATGAAGCTACTTTGTCCACTTCAGGGAAGTCACAGGGTGGCCACGTACCCTATGTGTTTATGCTGAAGATGGAGGACCAGGGAAAACTGAGTGATCTGAAGTAGCGTCCCCGCCCTCCCCACCACTCACACCACCATCCGGGCACCTGTCTCGTCTCTGGTTTATGCAGTCCATGCCCCATCTCCTAGGCTGCTACTGACCACCTGCTCCTCTCAGAACACACATCTTCAAGCCACCAAGCCTTCTCGTCTGTGGGCTCCTCCACCCGAATGTCCTTCTCCCCCTCGTCTTCCTGGAAACTCTGACTGTTTCTGGATAGGGCTCTGTCATCTCCTCCCCCAAGCCCTCCCTGCCTCTCTCAGGTGATCTCATTTTTCAAATTGAAATGGTCCACTTGTTTTTCTGCCTGCCACCAGACCTCTGGGTCCACGGTCTCAGAGGCTGGCACTGTGTATGATGGACTTGCTGTCTACCCAGCCCTCCCCACCCTCGAATAGGCCCTGGGTAGGGTGCTGTGGGAAAACTGTAGCACACAAGGGCACAGTGACTTGTGTTTAGAAGGAATCACTCTGGTGAACACGGACTCCAGGAGGCAAGAGCAGAGATGCCAGTGAGGAGGCTGCCTCGAGAGCCCAGGTAGGATATGACCGTGGTGGTGTCTTGTCCTGGGTGTCAGTGAAAAGGTCAGGGGGAGGTGGTCAGGGAGGAAGTGGAAGATGGTCAGGTGAGGTGTGGAAGGTAGACAGAGGAGGTGGCTAGACATGCAGTTCTAGCAGGGCTTGAGGGTGGAACTGATCAGATTTCCTGGACCTTTAGGTATTTCCTGTAAACCAAAAGCAACTTCTAGGACACATCAGTCCTCCTTGAGTGTGGGCATGGAGTTGCCACTACCCACAGTGAGGAGGACTGGGGAGGAGAGGACGTGTAGGGGGAAGATGAGAGTCCTGTTTGGGTGTCGTATTGAATGGACATTCTGAGGCTTGTACTGGACACCCAGGGAGAAGATTTGAATGAGCAACTGCACCTAGGAATCGTGAGACACCGACACTGGTTATGAATGTGGTATCATCAGCACATAGATAGGAGAGATCCTAGGGGAGAGTGAGGCAGAAAGCGACAAGTATTTTGGCCATTCAATGTGGGAAGGGAGAGCAGCAAAGGATGCTGGGATGAGGTGACCAGTAGGATCAAAGGAAGACTTACTGGTTGTACTTCAGTGGTACAATAAGCAATTGTTGTAAGTATAATAGTTGTAATTAAATAGCTTCCTTAAGTATTTTGTTAGTTTGGATCCTGGGGTTTAGGTACTCTTCTTCCCATTGTACAGATAAGGAGACTAAGGCTCTGAAAGGTCACACTGTAGACCAGTGTCTCATGGTGAGTGAATCATTGCACAGTGGCAATGAGTCAAGCGTCAAATCCACCTGGGCAAGCCACTTAGTGAGGCACTAAGAGAACCCAGTTCTCCACAGAGGGGCAACCCTTGAAAGACACTGACTTCTGCTCCCAACACCCTTGCAGAAGAAATACCATTTCACAGAAGAGGAAACTGAGGCTCAGAATCTCATCCAGTGAGCTCTCAAAGTTGCCCAGACAGGGATTTGAATTCTTATCTCCTGCTTTCTTCTAGGCACTTGGGATTCTCCCAAGCGGGCACATGGAGGAGGGAAGAGGGTTGAGATTAACTGTGGCTTCTCAATTTGAAATTCTGGGTCTCTTCCAGATGCCACACGTCAGCGTGGCATCACACAACCCTCCACTCTCTTAGGCTGGGAACACGGAAGGAGAGGAGCCGCCCCCCCATACCAAAGCCAGGCTGGGTGCTCCCAGGGAGTCCCTTTCCTCCTGCCTGCCCGGCATCTGCCCTGCACCAGCTCCTGCCTGCCTGCCAGATGTGCCAGCTGCGGCTCCTCTCCACAGAGAGCTTCATTTATTAATTAACGTGGACGCCGAGGGGGCAACTTCTCACACCCAGCCTCAGAGCAGATCTTGGCACATTTTTCAGACTTTGTTTAATAATTTATCATCTTTTAATCATAAAAATAATTAGCACAAGAGCGATAATCTGTGGTCTGCCGAGAGCAGACCAGTGGAGGAGTTTTCAGACAGTGCCAGAGCCCAGAGAGTTTCATGTTGGCAGAGAAGAGAGAGAAGGCTGGCTGGAAGCCAGGTGTCCTCTCCGGGCTGGCTCAGTGAGTCAGGACTGTGAAGCATGCTGCCTGGCCCTGGAAGGGATTCTGAGGGGAACCTGAGGACCTACCACTTTCTTAGGAGTTGGAGGCTCCTGCTCTTTCTTGCCTGGCCTACCTCACTGGCTATCCTTCAGGAAGTTTCTTCCTTTAATATTCCCATCTGTCAAATGGGAGTTGTCATGATCAGAGAATGCCTGGAGACACTTGTGATCATGATGCCATGATCCAACAAGCTGACAAACACAGAAGCAGTGAGTGGAAGCAGGAGTATCCCCAAGATCTGAGAAAACTACCATGCCCCCCAAGACACCCCTTCTACCCACAGCCAACAAGGGCCTGCACTTCCTCCTGAGGATTCCCAGCTGCTCCTTACAGGACCCTGGGACAAGACAGTATGCCCCAAGCTGTATGGCTCAAAGCAAGTCTCTCTCCTTTCTGTGAGTCTCAGTTTACCCAGCCAGAGAGAGAGAAAGGAGAGAGAGAGGGGGGGGGGGAGAGAGATCATTGAAAGCTTGCAGGTCTCCATAGAAGCTCCAAGGGCTAGGATGCCAAGTTGAACCCTAGGAGACACTGATCCCACTCTGGCCTGGATTTAACTGTTACTTCCTGAGTAACAGCAAGGCAGGGATCGCAGCACGCTCCATGCTTATGTAGAGAAAGAAAGGCTAAAAAATCATATAGTTCTAAGGCTTCAGTCTAGAGGATGTCCAACCTCTACGAGCACATCAGGGGCTCTGGATAAGGCCACAGCAGTTAAGGATACGCTCGTGACCCTTCTTGAGGGGCCTCAATCTCTTCATGTGGATTTGAGGATAGCTGTCTGAGCTTGGAGACTTCCAGAAGCAGAGCTAAGACAAGCATTTGAGAATTAAATAGTTGTGACAGACACCATATGGCCATCAAAGCCAAAAATATTTACTATCTGGCTCTTTGTAGGAGAATGTTGGCTGGCCCCTGGTCTAGGACGTACAATAATACCCGCTCACAGTGGTCCTTCTGAAAGACAGGTTGCTGTGCTCTAGCTATAGCTCCCATCTACCATTGGCTACTTCCAGGTGCCAATTATCACACACGCACAGCACCAGGTTGGCATAGTCCAGTGACCAAAGGACCCACAATATAGCCTGACACAAGAACTCAGAAACCAGGATACTTAGGGTCTTTGCTCTGAGCAGCTCTAGATATATGCTGGTACAAGGACTTGAACTCGTACATCATGCTCTTATCCCCCCCCCACTCTTTCTCTCTTCTGGCATTCTACCACTTGAGCCACATCACCAACTACCATTTTGCAAGGCGATTGGAAACAGAGTCTCTTAGATTTTTCTGCTGAGACTGACTTTTGGAATGTGAACCTCCAGGTCTCGGCCTTTGCTGAAATTAGAAGCTTGAACCACCAGCACCCCATTAGTTCTTAAAGAACTCAGAATATGGGGTGCCTACCAATACTCAGCAGGGTCTCTGTGAGCCCCTCAACAAAGTTAATTTGGACTCATTCTGCGCTGCACCATCCTGGCCTCCTTGATCTCAGTCCACCTGTCTTTCTTGGAGTTTACTTATTACCAAGCCCCTAAGCAGTCTGTCATGGGAGGAAGCTTTCCTTCCCAGTCCAGCCCAATCTGCCTGGTCAAAACTGAAGTAGCATCAGCCTCTTGCTCGCTGCCTTTCCTGTGTTTTCTTTCCCAAGTGCTTTCTGCCAGGGCTCCCTTCCAGGCTCTGTCCTCAGGTTACCACCAAGGCAGGCAGCAATTCTCTCCACCGGTTGCTTATGCCATCCTTGACCCCCACGACTCCTGACTATTGTCATCTTGCTCTCCCATACCATCCACAGGCTGTCAGCGTGGCTGGCCCTCGCCATCACTTTTCACCCTCTGGGAGAATGGTCTGGAAGCTGGTTCGGGCTCTTTTCAGAGAGACATACATGAGGAGATTTGACTAGAAAGCATATTCCATATTCTGAGTTCTTCAAGAACTACTGGGGTGCTGGTGGTTCAAGCTTATAATCTCAGCAAAGGCTGAGTCCTGCAGGATCACAATCTAAAAGTCAGTCTCAGCAGAAAAGTCTAAGAGACTCTGTTTCCAATCAACTCGCAAAATGCTGGGCCAGTGATGTGATTCCAGTCGAGAGAGAGAGAGAGAGAGAGAGAGAGAGAGAGAGAGAGAGAGAGAGAGAGAGAGAAAATAAAAAGCAGAATAAGAACAAGATGCTCTGAGTCCAAGTCCTTATACAAGCATATATCTCAAGCTGCTCAGAGCTGCTCAGACCTCAGATTAGAGTCAGGTCACTCTAAGGCCAGAGTCAGGATGCTAGACTGGTAAGGCCAGAGTCAGGATGCTAGTCTGGGTTCCAGCCAGCTCAGGAGTCAGTCTGAGGCTAGATCTAGACAAAGCCTGAGGTCAAGGTCAAGGCTGTACTTTTCCAAGGTCAACTAATGGCCAATGCAACCCCAGGAACCTAATACAACCAATAGCTTGTCAAACAACTCAGCCCACACCACGGTGCCCCGATCCTCAGCCAGTCTGGGTTCCTGGCACCCCTGGGAACCTCCAGCCGGTCCTTTCCCATGGGGGCGCCTGCATTTTCATTCACGTGTACAACACCCTCCTGGCCAGGCGGCTCGCATTCCCAGGTCCATCTGTCTGCTGAGCTGTCGTGGGAACCGAGCTCCGAGAATGGGCCCAAGCCGGCTCCCTCCGGAGCCTGTCTCCAGACTGTTGGCGTTCACGGCTCTGCCTCGAGCTGGGCTCGAGCTGCTGAGCCCAAACACCGTCCACTGCTCAGTTCCAGCCAGCACCAAGCACTCCCCAGATGGGCAGGGATCGCGCTGAGCCTGCCTGCCTCCTGCCTCAGGCATTGCTCGCTCCCTGCCAGAGGCCCAGGGGGGTGCCCAGTCCTCAGGCTCACAGCCCAAGGACCAGGCAGGGCTGGGAGAGGGCAGAGAACTCATAATCACCAGCCCTAGGGGCAAGAGCATTCTCTAACCAGTAAATCCCAGCATCGGCCCCAGACCTGGCCTGAGGGAGGCCGACTCTCTCTCAACAGGTGTTTGTCACCCACTGCCCCCGACCAGCTACAGAACTACTCAAGAGAAAATGGGTGGGTTCTTGTCACTGTGATTCCCCTAGGACAACTGGCTGGAAAGCTCTGGGTAGCATTGAATTCTAAATGAGACAGCCCTGGATCTGAATCCCACCCATGCCACCTGGAGTTGTATGACCTACTACCAATTACTCCTGCCTCAGTTTCCTCATTTGTAAATGGGTCTAATCACCTGTAGCTTCTTGCTTGCAGAGAGAGTTAAATAAGTGGTGTAAAGCCCCCTTGCTGAGCATGCGTCTGTTGGAGTGTCTGCCCAGACGCAGCTCCCCCTGGCCCCCGCCCCCACGGTACTGCCTTCCTATGCCGTTCTGGCCCTGGAGCCACTGCACAGCACCAGTTGATCCTGGGACTTGGTCTCTGCGGCCATGGAGTGGGCACAAACTGCCTCACAGATGGGAGTTTCAGAACAGATCGAGGAAGAGAGAAGGCATGCAAACAAGCCTGGGGGACATGACTGAGAATCCCTGGAAGCAGACACCACTCGGAACATTCTAGACACTGAGCCAACACCTCCCTTTGAGCTGAAGCTATTGGGCATGGGCTTCTGTTTTGACCAGCTTCAGAAACAGAGTGACAGTGCATGCCGTGGGTGAGACCCATGGGTAGACCCCAAGCCCAGCTGATGGGGTCACAGCCCAGCTCTGCCACCTATTTAGCAGTGTCGCCTTCAGCAAGTGTCAGTTTCCCCGTCTGTAAAACGGGAACGACACTGGCACCCACCTCCTCTCCAGCGCGATGATGAGGATTTAGCTAATTAACTCAGCTAATTAGGATAATACTTGGCATACAACAACCCCTAATTAAGTATTTGCTAATACTTTTTACTGCTTCTTTTAAAAAATAATTTATCATCCCCTGTTCAGCAACTCACGGCTCCCATCTAGAAGACAGAATCAGTTACTCTATAGGTATTAATGGTCCCCACCTGGGGCCCTGCTCAGTGAAAGGCTGAGGTGGTTCTGTCACCTAGGGCCTCACTTCCAATGAGGAGATGGGGCCAGAGCCTGCTGCTCCAGGACAACTGAGGTAGAGCAGACGCATGGCAGCTAAAGTGAGGCTGAGGCATGGCAAACTGGCCTTGGCACCTCTCAGTGCCCACAGCAGGGTAAGCCTGCCCCAGAACCCTTTAGGTAACTGGGGTTTGAGGCAGGGCTCCAACAATAGTTGGATGTCTGATGCTGAAGAATGCAACCCACTCCACCCCCACAAGTTGTGGGAGGCTGGGAGCGTGAGAAGCCCACTTATGCTCTCCCACAGGCCCCAGAAGCCCTCCCTGCTCTCACACAGGCCCCAGAAGGTGTTCATGAACCTTAAAAGAAGGCACTGCAGATATCTGGGGAAGATTTAAAAGTGGTTGCAAGAAGCAGAGTGCAGTGACTCACGCCTGTAATCCTAGCTACTCAGGAGGCTGAGATCTGAAGATCATGGTTCAATACCACCTGGGACACTAAAGCCTGTGGGACTCTTATTTTCAATTAACCATTAGAAAACTGGAAGTGGCACATGGCTCAAGTGGTAGGGCAGTAGCCTTGGGCTGAAGAGCGCAGGGACAGCTTACAGGCCCAGAGTTCAAACCCCATGACTGGAAAAAAAAAGAAAAGAAAAGTAGTCGCAAGAGTCTTGCAAGGACACCAAATGAGCAAAAATAAATAAATAAATAAATAAATTGACCTTATAATCAAGATAGGAACAGGAAAAGGGAGGGGAACAGAAAGAAACCAAGTAAGGTTGTTTTTTATTTTGTTTTTTGTTTTATGGCATTAGGGTTTGAACTCAAGACCTTGAGCAAGCCAGCCAGGCCCTCCCCTAGCCGGTCTTTCTAATTCTTCTATATGCAGCTTCCCACTAAGCTGGGATCACAGACAGCTTAAATGAGTCACTGAGGTGAGGTCTTATTTTTTTTTTTTAATCAGTCTTCCTGATTTCTGTTTCCTGAGTAGCTGGCATTTAAAAAAAAAAAATAGGTGTGAGCTACAGTACAAGAACCCCAGCCCTGGCAACATTCAGGGGGAATGTTGTGCTCCAGTAGAGACAGGCAACATGAGCAGAAGACACAGGTCTGACAGCCAGTGGCTTCCTGGGGAGTGAGACACTCCCGCCTAAGCCATCAGGAGGCAAAAGGAGCCAAGCCAGCCAACAGTAGAAGCAGGCTGCGGAAGTGTCAAGGTTCTTCTGCCACTGACAACTGAGTATGGCACCAGGCCCAATCCAGGGTTAGCCAAACTTTGCAATGTAATTTTTGCAAAATTATATGATGATTTTATGAGCACAGTTACTAGTAGCTAGTGTGTGTGCACGCACACACATGTACACACACACATGCACAAGCATGCAATGCCCAACAGTTTCAGGGCTTAAGCTCAGGGTCTTGCAGTCTCACTTGGCTTTCTTGCTCATGGCTAGTGCTCTACTGCTTGAGCCATGCCTACAGTCTGTCATTTTGCTGGAGATGAAGTCTCTCACAAACTTTTCTGCCTGAGCTGGCTTTGAACCACAATCTCCCAGGTCTCAGCCTCCAGAGTAAGTAGGATTCCAGGATAAAGCCTTCAGCATTAATGTTTACATGTTACATAGCTCATATTTACAGCATAGTGAGAGAACACATGGCACCCACAATCAAGGCAAAAGATGTAGGGTTCAGACTGCTTGTGTCCAACTTACCTTGAATGAAGTATTTTGCCTCTCTGAACACGTTTCCTCATCTATAAATGGAATACTGGAACCCAGCTCACACAACACACAGAGATGTTAAGAGGAAAGTTTAGAAGAGCACTTAGCACCCAGGAAATTCTCAGTGAATATATGACACGCTGTTGAGCCTTACTGTGTATCAGGCACTGTGCAAGGCACGTTAGACACCATGCCACAGTCTTCACACATTCTTTGCATAGCCCCCATTTTCTTTTTTCTTTTGCTTTATTCTTTTGAAACAGAGCCTCACTGTATAACCCAGGCTGGCTTGCACGTGTTCCCCTCCTGACCCCATTGCTGAGATTACAGAGGTGAAACCACAATACTTAGCTTATAACCCTCATCTCCCTGATGAAAAAACCATGCCTCAGAATCAAGGATTTGTCAGAATCCTATAGTTCTTAAATGGCTGGGCTGAAGTTCAGGTTCGGGATTGTCTAACTCCAGAGTTCAAATCCCTAATCAGGTTCAAAACTACAAAGGGGGCCCACAGAGAACAAAGGATAGGGTGGACGTATACGGTGAGACAGAACTCCTTCCTGTCCTCTTCCTGTTTTACCACACTCCACACTGGCATTTTCCTATTGTACACACTCTTCCTTCCCCCCTCTTAGAGGAATTCTTCCTCACTCCCTTTCAAGGACATGGGTTTGAGTGACATTGCAGTTGACTCTTGGCTCTGCATGAGCCAATGTTGCTGTGGTGTGGCACAAGACTCCAAATCTCTGTGCTAAAGGCCTGATCCCCAGGGAGGCACTAGGGAGATGATAGGGCCTAGTGAAATCCTTAGGTCATTGCAGCTGGGTCCTGAACCCTTCAGTGGGATCCTACACTCCCCTCCCCACCCCACTGTACTGGGGCTCATACTAGGGCTTGAATTGGGTACGATCCCTTAGCTTTTATGCTCAAGGCTGGCACCACTCTACCAACTGAGCCACAGCTCCACTTCTGGCTTCTTGCTTGAGCCAGATAGCTTGGTTCTGTGATCTTCAGATCTCCGCTTCCTGAGTAACAAGGATGAAAGGTGTGAGTAGCCAGCCACATCCCACTGTCCTCTTTCTCATTTGCTTCCCAGCCATGAGGTGAGCAGTTTGCTCTGCTTACACCCTCTGGACTATTACCATCTGACAATGCCTACCAGAAACCCAAAGCAATTGATCTGCCCAGCTCTGGACTAAAACCTCCAAAACTGTGAGCCACAGTCACAGTGATCTGTCTTTCCTCCCCCTCCCTCTCCTCCTCTTTCCCCTTCTTTGCAAGTAAATTATCTCAAGGATTTTGTAATAGTAATGGAAATCTAGCCAACACTTCTCCAGTTATCTCCACCTGATGGCTGTCCTTAATCTCAGCTCAATATCTTACTCAATAATTGCACTTAGATTTCCCAACTGCCCTTGAAATTCAATACAACCATTCTTCCTTCCATCCCTACTCTCCCACCAAACAAAACTGGTACTCTCTCAGATCTGATGATCAGATGTCCCCAAATCTAGGAGCCATTCTTCTTCCCTCCCACTTCTTTGTCCCCTTCCATCATTCCTCGAGTGGATATTCCCTTCCAAACAGCCCTGGCCACCTCCACAGCCTCCACTCTAATCTAAGCCACTTTCCCGTGTGGTTCTCCATACTGGCCCCTTTTCTGATTCCAGCTTCTACCCCACACCCAAACTAATTTTTTCAAAAGGCAAGTCTAGTCTAGGCATCCGTGTAGGCGGTAGCAATCTGGCTACCACAGCCAGCTCCTAGTCTCACATCCTGTTCCTTCAAGTCTAAGTGCCTCTTGCAGAATTCACAGTGAAGTTCTATAGCCTGTCAGGAGTTCTGACCACACCACGTGCCTTCCCTCACACCAACCATGGTGGCCAAGGGAATGTGGAAATGTGAGTGGTTTAGCCTGGCTCTTGAGCTCACTTGTGGAGTTGAAGAAGAGTCTTGTGTCTGCCTGATTCCCATGGCTGTAACAAAATAGCTGACGGGTAATTTGTAAAGAGAGGTTGATTTAGCTCACATGTTCAGAGGCTAAAGCACCTGGCGCTGGGCTCCTCTGGCTCCATCCCAGCACCACTGGGAGCATCATGGTTGCACACGGAAAGGACGGTCATGGAGGCAATGGAAGCAAGAAGACTTTTTATAACAACCCCTCTCACAAGAGCTGCGTAGTGTCTCACCAGGACTACGTTATTCCTCCTGATAGTGCACTCTCAGGGATGATCCAGCCACTACCACTGGGCCCTGCACCTCAACCCTGTCCACTAGACACCAAGCTTCCAACAATGGAACCAATACCCAAACCACATCCAGACCACAACAATTTCCGGCTAAAACACAAGGAATGAAAAATCAAGAGCCTGTGGGCCTCTGAACGCATTTCCTGGGAAGAGAACAAAGCTACGGAGCCACACCAAAACACAGATGGCATCCACCGTGGCCTCTGGGGTGGGCATTGGTTGTAAATCAGCGCTTTCCTGTGTGTGTGCAGCTGAATGCCAAGCATGCAGAATCCTCCACGGTGAGAGAGAGGAGGAGAAGAGAAAGAAAACATTCATCAGTAAATAAGGTTGGGGAAAATTAAATTTTTTATTTCCTTGTCCTTAGAGAGTCACTGAAATGGACCACTGAAATGTGCAGCCGAGAACCTTGTCTGGCTGTCCTTACCCCAGTCTTTCTTACATCTATTTAACTGCACGCTCCTTCTCCATATTCCCTTGTAAAACTCTCCTGACTCGAGTTCATTCTGTCTTCCTTCCCTCTCGCCTGGGATTCCTGCTGCTCCCCTCTTGTGACAACTAGAAGCCACTTTCCACCTCTTTTATTTCTCCTCCTTCTATGTTTTGGGGCAGAGTTTCATGATATAATCCCAGGCTGGTCTTGAACGCACAGCCTCCTCAGTGTTGGGTTCGCTGACATGGACAACCAGGCCTGGATTCTTTTTCCTTCATTTAAATCCTCAGTAGGCCAGAAAAACCACCAAAGTGATTTGTAAAGTAGGAGAAAGGGGTCTGAGTGCGGTGCGTATGCGTCCTCCTGGGCAGATCCTGTGGTGCTGGGTTTCAGTGGTGCTGTGTCTCTATGGTGCACAGTACCTTGGTCTTGATCCTTGGTTGGAGAGGTGGAGGCTGTCAGAGAGCCAGTTCTAAATACAATGATGTGCTATTCTACACCAAGCCTTCTCTGTAACACAGTTCACAATTCCAGACAGCAGGAGGGTTCCGCAGGACAGGGACGGCAGGGCTTGTCTGTGTATCTCCAGGTGGTCCCTGCCACAGAACAGCCAGGTGGCCACCAGAAGGGTCCCAGCATAGCCTGGCAGACTGAGATTTAAGCATGGCAACGCATTTCCATATGAAGATCTCATCACTGCAGGACAAGTTTAATTGGAAGGGAACAGAGTCTCCAAACCTAAGAACAGAGCAGAATCGAGGAGAGAGTTCTAGAGGGATGTGTGTGTGCACGTGTGTGTGTATTTGTCTGTCTGTTTGCACGAACCTACAACACACTTATGTGAGTAAACAGAGCTGTAAGGGCGTCTTAAGGGAGGGTGGGGTTGTGTAGTGAGATAGCCAGGGCAGCCTGTTTGTATAAGAAAAAGGGGAAGAGACTGCGATCTGAGTGAGGAAAGGTGCTTAGGTAAGCTGAGGGATAGGCCTATTGTGAAGGCTTAATGAAGAGCTGTGGACATCGCTGTGGTCTGCTATGTGGGCTTCTTCCCTGTGCAGGACCTGATACATAATCTCACTCATGGACAAGCTTGTGGTCTGACCTGTGGTTTGCCCACACAATCTGTAACAGTTCCAGGAGAAGATCGGATGTCCGAAACCAGGCCAGGCACAGGCCAGGCAGGTTGCCTGGGTGGGGATGCAGAGCCCTTCTTGAGCCCCTTGGGGCGGGGGGGGGGCACGGAAGAGGAAGGCGTTGGCAGTCCCCGTGAGTTATGACTTTTATTATGCAGAAAACAGGCACATTAACTTCAGGTCCTTTGAAAAATGTGGTCCTGTAATCAGAGTCTGTGTCTGTCCTGATGCACGGTGGCACCAGGCCAGGGAAATGCAGGGATGAAATAAACATTTAGAAAGACAACTACATTTGCAGATCTAAGAATTGAGTTATATTCATTTCTGACAGCTTCCTGAATCACAGCCCACGTCTCCGCCCGGGCAAAACTGGGACCTGGCCCTTTAACTAGACTCCATTTCACATAATTAAAGACTCACAAAATTAAATGGCCTGCATGGAAAGTGGCTTTCAGTGGACTAAATGCCGGGAGCAATCTCCTCGCCAGAGTGGAGAAGTGACACTAGCTTGCAGATCAATATCATCTCTGTTATTAATATCAAAAGCACATTACTTTGTTTTTGCCTGGCTCCCCTCCAAGCCTCCGGCCCTGCCGTTGAGCAGCCATTTGCTGGGGCCATAATTTACTTTGGTGAGTTTTTAAGGTATTGTTTTGTCAGGACCAATCACCGTGACGTTATAAATGACTTGGGAGGACTTGCACTCTCCCTCACTGGCATATGCAGCGAAATTAATTTTTAAAAGTTTCACGTCAATTACTCCTGTCCTTGAGTTACGCAAAGGGACAAAGGAGCAGAGACGTAAGGACGTGAGTGATCTCAAACAGATGAGGTAACGACACCCAGAAATGGGAGCTGCAGACCAGAGCAGACATTACACTACCTTTAATTGATGCATTGAATTAAACAACGCTAAAGCCAAATAAATATTGACCACTTAGCCAAAGGACCATTGATTTTTATGATAGACAACAATGCCATCCTGCACTTGGCTGGTGACGGGTGAAGGAGGTGCTAAGCTAGAGCCCGGTGGGTTCTAGAACAGTCCTAGCGTTTTTATGAGACTTGAAAATGTAGTAGTAAATGTAGCTGGGCACTGGTAGCTCACACCTGTAATCCTAGCTACTTAGGAGATGAGATCTATGGATCACAGTTCAAAACCAGCTTGAGCAGGAAAGTCCATGGCACTCTTTTCTCCAATTAACCAGCTAAAGGTAGAGGTGTGACTCAAATGGTAGAGCACTAGCCTTGAGAGAGAGAGAGAGGGGCGGGGCGGGGGGGACCACATCCAGGCCTTGAGTTTAAGCCCCAGTACTGGTGAAAGAAAAGAAAAGGAGGAAGGAAGGAGAGGGGAGGGGAGGAAAAAGAGGGGAGGGGGAAAAGGGAAGAGTGATGCATGGAGAGGAGAGAGGGAGGGAGGGAGAAAGGAGGGAGGGAGGAAGAAAACATTTTGTCTCCCTGTCAGGCCTCATTATATTTAAGTCCACCTTCGGCTGGGCACGGATTTCCTATACGTCAGTAAGGGAGCCCTGAGCACCCTCCTGTGGGGCTCTCTTGTCTTCCTCCTACCCTTCCTCCCCCAGCAGGCTCTCCCCAAACCCAAAGAAAGTGGCTGACCTCATCCCCAGAGAACAGAAGGCAGTTCTCACTTTCTGTTCTTATCTGAAAACCATGGCAGAGAGGGAACACAAAAAGATCTGTGTCTAGAGAGAGAACAGACGATCCCAGACTTCTGAGCACCTAGCAACATGGGATATGATGTGAACATGGTCTCTGCTAATGCTTCTAGAAAATCCAAAGGCACACATGGCAGAGTCAGACTTCTAGACGGATGTGCACTTCTAAGAGACAGCATCTAGAGATTGCAGCCCTCAGGGTGGAGGTTGCCAGGCCTTGTAGCCCTCACCCAATCTATGCCACACATACTAGCTTGGATGTTAATGAGGCCAGATCACAGCACCATGCTCAAGGTAGGTAGTTATGAGCTGGTCACCGCCTCCAGAGCAGTCAGCAGGCCTCAGCTCAGACCAGTTTCTCTCATGGTGGGAACAGCAGCAGCTGAGTTAGGAGAGAAGTTCTGGTCTACACATGCAAAAGATTCACCTATTCCTCCATCACCAATCATTTGCTGGCACTTGTTCCACTGCAGGCAAAGGACCTGCAAGGAACACCTCAGAAGTAGGTCTCCCAAGCTGTGAGAGGACAGGGGGAAAGCTGTCTCTGACCACACTGCCCTGAACAGGAGAATGAACAGGCACATCGCTTCAAAAGTCTTTCATTTTTATTTACCTAAGTCTCCAGCAAAGGAAACCATCTTTAAACACATTTCTAGCCTAACAATATTTTTTTAAGATGCACAGTTCTTCTACATCGAAAGATTAATTAGAGGGGAAAAAAATCAGCCAGAATCCCATGATACACACACATACACACACACACACACACACACACACACACACACACACACAGGTTTACAGTTGTAAGCAAACAAACATGAGTATTTACATGAATCCAAGAAGTATTCTAACAAATGTATTCTTTTTCAACACTCACCGTCTCAAGGTAACACGGGAACAGCGTTGAGAGACAACTATTCAAATGTTGACTCTCCTAGGCAATTGCTTTCAGCAAGCACTAAGAAGCTCAACCCCCAGATGTCGAGGGCCTTCGTCAGGATGGGTTGAATGTGGCTGTTCCAGTGAGTAACACGTTCCCAGGCTTCTGATCTTGCTGTTTGCTTAAACAGAGGATGGCGTTCCTGTCAGTGTCTGAATTCTAGTGAAGAATTCATGCCAACCCTGAACACATTTGTCAGGCACCATCCCAGCTGGGCTGGGGAAGGCCTGGGCTCTCAGTGCCTTTGCACATCTTCAACACTGGATGTGGGCTATTGTCCTTCAGCTTCTCCTTCGACTGCCCCTTCTCATTTAAATCTCGGTTTAAGTGCCCCCTCTCTGGAGTGGTTTTCCGAAGCAGCGTCTCTCACATTGTCAGTCGCTCCCCATCATGCTAACTTGTTTGACTGACCTGGAGCTACACATCACTCTGCAACATTATCTTGTGTATCCATTTGATCACAGTGACCTCCGTCTGGAGACCAGCCTGCTCAGCGGTGGCCACGGCTGTGCTCTCAGCCCTGAAAACAGTGTCCTGAACATATCAGATACTCAGAAAATATTTATTCAATGAATAAATGAATGAATGAAGAGCCTGGAGAAGTTTGGAGCCTCTACCAAGCATTGGAAAGGGATGGAGGGAACCGAGCATTGTTGGAAAACAGTAGATGAAGCCCATCGAGGCTAATTCCTTCTTCCCAGGCCAGCAGCAGGCTGCTCTTTACTTCCTCACAATGGCAGCAAGCCCATGAGTCTGACACTTGGAGAAGGAGAAGGGAGCATGGGTACAGCTCGAGATCCCTGGCCTATCAGGCCTTCCCACCTTGAGCATCTTCTGAACCTCAGAGGCTGGAGGTCAAGACAAAGGCCAGAGGAGATCTGGGACTACCTTTGGCCAGGCTGAAGTGTTCATGGCCACTTAGAAGCCTGGCTCTTGCTTATCCCAAAATAAGATGCAGCTCAGTCAATTGATTGCTCTGCCATCTCTTTGAGCCTCAATTTCCACATGTGTAAAATGGGAGGAATAATTTATACCTTACAAGCAGATAGTGAGAATTGTCTCTTTTTCTCTAGCTGGGGAGTCACAGGTATGTAATAAATATTGGAGGTCATATGATGAACAAGAAAATTTCCACCTAACAGGTGGTCAGATAGGCTTTGTCAGGGAACAAAACAAAAACCAAACCAGGAAGGAGAATAGAAACTTCTGGCTCTCTCACCTGGCAGACATGTTTGCATTCAGCCATACCTACCCAGAGCCCCCTGTGTGCCAGCCTGAGAGAAAACCAGGTCAGACTCCTGCCCTAATCACCTCCCTAAGAGTAACTAATGTTCATGGACCATTTACGGCATAGCTTGGGTTTTAATTCTTTCAACCACCCCAAACACAAATATAGAAAACAGCCACCTCACGGGGTGGCAGCCAAGAGTCTATGAATTAATTCCCATGAACATGGACCAGAGGTTCTGGCACCTCCTAAGTGCTCAATAAATGAAAGCGCTGATTCTATTTATTAGCTTGCTAGGTAGCAGTCGTGTTTAGAGCTTTACGTGTTTTATCTCGTTTAATCATTTAATCCAGGGTGACAAGTACTAAGATACTACACATGAAATCACCTATAAACTTAAAAGCTTTGCACTCATGAGGGTGGGCCAAGAACCCAAGACGATGCCGGCATGGACAAGATCGACCAGAAAAGCATCTAGAAGTTGAGCCTGAGGTGGGGCAGGGAGCGGAAAGAGCAGCCTGTCTGCTAACCAGGGCTATTTCTGCTACCGCAGAAGGGCAGATTCAAACAGGGCAATTTAAAAACATGTAAAAGGCATAAAGCGAGAGCAGCTGCACACAGCTGCTGCCAGCCGCTCCATCGCGGGCTCACTGTGGACTCTAAATGACAATAAACCTTCCACCCCTTATAAATTAAGCAGACTTTCAAAAAAAAAAAAAAAACCATATCTCCTCCTGCAACTTTTTATGGCTGTTTGGCAACTTTAATCATTTTGCAAAATGCAATTCCTGGCCATAAATTCTCTCCCAAGTACAGATTTAGGGAGATCTAGAGGACTGCGGCGGGTTGATAGGTAAGTTTTAATCTGACAAGGCCAAAAAGTCTATTAGATTTATAGGGAGGCAGCAGATACCCTGTAATTACACCAGGCTCGACCTCCCCAGGAATCTCGAATATAGGGGAGGGGGAGGGGAGAGAGCGGGAAGGAAGAGTCAGGAGGGGGCAGCAGGGAGAAGAGGCCAGACCCCACCTTCTGTCAACCCCCCCCCCCACCTGGCCTTCTGGTCACAGGTCATGGTGACTTCCTGCACAAGTTCACACCTTGGGTTTCAGGTCACTGAAACCCGTGATGGATGCAGATTCTCATCCACCACACCTGTGGCTGGAGATGCTGCACTCTCGGAAGGAGGCCACGTTTTCCTGAGCAGGGCAAAAAGAAGGCATGGGATCTCACTCAATTACACAGTCAACAAACATCTCATCCACCACTGTGCTTTCTATCACACCAGAACAGAACCACAGACATTTCCAGGGTCATTTTCCTGCTCAGAGTATCTGGCTAAGGGGTACTGAACACCCCCCCCACACACACACACACATGCTTATCTGCGTCCCAGCTCCAGCTGCTTCCACCCACACGAGGAAGACCTAGACCTCTTCTTGCCCTGGGTGCCTGGCAGCTCGTCCCTGACTGTCCAATGTTAAGGTGCTCATCTCTCTGAATCTCCAGCTTTGAGTCCCAGGGTGCTCCAGGTGAGGGGAGCCCCAGGAGTAAACTGATAATCTGCAGGCCAGCACTGGGGTTTAATCATTAACCCTTTCCTTTCCACGTGCTACTATTTTAATAAATTTACATCCACTCCTGGAAGAAGGGCTAAGGGTAGCGAAGAGACAGGTAAGTGCCTCTGGACTCTAGGCACAGCATCCAGCCCAGACACTCTGTACAAGTGTGGTGGATGGAAAGATAGACTGTGAGATGTGCTGATATTAGGGTCAGAACTCGGGGCCTACCTACTGTTCCTCAACTTTTTCACTCAGGGCTGATGCTCTACCATTTGAGCCATACCTCCATGTCTGACATTTTGCTGGTTTTTTGGAGACTTGCCTACTGGAGCTGGCTTTGAACCATAGTCATTACCTTCCCAATTAGCTAGGATTACAGGCATGGGCCACTGACATGAGCTTGGCTTCAGTTTCCTAAGCAGCCAAGTTTAAAGCAGGGAGGTTATCCTGCATTTTCTGGGTGGGTCCAGTATCATCCCAAGGACTCTTAAAGTGGAATTAGAAGGCAGGACAGTGAGGGTCAGAGTGATGCCATGTGAGAAGGGCTGGACCAGCCAGCCATGGCAGACTCTGGAGATGGAGGAAGGGGTCAGAAGCCAAGGAATATGGCAAGAGAAAAAGATGTTTCCCTTTGACCTTCGAGAAGGAAATATAGCCCTAAATGTACCTTAATTCTAGCCCAGTGAGACTTACCTCTGACTTTTGACCCTCAGGACTAAAAGACAATGAATTTCTGTGGCTCAAAGCCACAAAGTGTGATGACATGTCACAACATCAATGGCCACTTGAGCTGAGTCCTGAGGGATCAGTAGATTTGGATCTGGGAAGTGTTGAGGGTGGAAATTATAGCAGATGTGATAGCATTTCTTCATGGCCCTCATCCTGCTCTTCAGAGCGATGGAGCTGGAGTGTGACTATCCTGCCACTGGATACAGACAGAGGCCACCAAAGATCTCATCCCACACAGGCCGACATTTATTAGACATCTTCCAGGACTTGAGGCCTCAGCTCCTATCATACCAAGAAGATGAAATCTGCTAAATCTCTGAGTGACCTTGAAATCAACACCTGCTCAGTCAGTCTTCCAAAGGGCTTACAACGCATATAGGTTCATACTGATTAGTTAGACTTCGGACAGAAATGGGCACTGAATACATCACTTAAGTACTATGATTTCTTTCTCCTTTTTGGGGGGGAAGGGTTGATTGTGGGGCTTGAACTCAGGACCTACGTGCTGTCCTTGAACGCTTTAGCTCAAGGCTAGTACTCTAACACTTTGAGCCACAGGGCTACTTCTGGTTTTCTGGTGGTTAATGAGTCCCATTAACTTTTCCTGCCCGGGCTGGCTCTGAATTGTGATCCTCATATCTCTGTCTCCTGAGTAGCTAGGGTTACAGGCATGAGCCATCAGCATCTGGCTCTTTCTCCTATTTTATATTTTATAGAAAACTGAGGGTTGGAAAAGGTAGATTCCCTATCCCAGGCTGCAAAGTCAATCAGAGGCAGAGTTAGAAACTGAGCCTTGGGCGGTCTGATTCCAGAACCTTCTCTCGTAACACCTTCTTTTGTTCATGCCTGACAGAAACAAGTAAGAGACACAGCTTTGGCCTACCTAGCTGGGACCTTGATACCCACATCCCTGTCCTCAGCAGAAAGTTTGAGTAGTTCTCTCTTGACACGCTGCCAGCTCTCCTGTGGCAGGGCTACAAGACTCAGGGCTAGCCCATCCTGAGCTGTGCCAGGTGTTCAGATGGCAGAACAGATAAGATGCGCTAACCCTGGCTACTCCAGCCCATCTTGCAGGCTCCTGGCCCCACCTCCCTTCCCATGAAAGAAAAAGGAGCTTCTTTAGAGATGGAACTGAATAAAATATAGATTAGCATTAGTCAAATGAAATTAATGCTTCCAATATTGTTTTAGGCTAGCTCGTATGCTTCAAGAGTCTATGAAGTTGTCGTTTATCACGTGGGGATATTGCACTTATATATTAGCTGACTGTCTGGTGGACACTCCAACAGCTCTCTCTGGACCCCAGGTCACCTTTCACAGACAAAGTCAGCCTGGCAGATATCCATCTCTTTCCTCCGCTGACTACATGTCCCCAGATGCTAATAAAAGGCCTTGCCCCAACAACATATGAATATTTAAATGACAGTTAATTATTCAGCGTATAATGCTATTATTAGCATCTACTTTATTGCTGGCTGTGGGCCCAACCAAGTCTTGCCCCGCACAGAAGGGTGCTGAGGAAATGCCAAAAACCAGGCAAGCCTGGTATTCCTTGCATCTCCCTGCCTGCTCTGTGTCATGCCAGGTGTGGGGTCTGCAGGACAGATTTGGCCAGTTTAGCCCCTGCTAAGAGGCTCCCAGAGGGGTCATAGTGGCAAGAGCTCACATCCACCCTGCCAAGCACTTTGTGGGAGCCTCGTTTAACTCTCCAAACAACCTCAAAAAATCAGAGCAATTATGATCCCCTTTTCTCAAAAAGTGAGGAAAAAATGAAGCAATACAGTAGAGATATGACATGTTCAAGGCCATATATTAGATGAGGCTTGGATTAGAACCCAGGCAACCTGACTCCAGAGCAATTACTCTACCAGCTCAGGGCAACACGTGTGTCCCAGAGAGCAGGAAGAAACTCTGTGACAGAGATGCCAGCCAAGACTCTATGACCTGGCAGTGAGCCGGGGTTTAGATGGAGCCAGGGGTCAAGCAGCTTCGCGGGACCCTGAAGGGGAGGACATTGGGACAAAAGTTTGAGGGAAGAAAGGAGCCTTGAAAAGAGTGAGACTACATAATAATTGCAGCACAGTACTGCATGGGGTACACAATGGGTAGGTGGCTTGGGGACAGATGGCAGAGGGCCTTGGTGAGAGCAGGCTAGAGTTAGGATTTTTACCTTGAGCATTCTGAGAAATCTTGGAAAGCTGTGATAAACCGCAAATTGAAGAGAAATTTCTGCTTTCCATAAAGACATGGAATTTTTCCGACTCCATTCTCCATACAACATCTAGTGTTGATCATGTGACTTGTTATAGCCAATGGGCTATTAGTAAATGATTTGAAAAGTGTTTATATATGGGTTTTGGGTTCTTGCTCTTTTCAGAGCCCAGAGCCCATGGAGGCTACAGGAAGACAATATTATCCCAACTGAGCTCAGCCTGAATTTTTGACAGCCTGCCAGCATTTACAAAGTCATCCTGCATCATCCAGCCACCAGTGGACCTGCCAGCAGACCCAAAAGAGATTGGCAGAGGGTGGTAAGCTGGCCAATAGAATCTAAAGCAGATAAAATCTTGGTTATTTTAAACTACTCCCTTGTTGAGTGTTTTGTTATGCATCAGCCACTGACCATTATACAGGCTTAAGGACTGACAGCCTGGCCAAGGTGTTTGACAAAGACCACTCTAACAAGTTAGTTTAGAAGTTAGTGAGGTGGACAGCTGAAAAGCCAAGGGGAGGCAGAGTCCCAAAGGGGTGGGGGAATGATAAAGAGCTAACCAAAGCAGCAAGGATGGATGGAATTAGAGTTCTCCTGTGCCTCCCTGAGAAGCCCTGTGGCACTGAGGCTAAATCTACAGCTACATATACTTTGCACTCCACACCTTGGCTACCTTGGGAAAGCATCCTGGGAGAGTCAGCATCTTCATGCATCTTCCCTTCTGCCCCTCCCTGCATCCATCCACATGCCTGACTCTTCCTGTCCTATCCCAGCCCTTCTCCACTCTGAGGTTTGCAAACAGACAGAGCCCCCTCCCCCCCAAAAAAATGGAAACTAGGAAGAATATGTAGAGTCCAGACTCTCAGCTGCATTCTGCCTCCAAGCTCTGTCTCCAAGTGACCGTGTGACTGCCCTTCTTCTGGCTTCACTTTTCCCAAATGTCTTTTGCTTCATGCCAGATATAGGCTGCAACCTTTTGGGTTCGCAACACTGGGAGGTTCTGTGGGCTCACTCACTGCTGCACCTATTCCACCTGCCTTGAATTCCACTCCACTTCCACCCCCCCACCACACACACACACACACACACACACACACCCCTACTTAGCCTGATGTCAGGGAAAGACAGAGATATATCCATTGACTGAAACCATCTGCCCCAAAGACCCATCAAGGCCCTCAGAGCTTCCATTCCAGACCTGAGTGCATGGAGCCCGCCCAACCCCATAGAGTGACTCCAGGCCTTTGACTCAGTGATGGGTGGAATCCGAGATGCACAAGATGGATGCTGGGGGGTCGGAGGGAGGAAACGCAGTGAACTCAGGTATAAAGAACTCAGGCCTGAGAGTGAACAGATCTAAGTGTGGAGTTGGCTCAGTCTCTCAACAGACTTAGGGACCTCAGGTCACTCATCTTGCTGGAATGCACCCCCAGTGAGAGGTCATCACAGCATGGAAGGAGTCCTTCCCAAGAGTTACTCCAAACTATTCGATTCTCTCACAACCTCTGGCACCTCTGAGGGGCAGCTCTTCATCTGGGAGACTGGCATGTCAGCATCCTCCCCAGTTGTGCTTTATGAATCCAGATAAAGAGTTCTATAAGGTCAGGAACCAGTAGCTTATGTCTATCACCCTAGCTACTTAGGTCACTGAGATCTAAGGATCACATTTCAAAGCCAGCATGGGCAGAAAGTCTGTGAGACTGTTCTCTCTAATTAACCACCAAAAAGCCAGGCATAGAGCTGTGGCTCAAGTAGTAGAGCACTGAATTCCAGCAAAAATGCAAAGAAACAGTGTCTAGGCCCTGAGTTCAAGCCCCAGTACACACACACACACACACACACACACACACACACACACACACACACACACATGATGTTCTGGAATCACTGTTAAGTTTCTTACCTGCAAGAATGGCATGCGGGATAAGAAGAATGTAACTAGTCCTGAGAGAAGCATTTGTAGAATTCACAAATTATGATCTAAAATTCATCTTCAAACACTATACTAGAGAGAAAGAGAAGCCACAAATGTGGAAAAATGTTTATAAATGTAGAAACCAGATGCAAGGTTTATGGGTAATAACTGGACAATTCTTACAACTTGTCTATAAATCTGAAAACCTCCAAAATTAAAAGTTTTGAGGATTGGAGTGGAAAAAAATAAATCAGGATCCCCAGTGGTGGAAGCAAACTTATCCAGCTGCAGAGGCCCCAGGCGGCCAGCCCAGCTGGACTGTCCAAGAACAAGTATTGAATCACCATTGGAAGTGGTCCTTCCGGAGTTGGCTCCAAGCTAGGGAGGGCAGGGGGTCGGGGGCCCAGCTGCAGCCCCACCTCCTTTCCAATCCCCTCTTAGAAAGGTCAGCTCCCTGGACCTCAAGGCGAGCCCTGTCCCTGGGGTGGCTGAGCAAGAAGGGTTCTATGGATATCACTGCTCCTTGGCCAGGAGATGACCATGTGGGCACTGGCCCCTTAGGACAAAAACACTTTTGTTTTTGCTTTGGGTCCCTGGTGCAAGAACTCTTACTATTTGATTCCATTTCCAAAGGCTCCCTGCAAACCTCTGCTGGACACTAGGACAACAGCTGCCTTGGCTGTGTGGAGCGCAGACCACGGGGACTTTCATGCTACATGGGCCAGGCTAAGTAGAGCTAACAATCTAGGGACTCAGCAGGAAAGGGATCCCCAGAAAATATAACTGGAGAATGGCTCAGCTTTCCCAGAGAGAAGACAATCTCTGAATAATCTTTATAGGATTTTTATCCCAGCCAAGAGGCCCTAGAGGAGGGCTCTTTCCCATAGGCTGGGGCCACCAGGCATTAGCCAGATCTCAGAATGCTTCAGTCACCACCATTCAGTTATGACTGACCATGCTAGTTGGTCTGGGCATTTGTCCTTGCCATCTTTCTCCTTCTCCTCCGTTCTCTTCTCCTTGTTCATCATCTCCTCTTCTTTCTTCTTTGTAGGACCACCAGGACTTTACACATATCAGGCAAATGCTCTACAGATTGAGCCATGCCTCCAGCCCTTCTGTTTATATTTTATTGTTTGAGATAGGGTCTGATCACCACCTTTTCCTACACTGACCTTGTACCTCCAATCCTCCTGCCTCCACCTCCCTAATAACTGAGACTACAGACATGTGACACTTCACCCAACCTAGGCTTGTTCTTGAATTCTATCAGTGGGTGTAAAACCAGCTTTCTCTTTCTATACTAGGTATAGACAAACCTTAGGGAGATAAGAAATGTATTCACCCATGGGGATGGTCACTCCTGTCCACCCAGAGGACATTATTTTTCTCTGAAAACAACTCTAGTCTCAACTCAGCACATAGTCAGTAAGCCATTAAAATCCCAAGTGTAAGGCATAAAGAAACATGTTCAGGGTAAGTCTTGCTAGACATGTTACCTGTGAAATATTCCAGGAGATTCTCACAGCGCATGAGCTAGGAACTAGCTAAGAATACAAAGGCCATTTGCACCTAGAGGCATCTGGGCATTCTGGAGCCCAGGAGGTTTTCGTACTGTCACCCCCTTCTTCTCAAGATGACTTGCCCCCAGCCTCTCTTCCTTACACAGTGCTTCTTAACAGCCCCAGCCACAGTGTGAGCGCACCTATAGCGAGTTCTGCTAGAGAGCTGTCCTTTTGCTGATGGAACAAAGATTCCCAGAAGACATAGAAAGGAAAAAGTCCTTCTGTCACTGGCTCCTGAGATGGCCAGAGAGGAGCTAAAGAGGACGGTCTGGGATGACTGTCAGTTCCGCAGGATTAGTCAATCACAACACCAATTGTTCTAGGGACAGAACTCAACAGATTGCCTTCTCCCTTTTAAAACTGAACTCCAAGTTAACTGGAACAACAGAAATTTCAGAGTCTAACCCAGGGGGGGAAAAAGAAAAGAAAACAAAACAAAACACACTGTGAATTTATAACAGACATCATTTAATGAAGGAATGGGTTACATAGCTGGTAATAAGTATGAAGTCCAAGCAGATGACAGTAAGGACCTGAAGGGAGCAGGACGCCCTTGTCACCGTAGGTTGGAGAGAAAAAGGCAGAGTGTCCCTAGAGCCCATGGGCTAGGGACCTGTAACAGAAGGAACCACAGAACACGAGAGAGTTGGGAGCACAGAGGGAATGCAGTCTCTGCAGGAGAAGCCATCAGTGAGAAAGAGAGGACGTGTCCTGGATCCTCCCTCTTCCTCCATCACCCAGGACTGCACCAATGCACTCCTTCCTGGCTAAGCCCAGACAGACAGAGCAGCCTGGAAACACAGTCTGAGGAGCCAGCTCCCCACACAGAGCCGGCATACATGGCCCTAAAGGATCTGTGGGCAAATAGTCTCAGGGTGGACACGGTTTTCATCGCCATTATAACTTACATTCTGCATAGGTGCTTGAGTTTATCACATAGGACACTGTCATTCTTCCTCCAGAGCAATCGCGCCGGTCTCTGAGTAGTCCTTGTACACAGGAGATGCTTCCTTTCCCACATTATTTATGGTCTCTGGCGTCGAGTGGGAAGAGTCATTAAAAGCCCTGATCAGGAACAGGACCTGAGCCAGGGCACCTCCTGTCCCATGGTCCTCTTCATTATTCCTGCTGGGAGATGTGCGTGGATTTGGACAGAGGCATGCCTACAGGCCTGTAAGAGACACGGAAGACAGTGTGAAGTCTTTACATGCCTCACTGCCGGTACCTGTGTGCATACATGTCATCATGCCATGCCCTAGCACATACCTAGCCCTAGCGAAGATATGGATGTTTCTTGTTCTTCAAGGAGGGGGTGAAGGGGAGCCCCTCATTTCCCTGGGTTGGCAGTTTCGTGGCTCGATGCCTCTGGGAGTCAGGCTCTCACTGCACGTCCTGCTCCTTACAGCCGTTTTGCCTGCAGCAGTCACACAGTTGAAAAATCTGGGTCCTGTGACTGCTCTGAGACTCTGCGAAGGCAAACAAGTAGGACTCGTGGCCATTTTGCAATTCCTGCTCATTAGACATGTCTGGGGCCTTGCGAGTGAGCTCTGAGGATAAATAAGTATAAATATTATATTTGCCTCCAGGTTATCTTTAAAAATGTATTTCCCTCTCCCTCTACCTGCTCTCCCCCCAGCCCCACCAGCAGCTGTCACAGCTTCCTGAAAACTCCTGGGTATAAGAAGCACAATCCAGAGAGTCCAGGGTCCTTAGCAAGTGGCCTCCTTCCCCTGGGCTGGCCCCGTGGACTAGTCCATGGGTAGCCAGGAACAGCAGGGTGTCCCCCAGGAGGTAGAGAGAAGGGACACAAATGCCCCCTAGTGCTGAGAGTCTAGTGCCAAGCAACGCCACCCACAGGAGACAAGGGACTTTGTCTTGTCCAGATGGGCTAGAGAGGCTTTAAGAGTCAAAGGCTAAGCTCACCCTCAGCTAGCATGCTGCCACCATGAAAAAGAAACCCAGGTCCCCACAACAGGGCAGAAGAGGTCTGGACCATCTAAGAGTTTTCAGCCATTTTCTTTCTAAGAAAGTAAAATGGAGTCCAAACTGAGTAGTCCATGAGGAAGTGGGCTTGGTTGGAAGTGAGCTCCTGGGCATGCCTTGGAAGGTCTGTCTCCATCCTGCCCCTCCTGTCTCTTTCTCTCTGCTTCCTGGCTGTCATGGGGTGGGCAGCTTTGCTCTGCCATGCCCTTCCACCATGATTTTACCGCCCCAGAAATGATGGAACCTGCCAGCCACCCATGGGCAGAAACCTCTGAAACCAGGAGCCAGAATAAAGCCTTTTCATTTTTCATCCTTAAGTTCTCTCCAGCATCTGCTCATCATTACCTCCAATGCGAAGCTACCCAGCCAGTCTTGCTACCAAGAGCATTCCTTAAGGGCCACACCTTCAAGGCCGCTATTCCTGACTACATTCATAAATGGGAAAAGGAAGGCTCTGGCTTAGCTGTTAGCCAAAGTTGGCTGTGCTTGGCTGAGTAATATCCCCAAAGATATTCATATTCCAGTCTCTGTGTCCTCCCAAAAAAGTATATATTAAGAACTCGCCCCTTAGTGCCATGATACTGGAAGACAGTATCACCTGGTGGCAGGTAATCAGACTGTGTGGGAACTGCATTCATAGACAACTATTGTCATCCTTGAGGGACAGGGTGTGTTTGGAAAGGGCCAGTTCAGCCTCCTCTTCTCTTGCTCTCTGTAGCCCTCTCTGCCTTTGTGCTACAGGCTGACGTAACAAGGGCGACCTTGAAGAATGCAGTCCCTTCCATCCTGGACTGGTCAGCTTCCAACACCATGAAGCTAGCCAGGAACGGGCTGTTTACACTTACAATCCTAGTTACTCAGGAAGCTGAGGTCGGAGGCCTGACAGAAAATTCTGTGAAACTCTTTTTTTTTTTTTTTGCCAGTCCTGTGCTTGAGCTCAGGGTCTGAGCAGTGTCCTTGGACTTTCTCAAGGCTAGAGCTCTACCACTTGAGCCTCAGCACCACTTCCGGCTTTTTTCTATGTATGTGGTACCGAGGAATCGAACCCGGGTCTTCATGCATGCTAGGCAAGCACTTTAACCCCTAGGCCAAACGCCCGGCCCCATCTGTGAAACTCTTATCTCCAATTAACCACCAGAAAACTGGGAGTAATGCTGTGGATCCAATGGGCAGAGCACCAGCCTTAAGCTGAAGAGCTCAGGGACAGCGTCAAGGTCCCAGGTTCATGCTGCATGACCAAAAAATTAAAAAAAAAAAAAAAAAGGCTAAATGAGAGTGCAAAGCTCTCCTTGAGTTCAAGTCACAGCACTAGCAAAAGAAAAATGAAAGCAAAACCAGACACATGAACAAGTGAATTTCTGCTGATGATGAGAGAAGGAAAAAAAGAAAGAAAGTAAAATCTACACCAAGGAAAAGAAAAAGAAATGTGGGATCTATGTACTCTCTCCCCAACCAACTTGGCAGCGGTTTCCTGGGAGGGATTGGGGAATTGGTCTTTTTAGACAGCTGCCCTGACCTTCTCGTGAGAGGAGTACAGTGAGTCACAGAACTGTGGGTGCTTCATGGCTCTGTGATGCCTCTGTGAGTCTCCCTCTCTTCTCTCCAGGACCCCCACAAAGCAGCCTTCTGTGATCCACCGGAAAATAAGGTTCCCTGCCCCATCTTGTCCAGATTGGCCTGGATTCCCTCACTGGACCCGGCTCCCAGCACTGGCCTTCCAACAACCCCCACCTGCTACCATCGTTTAAATTATGACACACAGTAGAATTGAGCGAGTCCAGCCAAAATTGCAGGTCATAGGCTGCCCCCGTCATCGTAAGAGACACTGTCTTCCCTCTCTCTAGCCTATGCTGGACTCTGGCCAAGAGACCCTCTGAGAGTTTCTATAGAAGAGAAGAGATTCCACAGCAACAAGAATCAAATCCCCTAACAGTAACAGCTACCATTGTTTCAGGGTTCCTGTGTTGATTGCTTGCCACCCATAATATTAAGGAAAAAAGCATCCCCATATTACAGATGAGGAAGTTGAGGTCCAAGGAGCCTGAATAACCTTCCTAAAGTCTGAAGCAGCTATAGGCCTTGATGCCTTATCACATCTCCGACTAATGATAGTCAACAGCAATGACATCTCTCAAAATCCACAGCATCCAATCAGGTTCCGCCTGAGATGAGATGGGTCTGAGTCCCATCTTCCCTTAGCCTGGCTATTTCCCCTTCCCTCAGCATCCGATTTCTGTTCACTTTTCTATCTAGAACCACCCTCCAGGAGGCCAAAGGAAAGGCTGGCCTCCATGGACTGGTAACTACAGTTGTGTAACATGATTAGACATTTTTAGCCTGAGGATGACCCTGTGTTGTTGATTTTTCTGTCTTTTTTTTTTCTTTTTATGTTTCCAGAGAGAAGCAGCCACTTTGGAGGGGGTAAGGAGAAAGGAGCTTCCAAAACCCCGAATTCCAAGCTCTGCCTCACAGTCATTCATCAGGGGCTGATATGCCTGGCTCAAGGCCAGGGGAGTGAGTGGCTTATTTCTGTTGCATTATAGCTTAAGTCCATATGCAAACCAGAGGACTGTGTCTATAAATAAGATATTATAGTTAAATCAATATTGATTATTAGGAGTTACTGTTCTATTTAAAACCATAAAAACTGAGTAAATATTATGGTGAAAGAGTCCTAAATCTCTGGGGCACAATCACTGTTGCAAGATCAAGACACAGGCCTTAGATTGATGGAGTTGGGACTCTTACGTTCCACCCACTAAGAGGACTTGTCGGGCAGATGTCTGTCACCAGTAGGGACAAAAAGAGGGAATGATAACTTGAGGACCATATAGATGTTCATCAACCCATTTCTCAGCCACATTCTTGGTTTTGTTCCAGTCTAATATTACTCATAGCTCAGAAAGGTTTTTCTAAGTAGTCATGATTTTCCTGGCTACTATTAAAATCTAGTTTATTCAGATGGTAATGACAAGAGTAATCACCAAATTCATTTTTCCAATACTATTTTGCTTTTTTTTAAAAAAAATAACAGTTTATATTGGCAGAAACCTCAAAAGATAAGAGAAGAAAATTCACACAGAATCCTTTACAGAATCCTGATAACCATAGCCTTTTGTTGATAATTATATTTGTCAGGGTCACAGAGAGTCTATCTTCTGTCATCTGCAAGTGGAAAATCCAGAAAACCTGGAGGTAAAAATTCCAGTCTGGGTCCCAAGGCCTGAGAACCAGGTGCTTGGACACAAGACCCAGGACAAGCACTGCTCAGAGACCAAGCAGTCGCTCAGACAGCCAGCTCCTCTTTCCTCCACAACAGATTCTCTGAGGCCCCACCTACATGGGGAAGGGCCCTCTGCTCTGCTTAGTCCAACAACAGAAATGCTAGTCTCCTCCAGAAAGTCTCTCACTGACATTCCCAAAGCAATGTTCAACCAGAAATCTGGGTATCCTGTAGCCAAATTGGCCACATTACCAATATTATGCTGTTACTTCACTACTTGTAGACAAGAGTCCTAATTGATGTTTACTTCCTCCCCGCTCCATTCATGCAATGTTCAAGGCTCAGGTAAAATGTCACCTCTCCTCTGAAGCCTTCTGCAGAGATAATTGATACCATGTTCCATCTCACTTTTATACCCTTTGCTTATTCACTCTTACAGCACTTATCTTAATCCTCTCTGGTATGACAAGTAATGTCTAAGGATAACACAAAATCAAAATTGTGATTTAGCCTATAAACGTAAGAGTTTGTTGGTGAGTGAATAAATGAACACGCATACACATGGCAAGAGGTATAACATACTTCTTTGTTCCACCATTATTTGATTAGTCAGTGTTAACTGGGGCATGGGATCTTGTTCAGTGTCTAGAGTAGAAATGAAAAGATACAAACACCTGTATCTTCTACAGGGGTGAATGAGGAATTCTGGGTCGGAGCAGTGAGAGCATTCACTAGATGTTTTTTTAGGTCTTTCTATTGGCATTCCACCTTGGTGAGTGCGCCTGGCTATTGTTAGATCCCAACTATTCTGGGGTCCCTCTATGATTCTATATCAGGCACCACACTAGCCACCCTCGGGCCAAATGAATCCTACAGCTTTGTTTAGCTTACACTGGTATTTTTGTTTTAATTGACTTTAGTTGCCAACATGCAAAATTCAGGAGATATCACATAAAAAAATCCACATTTCAGGCTTCTCTTGGAAATTCAGAAGATCTGGCAACACCATGCTTAATTTCTTACAGGTTAACCACAGATAGAGCTGAAAAGTGGCTACACACACACACACACACACATACACACACACACACACACACACACACACACACACACACACACTCCCTTCATTTGGAGCGTGGGTATGGGACCCCAGGAGGCTCATTACCTGGTCCCTAAGAACATCATTTCCTCTGGTCTACACTAAGGTTGGTCATTAGGGTGGAAGGGTGGCTGCATAGGAACGAGGAGATAATGTATTATTGTTGGGCCATAGGTTTCCAGAATATCTTAGTTGGGAAAAGACATATGAATACAGACAAGCACCCTTCTCACTCCACTCCCACCTTCCCCATGGAGACTCACCTGTTTCTGCAATGTTGAAACCAAGTTCCTTTTCTGCCCTTTGACCTCCAAAAGCTCACTTCCATCCTTCCTAACAGACTCAAAGCGGAGATTCTGACACCAAAGTTGGAGCCAGGAGTCAAGGACAGACCTCTCTGTCCTTCCCTGTTGTGATGGAATGCACAGTTCAGCAGGATGGAACTCATTTGCCTCCATTTACAATGAAGAAGTGAAGGCCCCAAAAGGTAACATGAGTTATCCAGGGTCCCACAGCTTAAAATAGCCCATATACGAGTCATGCCCAGAGGATTTGCATCCAAGCCCATCGTCCAAGCCACATCAGTGACATCTGATGCTGGGCTACACAGGTAGCTTTACAGGCTACCTGCCTGACCAAGAAGGGTCAACAGGGGTGAGAGGAGGGCTTTCAGTGGTTGAGAATAGAAAGCTGATTCAGTCTCTCTCAGATGGCCTAGTTCACAGGGGGCCACCTAGAGGCTTGTTCCAGGCCTGCCTCTTAAAGAGCTTAGCCTCCCCCCACCCGGCCCACCTCCACCTCTGTGTCATGCTGTCCGAGAAGGTGGGAATGAGATGGAGTTCTTCCACTTAGGAAGACCCTGGGAGAAAGGAGGGGGGAAGTCTTAATGGGACCTCCTTGTTCCCCCCTTTCTTCCCTCTCACCCAAGTCAGTACCTGTTCAACTCATCAGCACACCTGATGGCTCAGCCTCACCACACCCCTTCCTGTTTCTACTGCCTTCGTTCAAGTCACAGCCTCCCCATCTCTGCATGTCATCGCCTGCCTCTCCATCTCGACACCACAGCCACAGTGAACGTTCTAGACTACACACCAGAACTCATCTGTCTTGAGCTATCCCAAAGGGCCTCTTGTCACGCTTAGAACAAAATCTGAATGCTCTCCCCTTGCCTAGAAGATCTAGCACACCGCAGCCAACAATAACTCTTGAAATGTACTGTTTCTCCATCTCCTCCTATGTAACCTAGGAATCTGAGACCAAGCTTGTTCACTCCCCATTAGTGAGTCCTTGACTAATGAAAAACTCCTCTTTAGTTGATCCCTCTGCCTGGAACATCAAGCCGCTGGAAGTAGCCTGCTTCTATGAATGCTCCTGTCATCTGGTCCCAGCTCCAATGTCACCTCCCCAGAGCCCTTTCTGTCTCTGGGCTGTTTCACTCGTATCATCTTGTTCTATTTTCCTCATAGAATTAAAATGATCTTTTTTTTTTTGCCAGTCCTGGCCTTTAGCTCAGGGCCTGAGTTTTGTCCTTGGACTTTCCTCAAGGCTAGAGCTCTACCACTTGAGCCTCAGCACCACTTCTGGCTTTTTTCAATGTATGTGGTACTAAGGAATCGAACCCAGGTCTTTGTGCATGCTAGGCAAGCACTCTACCACTAGGCCAAATTCCTGGCCCATGATCTGCTTTCTTATCTGCTAGAGGTCTCCCCTAACCAAAAAACCTGAGCATATGAAGGCTGAGAGTCTTGTCTTGTTCAACATTGTTTTCCCCAGTGAGTAGTTCATAGTAATAGGCAATAAATAGCTGTTAAATTAATTAACTGATTAACTACCCAAGTGAGAGATCGCAGGGATATATACTAAGGCATTTGCATCAACAGTGAAATGGATAGAATAAATGTGAGAGGGATTTAAGGACTAGATCAGTGGGGCAACTGTAAAGAGAAGAGTTCGCAGTGGAAGTGTGGGGTTTGAACGGCTCAGTGGCAGTGAAGTTATCATGGGAACTGGTGGGGAGAGAACACTAATGAGTGTGATTTTGCCCTGCTGATTGAATTTCCAGAAAGACTTTCAGACGCCATCCCAGTGGAGTTCAGGAGGGAGACTTGGCTGGTAGAGACTTGGGGAAATGATGGGGAAACAAAACCAGGGGCATTTGAAGATGGAGGCTTCCACTGAGTGTTATAAAAGGAAGGCCTAGGATGTCATCCCCAGGTTTACCTGCCCAGACAAGGCCGACACAGAAAAGGATCCTGGGGAGACATGTCTGGAGAGATGAGAGTTACTGGGGAGACCCATTTCAAGAAGAAGGCAGTGATGGACAGTTTCAAAGGCCGGTGAGATCAGGAGGTAGACTTGAAGGTATGTCTCTTGCAACGTGCTGGTCACCAGGAGCCTCTTACGAGCAATCTTGCAGTGAGTTCTGTATGGACACCAGATCAGAGTGGACTGATGAGTGAACAAGAGGGGAAAATATAAGGCTGGGCTCAGTGGCTCATGCCTATAATCTAGCTACCCTGGAGGCTGAGATCTGAGGATCTCCCATCAAAGCCAGGCCCAGGCACTAAAGTCCGTGAGACTCCAATTAACCACTAGAAAGCCACTAGAGTGGCGCTATGACTCAAGGGATAGGGTGGTAGCCTTGAAGGGAAGAGGTCAGGGGCAGTACACGTGAAGAAACAGGGATGGAGAATTTCATGCACTCAGTCTGGCAGTGATGGAAGGTGGACAATACAGTTCATAAACAGAAAGAAAAGACAAGGGGATCAAAGGATGATCTTTTTTTTTTTTAAACTTGGCAAAGACAGGCATTCTGTAAGCCAGTCTAGAACATGGTTTTTAGGTTCTTTCCCAAGGGAAAACATGTTAATAACAATGCAAACCACCAAAGGCAATTCATTCTAGGTGCTGAGCCACATTCACAGCAGGAAGGAATGTAGAAACGAGCCAAGAAAGAAGCCCTGAGCCACGTTCCAATTTTCTCCACAGGCTGGGGAGAGTAAAAGTGCGAAGAAGAGGAAGAATGGCACAGATGATGGCAGAACTCTCAAAGTCTCGTCAGAATGAGGAAAGAGTGGTATAGGACTCTAGTAGTCTCTAAATCCCACTGCCTGGCTCCAATAGAGAGATGAGTAGAACAATGTAACAATAATGGAAGAAAGACACAGCTGGAACTGGTATCTTAACTCTACTTCCAGCTTTACCACCAACTCTTGTCATGGCTCAGACTCCCCATATTCTTTGGATACATTGATCTAGACCTTTTCCGAGAACCCACCATCTGCAACAATATCTCCAAAGCTTCTTCCTGAATTTCTACCCTATCTCAGCTCTCTCCACATCATCAACCCCTCTCCTCATCTCCTCCCTTCTCTCCCTCCCCCTTCCTTCTTCTTTTTTTTCCTCCTCCTCACCCTTCTTCTTTCTTCTTAAAGTACTAAGGTTTTGAACTCAGAGCCTCATGCTTGATAAATACATGCTCTATCACTTGAGGCACATCTCCAGCTTTTCTTGCATTAGTTATTTTTCCAATTGGGACTTATGTTTTTGCCTAGGTTTAACTCGGACCACAACCTACTTTACCTCCACTTTCTTTATAATTGGGTGATTTTGAGGTAGAGTCTCACTGACTTCCTTTGTCCAGGCTGACCTTGAACCACTGTTCCCTTATCACTACCTCTCAAATAACAGATTGCAGGTATGAGCCACTGTGCCTGGCCCAGCTCTACTTTTCTTCTACCTGCATGACCTTGGGTGAGTTACTTTTCTGTGTCTCAGTTTCCTTTTTTGCCAACCCTAAGGCTTGAAAATGAGAGCCGTGGCACTGTCCCTGAGCTTTCTTTTGCTTGTGGGTTGTGAGTACCTTGTCACCTGAGCACAGCTCCACTTCCAGCTTTTTCTGGTGATTAATTGGAGATAAGAGTCTCATGGTCTTACCTTCTTGGTCTGACTTCAAACTGCAGTCTTCAGATCTCAGCTTCCTGAGTAGCTAGGATTCTAAACATGAGCCACCAGCAGCTGGCTAGTTTTCTTATTTTTAAAATAGTACTAATCTCGCCTACTTCAGATTTGTTCTAAACATGAAATAATAAATACATATAAAAATATATACACCTATGTATATATACATATAGGCATATGTGTAATACATACATATATATATATACATACATATGTGGCATCTCGTGAATTGTGCCAGGTACCTAGAAGCATTAAACAGATATAACTTGAATGATTATTATGATGGCCACTTGGTCCTAGTAGAGCCCCAGGTGACACATACTGGCTTCATTTAGAAGAGCAAGACAGGAAACTCCAAAACAGTTTTTCCACAAAGGACCAGATAGGAGATGTTTTGTATTTTGCAGGCCATATGGTTTCTGTTTCAGTTACTCACCTCTGCCAATGTCGTAGAACGTAGTCACAGACATATAAAACAAATGTACATGGCTGTGTGTCAATAAAACTTTATTTTCAAAAACAGGCAGTGGGCCAGATTTAGCAAAGATCTCTGGGAAAAGAGATGAGAGTTGTTCCTCTTGACAGGTAAGAAAGGACAGATCCATGCTTCCGGATCCAGTCCAGAGGCCTGACCACTGTGGCTGCAAATTCACTAAAACAGGAAAGCTTCCAACTCATAGAACAAGCAAATAATAAACGAGTTTTTAAAAAATAATTAAAATTGAAAATTGATTGTCTGGGCCAGAGCAGATTTATGCAAAGGGCTCCTGCTCCACTGGGAGTGGAAGAAGGGTTTCTAAGCTCTATGTTGAACAAGCTAAGCATTTTTTCAGATTATTCCCAGTATAATATGCCAAAGGGAATAGGCTCCATTTATTATTTCCTTAAAAAAATCAATGAGCTGAAACATTCCCTCTAGACCTATAATATTTATTTCAATGTTCTGTCAATAAATATAACAAGGTTAGCTTTCTATCAGTTTAGTTGGAAGAATCATTTGAGGGAAGTTCTATTTGTTAAGCTCGATTACAGAAAGCAATCAATAAGGGAAAATTCCCTGGTCACTATAGGAAAGAAATATAGAGCTCAGAGGAGCCATCCAGGAAGGAAATTGATATTGTTGCCCTCTAATCCTCCCCACCTTCCCCCCAAAGATAGGAGATGTGGGTGCAATCTTGAGTCGTGACGTGTCAGGCCAGAGTACTCCCCATCTGATGTGACAAGGAAATGAAGAATGAGAGAGAAGGAAAGAGAGAGAGAGAGAGAGAGACAGACAGACAGACAGACAGACAGACAGACAGACAGACAGAGACAGAGAGACAGAGACAGAGAAACAGAACTAAACTCTGAAACCAAAACTATTCTGTTCTAAGATTTTTGTCCAGATCTTGATCTGTTCTGTTGACTCAGGTTGGAAAGTGGACTACAAGGACTCAGAAGAAAAGGAATGTTCGAATTTTATGCATTGGTTTATTTTTTTCACTCTCAGTTGAGTTTAGCGTTTTAAAAGTTGGATCGAGGAAGGCTGGCCTAAAAAGGGCATTGACATGACATGGGAAAATATGTCCTGTGTGAGTTGGATGTTCCTGGATCCTTGGAGATTTAAGAAAGATAATTCACAATTTTCCCCTTACCCTCCAACCCTCATATACACACACTGCCCATGGCTGAGGTGGCAGAAATGCCTTCTTTCCTAGAACTTGAGTCTCACTTTTGGCATTGCTCCTACCCTGGACTAGATGAACTCACTCAACTATCCCTGAGCCTTTCATGATATGAGTCATAGGAAATACAAGATTTAGAGTGAGAAGATTGGACCAGTTGGCTCAGTTCCACCATCTACTTGGCTGGATAAAGTAATTCTCACCTCTCCGAGCTTTGTTTTTCCCATCTATAAAATAGTAATTAATAATGGTACCTTATTCATAGGCAAATGAATATTAAAAATGTATGGTTTATTGGGAAGATTAAAAATAATTACTAGTCTTATTGATTGAATTACCATTACTAATGATGTTTATGGACTTTTTCGTATCGTCAAACATTGAAGTAAGCCTGTTTCATGTTTTGTCATACTTAATTCTCACAACAACACACAGGTAGTAGATGAAATAAACATCCCTATCTTTCAAATATTAAAAATAAAGCTTAGAAATAAGAAACTTGCCCAAAAGCACAACACTAGAAATGGTAAAGATTTGAACTCAAGTTATCAAACTCCAAAACTTGTCCTTACAATCTGTATAGTCAGAAAAATCCAATAGCATCCTGATCTGAAATTGGCAAAGCGGGGGCCAGCATGGAGGGATGTCTTCCTCACCCACACCCCATCACCCAATTACCACCTCACTCAGAAAATTAGGGTCCCAGTGCATTTGGGAGCCCTCCCCTCCCACCACAGAGTCCTTGATGGTCCTGAATCCAAAACAGTCTTCAATGAGTCAAGTGCTTTTTGGAGACTTTCCAAAGACATGCTTCATCAGTAAGAGGGCTTAAGCGTTAGCTAACTTAATCCCTCACCTAGAGACTAAATTATTCCAAATAGAATACAGCAATAACTCTCCCAAGCTGTCACTGAGGTTGGGTATGGCTAGAAGAATTTGGAGAATGAGTTTAACTAATATAGTTGAACAATTATTTACTGAGCCTACCATGACGGGGATTATTCAGATACTGTAAATATATTCAACAGCCTCTGCTCACTACTCCCTCAGTGTCTCCAACTATAACAATACAAAACCAACACCCCCACCAGCCACTCACACAAACCAGAGTCCTGGGAATCAATAGGCTCAGCCCTCCTCTCACGTGGTCCAAGACCCCTATACTGAGTGCCTACTAAGGCCCAAGTCATACACCACTAGTCATGCACCAGGTTATTCTGAAACACCACTGTTGCCATCTCTAAACATCATCACAGTTTGTAGGGCCACGGCAAACTCGAGCTATAGGGAAAATGTCTAGGTAGTCAACAAGAAGATCATAATCCAAATATACTGGGCCTGATCATTTCTCACATTACTTTGATAACTTGGAGCCCTTAGGAGACAACAGAAAATCCAATCTTCATTCATTTGTGGTGGAGATCAAACCTAGGGTCTCATGCTGTGCTAGGCTATATCCAGTCATGAAAGTCCAGTTTTGAAGAGTTATCTTCTACTGTACTTTCCTTTATCCCACTACCATGTTTCCACAAAAAAAAAAAAAACTAGCCCAGACCCAGCTCAGCTTATTACAGTGACATCCACTACAGTGTTGGGACCTATGAGTTTGTAGAGGTGTTGTTTTGAGTGGTTCAAACAGAACTTGAGGTCAGTGTCTTTGCTCTACTGAATAAAGTCTTTCTCTATACAGGCTAGAGACATCTTCACACAGGGGTCTTCATCATTAGCTGGCTTCACTATTCAGTGATACTCAAAGCACTTTGAGTCACACATATAGAAGACAGGAGGAGGTGGTGGTGATGTAGCTGGTGGTGGTAGGGACAGAGAGAAGCAGATGGACTGGAGATATTTAGGGAATAGACTCAGTAAGACAAGAGTTCCCTTTATCAACTCCAGATCTATTTGTCCAGAAATTTTCCTGGTGCCTGAACACATGTTTCTGTATGCACTCATTGTCTTCTCTAAGGCTGCCTCCTAACTAGACTTCCAAAATCTATTCTGGCCTTTCCAGTGACACCAGACTCAGTTATTGAAAATGAAGATGTGGATGGATCACTCCCTCTCTGAAAAACCCTCCAATGGTTCCACTGCACAGAACCGGACAGAATTCAGAGTCCCATTGCCTCACTGTATTCTCTTAAAAGCAATTCCAGAGCCAAGTACAGGAGAATACAACTGGAATCCCAATGCGTGGGAGGCTGAGGCAGGAGAATTGTCAGTTCAAGTCCAGCCTGGGCTACCTAATGAGACTCTGCATTCAAAAAATGTAAAGATAAAGCAAGCCTTAAGCCATGGAAGTGGACGCAAGAAAGAGTCCCAACGAGCACATGGAAAGTAGACAATCCAAACAAGTCACAGGAAAGGTAAAAATAAGTTCTTGGACATGTTCCTCATTGCCACATTGGGTAGCAGCATGCTTCCCTCTTCTCTGGGCATGCTGGTCTACCAACACAAGAAACTCAAAACAAATGAGTGGAAATCTTGAAGGTTCAATGGAATGCTTATGATTTCCCTTGGTGGTTGGACCTTGTGGGGCTCTCACCCCCCAAAGCCTTACAATCCTGGACAGGAAGCTTCCCCCAATTTGTCCCCGTGGAAGGGATGGTAAAGGAGCTGATCCCACTTTTACCCATTGTTCCCACATATGTGTATTCTCACTGTTGTGACACAACACTACTTAATGGCCATTAGCGTAATGTATGTACTACATCTTGGAGCAGAGAGTACCAGCTCTTGCCAGGTACCATTCTTCAAGCTACCACTTTAATCAGATAAAGGATCTTAACTCAGTTAAGGGGCCATTACAGCATTCTACCCAGCCAGCAGCTTCAAGATAAAATGGCACATAACAGGACCGGTGAATCCCACTGCCAGGTGTCCGTTGTTGAGACTATATACTCTGTATTCTATAAACCCTTGGACAGTGGTCCTGACATAGGCACTATGCGCAGGAAAGACAAATGTATTCAGTAATTTGTCGATCTCAGTAAGAATGAATTGCTGCCCCTGGGTGCAGTTGCCACCAAATGGCTTGGTCATCTTCTACAAGCATTGATATCATACTAATGGGTTCAGTGCTGGTCCCTGCTGCTGACAGATCATACATTTAACATCTATTCTAGCTAGATGGCCTTGGTGAGAGGGAATACAGGTTGTTGGGCCTGTAGAAGACTTCTTCCTCTATCATTATTATGTATTCCTTACACGAGCCATTATGCCTGCTTAGGATGGCTAAGGATAGAGGCCCAAGGATATGCACTGTCCATTTCTGAGCCCTAGTTGCTTAAAGTCTTTTCTATACTGGATATTCTCTTGATCATTAAAGTGACATGAAAAAAGTGTGAAAACTTTGTGATCATTTCCATAGGTCCCACACCCTCTGTTACCAGTCTTCCTGTCTCTAATCATTCAGTCTTGTTCTTTCCAGACTCCTGACCCATTACCAAAGCAATTCACCTCTGCCCAATGATCTGTGTAGAAATTCATCCCTAAAAGGTTGGCCACAGAACTGTACAACTTGAAGTTCTACCTAGTCAAAGACTTTCTTTCAATATCCGTTCCCTGCCATCACCAATAAATTAAACTGACCCATCTATGAACCAGTTACCATCTGGCCATGAGAATCTCCTAGCAAAGAAACCAAACTGCTTCATCCTCCCTGTTGATTAGCAACAGTGTGCAGTCAGCCAACGAAGAAACTGACAGGAACTGAGAGAGAAAGGTGTTGGCTTCAACAAGCAAAATGTGTGCCTGTGTGTGCATTCCCTTGAGTCTCTGACTCCAGTGTGCCATTCCCACCACATGGTGGATTAATCATGCATCCACCCAACCTTATGATATAGGTATGATGATACTTTAGCTCTTATAAGAAGTTCTGACCACACAGTCTTTTGGTAATCCATGATGTGGTGCTCAGATGTGCTAGGGCCCAGTGACACTCTAAGAACTGGCTTTTGGCACTAAGTGGTTCTCTACTACCAGAGGCACTCCATAATTCTAGGTGTCTTTCCATTTCCCTGTGATTGTCCTAAGAGAGCTTAACCGACTCTCTCATCGCTACCTCCAACACTTATCAGGTCACATGGCAAGTCAGGCAACTCAGACCTACAACTGTACCCTCTTCTAACCTATAACCCACTCAAAGCTGACAACTTCCTTCAGTACATGGGGTAAATATTCCCAAGGGGGTATCCATTGCTTCAAAACTCAGGTCACTATTTGTCTTCCTCGGTGGATGGAGTGTCAGGAGAAGAATCTCTAAAAGCTTCACCCAATGTGTCGAATGCTCCTCATCTTTGCAGGTTTTTTTTCTACCTTTTGACTTACCTGTCACATACTAGAGTATCCAAGTATTTGCCAATTCCTGTTCCTTAGGTTCAAGGAGAATGATGTCATCCATATAGGAGAACAATCTAATATTTTGGAATGTCAAGGCAATCAAAGACCCTTTAGACTAGATTATGACAGAAAGGGAGGGGGAAAAAAAAACACTTGCCTGAGGGCAAGACAGTGAATTATATTGCTGTCTTTCCCGTGCGAATACAAACTGCTTCTAATCCTTTTTCTTGATGTGAATTGAAAAGATCAAATGCTTCCTATTGAGTGCTAGAGGCTATGTTGACTCACTCTAGTTAAGATACCATATCCAGTGACGTACAGTAGCTGCCAATGGGCTCACCACTGGGTAGTTTACCCTCATTACCTAGGAATAATTTGGATTTTCAGGAGTCTAACTGATGACTTGCATGGAAGTGTGATGGGGAAATAACTCTACAACCTTTGTATTTGCATGGTGTCACTAATTTCTACACTGTAACTTAAGACATGGAACTGGATTTAATATTTTAATCAAGCAGATAAAACTCTTAAAGGCCTCAACTTGGGCTTCTTACCATAATGCTCAAGGAATTTGTGTAAAAGTTTTGATATCTACCAAGTATTATATTCATTTTGATTATATACTCAGAAACCAGGACATAGATCACAAGTTAGTGGGTGGATTCACTGGACAGTAATAATCTAAGCTGTCAGATCAACTAATTTTAATAGGTCCTATTTCTAATATGGGAATTATTGTGGCATCTGAGTTCCATTCAGCCTATGTCCAACAGCTCTCCAAGTTCTTATACTTCTTTTTCCTTAATGTACTATTACTCTGATAAATAATGATAGGCACTTTTGGAGGAAGATTGGAGAAATAATTATTTTATCTACTGAAATGGCACTGCCAAGTCTTTCCTTGAGGAAACTTGACTCCCTCAGTCAATAAACAGACTCAGTCTTGAAAGTAGGTACAGGTTTGTCATGTCCAATCACACAGGCTGCCATAAGCCTCCATCTTTTTGTCACCTGTTGGTGATCTTTTTGGCTATGGAAGTTAAGCAACATTCTTGTTGACTGTCCCATTTATCAACACAGGACCCTTTGGACAAAGTTCCCTAGCTGCCACTTGGCGCTACTATTTGACGTGGTTAAGAAAACAAGTTCACCTTTCCTCTTCCAGTTGCCTGCTAGCACCTGGCCTCTGCTCTCCTGAACTCTCATCAGTGCACCACTGTCATTGTCCTCAGGGTTCCCTGGTGGCCTCTTCTTAATCAGTTCTTGTTTACAGAAGACAGTCACTCTTGAGCTCACTGGTACTGAATACCCTTGACTGGTGTTGCTTTAGTTGTGAAAATGTCCTCTAGAGCCTTCTAGAAAACATAAAGAGTTGGTGTCATAGTCTCATGCCACAGCCCTAAATCCTCTGATCCCTTCCTCAATATTCTCCCTAGGCAGTTCGAGCCTGGTCCCCTAATTTACTGCAGGCCAAAGCTCCCTACAGACAGCCCAGCAGCATATCAGCATGACCCCCAAGCGCCCCTGCCAGACTTTAAATTTAGACTCCTAGGAAAGTATTCTTGGATCAGTCGAGACTTATGTTCCCACTGTCACCCCCAAACCTAAAACCTTCAGGACTGACCCAATTCTAACTTCTGCATATTGGAAATACACAAAGATCTTTTAGTGAATAAGGTATTTCTTCCTGTTGTAAGAAGTAGGCTGCCCTGCTCACACTAGCTACTCTGCTAACTCTTCCTATATACTATCTACACTGGAGGCCTCAAGGGACATCTGAGTTGACACTTGATCCAACGTGGATTCTCCATTTCTATGACCTAAAAAGAAATCACATGTTAGCTGGATGTAGTGGTACACACCTGTAATTCCTGCACTTTGAAGTCTGGGGCAAGAGAATCTTGAGTTTAAAGCTAGCCTGATCTATACTGTGAGACCCTCTGACAAAAGGAGCTCAGATCCCTAATTGTCACTTAGAAGACAGCCACCGCTGTATTTATTTTGGAAGCAAGAAATAAATTTTTGTTCTGTTATACTATAATACTGACTTCTTTTTGTTAATGCAGCTTAGCTAATGTTATGTTCTAGTTACCTTCATGTCTTAAAATCTAGAACTAAAATCTAAAGCTAAATTCTACATTACACCTCTTGATTTTCTGGTCCAGGATGAACCTCCCCCTAGGATGATGGAAAGTGGGAGACCTGTTCATTTCTATGTAACATCTCACCCCTAACCACAGAGGGATGATCAGACTTTAAAGCTATAGCAAGACATACAATCGTGTGATCCTGATACATGTTCCCCAGTCTGATTCCTTCACCCACTCTACAAACTGAGTTAAGCTATATAGGGGCCAGTTTCTTTTCATCCTCTCAGCAAGATTTCCCCAGTAAAATGTGACTTAAAAAAAAATAGGGTTCTTTTCATCCAGAAAAAGGAAAAGGAAAAGAAAGCTAAAAATGAAGAATAAGGACGAGAGCTAAAGGGCTGTCTATGGAAAATGGCACCATCCATCTTCCCAGAAATTATCTATACTGGAGACCCTGGCATTATCGCTATATCAGGGGCCCAGGCCAGAAGTAGCATGGTGACCAAGAAAGAACCCTGCACCTAGAACCTGGCAAACAGGCTCTGGACCAGACTCAACCACTCACTGGCCCTGAATCTTGTCCACTCCCTGGGTCATGGTTTAAACACTTGGAGATAGCTCCAAGTCAATCCCAGTCTTCAGAAGCCCCAGGTAAGAATGATAATAAACAACAAATAGCTCCAAAGAGACAAAAGTAAATTTACCATGGCTGATCTCAGTAGTGTATCACTACCACCACCTCCACCAAGCCACTGACTGATAAAATAAGGCTGCTGCTAAGATAAGAATCACAAGGAAGTCCAGCCCCTGCTCTACTAGAGCTTACAATCTAATGGGGGCAGGGAGAGGCAGAGAGGAGTATTCATCAGATACACAAATGAGTGTATAATTACAAACTGGCATCAATATTCTGAAAGAAAGCAACAGTTCTCTAAGAGCTGGCTTCCAAGCTTTTCTGAAGACTTAATGTTGGAACTGCCATCTAAAGCATGGGTAGGAGTTAACCAGGCACAAAGGGGAGTGGGGGAAGAGTGCTTGCTCCTGGCAGATGGTATAACAAGTGCAGGGGCTAGTAATGAGGGAGAGGGCATGAACAAAGTGGTGATGTGGTGTGGGGGACCACACAGACCACAGGGGCCAAGGAGATTCCACTGTGCTCTTATGGGATTTCTTTTCCGTTTTGTTTTGGTTTGGGGGATTCGAACTCTTATGCCTTCACTCATTAGCTAGCAGTCTACCAGTTGAGCTACTCCATTCCTCTGACAACACCCTTCCCTCTCCCAGTCCTATATTTTTATTTTATTTTTTTGCCAGTCCTGGGCTTGAGCTCAGGGCCTGAGCACTGTCCTTGGACTTTCTCAAGGCTAGAACCCTACCACTTGAGCCTCAGCACCACTTCCAGCTTTTTTCTATGTATGCGGTACTGAGGAATTGAACCCGGGTCTTCCTGCATGCTAGGCAAGTACTCTACCACTAAGCCAAACTCCCGGCCCCCAGTCCTGTATTTTTTATTTGTTTGTTTTGTCAGTCCTGGGGCTTGAACTCAGGGGCTGGGCACTGTCCTTGCACACTTTTTGTTCAAGGCTAGCGCTCTGCCACTTGAACCACAGCACCACTTCTGGCTTTTTCTATGTATGTGGTACCTAGGAATCAAACCCATCTTCAGGTCTTCGTGCATGCTAGGCAAGCACTCTACCACTAGGCTACGCTCCCAGCCCCAGTCCTGTGTTCTTTTTTTTTTTTTGCCAGTCCTGGGCTTGAGCTCAGGGCCTGAGCACTGTCCTTGGACTTTCTCAAGGCTAGAGCTCTACCACTTGAGCCTCAGCACCACTTCCGGCTTTTTTCTATGTATGTGATACCAAGGAATTGAACCCGGGTCTTCGTGCATGCTAGGCAAGCACTTTAACCACTAGGCCAAACTCCCGGCCCCAGTCCTGTGTTCTTAAAGACACAATATTCAAGATGCTCATCCTCCCTCTGAGAGCCAGTGAAGAGATTTACACAGGGAAAGCAATGTGACCAAATTGGTCTGTTTGGAGCTACTTTGCTTTGTGGACAGTGGATTGGAGAGAGTGAAAATAGAGGCAAATAAACTGGGCATTGGTAGTTAACACTTGTAATCCTTGCTGCTCCTGAGCCTGAGCTCTGAGGATTGTATTACAAAGCCAGCCCAGAAAGGAAAGTCCAAGAGATTCTCATCTCCACTTAACCACCAAAGTCAGAAGTGGAGCTGTGTGGCTCAATGATACAGCCTTGATCAACAATGCTAAGAGACAGTACATATGCCTTGCATTCAAGCCCCAGCACTGCACCAGGGAGAGGAAGAGGGAAAGGGGAGAGGGAGAGGGGGAAGGAGAGGGGGGGAGGAGAGACAGACACAGAGAGAGAGAGACAGAGACAGAGAGAAGAAAACAGAGGTAAGTTGATACCTTCAGAGCCCTTCACAGGAATCCAAGATGATGATGGAGGCTTAGATGGTAGATGTAAAATCAACAGGACCTGGGTGACAGTTAGATAATGGGCTAAGAGCAGCTGTTGCTGACACTTTGTGCTCTCTGAATCTCATGAAAAAATTGCAAGGTTCTTTTAGTTTTGAACAATGGAATCTCTTCTTATGCAGGGGTTAGATTTGGAAATCTGTGCATACGACAAGAATTGCACATAGTCAAAAGGACCCTTGAAAAACTCTTTAAACCACTCTTCAAGTACAGTATGCATGGATTTGTTTATACAGCCATCAACAGAAATTTTTAGGCACACTAAAGTTAGAGAGCCACTGAACTAGAATAAAGAAAGCAACAGAAGGAAAGCCCATATGCAAATGTCTGGGCATTTAAATCATATGCCTTTAAGACAAGGACTCAGATTCCTACAAGTGAATGGGGAAATTTTCAGGAAGAGACAATGTACACAGAGGAGGAAGGGGTGAAATTTTTCCTGACGTTTCCATTTTCCTTGATATTTATTCCCTTCAATTTTGATAACTCAGCTTTTATAACTCCAAAACCTATTGGTTCTCTAATGGATTGCATTAGATGGCCTAGGGGTAGGATTTTCACCTTGGCCTCTACTCCATCCAGCTTCTAGTCCTTCTCCAAAACCCCATGCCCACCTCAGCCCAGAACTACCTGAATACTATGATGAGCTCAGCATAGGTCAAGCCAGGATCACTGTATCAGACAGGAAAGGCAAGGTCATGCTACAGTAATTAGTTGCCCATTAATCTCTGTGGCTTAAAATAACAAAGAGCAACCCTACCTATATCACTGAACATCATGGGTTGGACAGGACGCTGATTCTTATGTCCTGAATGAGCTGATGGGGCACACGGCATCTCAAACATCAGAAGCACCAAAGCAAAGCGAAAGAGAGAGGCTTCACAACGTGATTAAATGCCCCTGCATGGCACAAGCCGTCACTTCCATTCACAACTCATTGGCCAGCATTCATCACAAGGCTTCACCCAACCACAAGAGGGCCAAGAAGTGCAATCCCTCCATGTGTTCAGCAGGTGCACAGCCAGAAATATTTGACAAACAACACTAATGACTTCCACATGCTCTAAATGTACAATGACAAGAGAGAGAAGAGACGAGCTTTAATTATTAAATCTGTGTTTGATCCAGGGCTCTGGGTAACCATGTGGCTGAATAAAATGTGCCCATTCATGCCCCAGGGGGCATAGACTGTGCCCAGAAAAAAAAACCCTCCCAGACAGCATTTGGATGTACTATCTGGGAATTAGAGAAAGAGGTACCAACAGAGGCAGATGACAGCCTGGCTCTACCCTCTCCCAGCCCAATATTCCAGCATGAGGAATAGAGCAACATACTCTGTCATTAGAAATATCTGACTGCTCCTGGCAGTGCCCTGCTGGGGACAAGGCTTTGCCCTCTATGAACTCCCAGCATCATGACCACCCTAGGCCATGTAAGACCAGTCGCAGAGGGCATCAGCCTCTCCCTCTCGCCAGTGATGTTCCTCCTCTTATCGGCAGGTGGGGTCCAGTCCCCTCCTCTTGAATCAGCCTGTGATTTGCTTGGGCCAAAAGTTAAAGCCATAAGAAAGATGTCCACATTCACTTCATTCATTTTTAAGGCTTGCTGCTGCAGCACAAGGAAGCCAAAGCTTCTGATTCTGAGCCATATGGAGGGTAGAGGACCAAGCTCAAGCATCCTGGTGGCAGGGAGCTCCCAAGGTGTAGTCACACGAGTCACCTAAACTCTTCTGGAGGGTACAGAACTATCCAGCAGAGGCCAATCAGCCTGTAAAAGACAGAGGGGATGGGGGAAGGAAAACAATTGTTATTGTAAATCACTGTGCTCAGGGACTGTTGGTTACACAACAACAGATAACAGACAGTACATTGCTGGTTCTAAAGAAGCCTAAGGAGAGAACGTTTTCCAAGATGTTTTGGGATCGACTTTGAAATAAAGTTGCATGAAGTTTATTGAGGACAGAAGAGGTGCTCTCAAGAAATAGAATTAAAGAAGTGCTGGATGCTGGAGGCTTAATCTGTCATGCTAGGTATTCAGGAGCCTAAGATCTGAAAGATCACAATTCAATGCCAGCCTAGAAGGAAATGTCCTAGAGATTCCATATCCAAAATAACTATCAAAAAGCAAGGCTGCAGGTATAGCTCAGTGTCAGATCACCTGTGGAGTACGAAAGCCAAGCAAACACACTGCTCAGAATTCCAACCCCAGTACCAGAAACAAGAAGGAGGAGGAGGAGGAGAAGGAGGAAGAGGGGGAATGAAGAACTAAAAGCCTTTATCTGGATGTAGAGCATTGATATAGAAGGTTGAGAAAAGCAGAGAGGAGAGAGAAGAGAGGGAGGATGGATGATGGGTAGCAAAACACAGCTAGCTAGAAAGAATGTGTTCTACAGTTCCTTACAGCACAGTGGGGGAGATTTTGTGAAGAACTGATAGGATGGAGCTTAAAGCCTCCTAACATAATGAAAGAAGGACAGGGAAATTCTAATTACCTTAATTTGATCAGTACACATTACATAAGGAAGCAAAACGTCATACAGAACCCCCAAAATATATACAACTATTAACTTAATCAAAATACCCATGGACTGATTTCTTTCTTTCTTCTTTCTTCCTTTTTTTTCCTTTTTTTTTTTTTTTTGCCAGTTGTGGGGCTTGAACTCAGGGCCTGAGCACTGTCCTTGAGCTTTCTTAAGGCTAGCACTCTACCACTTGTACCAAAGCAACATTTCCAGCCTTTTCTGTGTATATGGTACCAAGGAATTGAATCTGGAGCTTTATACATGCTAGGCAAGCACTCTACTGATAGGCCACACTCCCAGCCCTGCAGTGATTGCTTTTTTTTTTTTTAATTTTATTTTTTATTATCAAGGTAATGTATAGAGGGGTTACAGTTAAATTCACCAGATAGTGGGTGCATTACTTCTCACACATTGATACCCATTCTTAAGTTTTTGTCCCCATTTCCCTCCCCCCACTCCCTACCAATCATCTTGTTTTCTCCCCTTCCCTTTTCAATTTCAAATAAACAAATAAATGTATATACAATATACCAGGTAACAAAGTCAGATCCTGCTCTGATTTCTTATCAATCTTATCCTAGCTGCAGCCTCAGAAAGCTGAGATCTGAGGATCATTCAAGGCAGGAAAGTCCATGAGACTATTAGCTCCAATGAACTTCCAAAAAAAAAAAATACAGTTCGGAGACAGTATCTAGGCTCTGAATTCAAGCCCTAGAACCAGCACAAAAATAAATAAGTAAATAAAAATGAAAGAATTGACGGATCTCAAATTGGCCCATCAATATAGCCACTGCTAGGGCCCAACGATAACCCTTTGAGAAGCGGTGCACCTGGGAAGGAAATCCAAGGTTGTCCCAAACTGAGCCACAAGAGTCCCTGAATCCTGTCCTTAGCTAGCATTTAGTGTATACTGTCCCAGTGAGGGAGTGACGGCAGGGAAGGCAGCTTCCTGTGGCTACAGACAATCTGTGGAGGGATGCGACTCTGAGTGGCCCAGGGCATAAGTGCTGGCCCTGCAGAGAATAAGCAGGAGAACAAGATGGGATCCCAGGTCAGAGGTGGCCTCCCCTCCCCCAGCACTTGAACTGGCATAGAGAAGTTCCCGGAAAAGTGAGAAACTGAAGAGAGCTTCCAGACAAAGAAAGCAGCAAAGGCAAAGGCACGGAGTTGAGAACAAGCCCAGCAAGTAGCAGAAAGAATACACAGAGATGAAGCAACACTTGTCAAAGAAATGTAGTTTTCTCTGAGACAACAGGAGCTACAAGAGAGCTCTGAGCAGGGCAGAGATTGGTGCAATACGACTTTGAAAAGATTGCTCTGACAGCAACAAGGAAGGTGGGCCAGAAAAATAAGATGAGAGGCAGAGTCTGCCAGTGATGCAAGGGAGAACTTAACTCCCAGCTCCTGATGGTGCATGGCTCAGCCCTAGGGCAACTTCCTCCCTGGGCAGTATATTATGTTGCAACTGAGCCCAAGCCCCATTGGCCTGGTGGCTGGAGAAGGAGGTGGGTGTGTCGTAGGAGGGTACAAGGGTGCCTGGTATCTTGCAAAGCAAACAATCTCTGTCAGCTTTGAGCATGAGGAAGGCAGAGGATACTTTGCTACCTCAGAGGTCATGGAGATATAGCATTGACTGCAAGATATTCAAGGGATTCGATCTAGATGTATGTGTCTACGTCTACGTATCAGGGCACCAACCAACCTCTGACCAATTGAAACCTAACTGACTTGCTATGTTGAGAAGTCAATTCTCTTTGGACATCAGCTAGCCTTTTCTTTCCTTCCTGGGCTAAATCTCTGGGGGGTTTTGTGTTCTGCCCTCCCGCTGCAGGCAGTGGTCTTCATTCCATGGCAAAGAGACCATCCAGCATCCACACTGCACTCTGCATTGCTGAACAGTTGCTCTCTGTCTTTCAAAGTCCTTTCCCAATGCATTGATTGCACCTAGCAACAAGAAAATAATTCCATTGGCTTTATAATTACTATTTCCTCTGAGCCTCTCAACAATCTGGGAAATTGCACCCACTGGAACACTTCCTTCTACCAGTACCCCATGTCACTTTACTATTACTAAACGTTGGAACCATTTCAATGCTAGAGCAAATCCGCAGCCATTAGTACCTCTACCCAGCACCATTGACAGGCTCTTATTACCAACAGACCGGTGCATAGTCCAGCTCCACATTCCCATTTTAGAGTCTGTTTCCTAGGAACCACTTCCACCAACTGCAGTAGTAGGTCAGGTTCCCTAGAAATAGATCAAAGATAGCGATTTGCATGCAGATGACTTATTGGAGAATAAGCTTGGGAACAGTCATGAAAGAGAAAGGAAGCAGGTCTGGGCAGAGGATCAGCTGAGGCCTTGATCCCATGGAAAGCTCTAGAGCACATATGGTCCTTTAGAGATGTCTCAAAACGAGGCAGGAATGATCACTTAAGTCAATGAGTTAGAACTGCTACCAAGGAGGGGTGAAAAAAATCTAGGAAGGGCCCTTGGCAATTAATTGCCTTTAGCAATTCTTTGGGAGGCACTCTGCAGAATGTTGAGAGCAATGATCTCATTGAGAATCTCTGGGAGAATGAAATGCTGCAATGAGTTCTATTGCAGGGAATCCAGAGACGCAACAACAGCACCCCTGAGCTCCAATATTAGAGAGTTCAGGATGGAGAATGGTGGTCAATATCACTGGATCTGACCACAAGGAAGACACTAGAGATTGGGGCGGGAGTAAGTTCATTCCAGGAGAGCAATGAGGGAGAAGCTCCTACAGGCAGCAGAAAAGAAACAGAAGGAGGAAAGGAAGATGACCCTCTTGACCTCTTTGGGCCTCTCTAGGCTTCCTAGGTAGACATAATGCCTAAGGCAAGCTGCCCTATACAGATATACAGCATTTGGCGTAGCTTGCATTTTCTCAGTGCAACCATGCATACAGACTTGTACACACATGTTTAGTTGCCCCACAGCAAGAAGTCTACATGAACACAGGCTGGTGTTCATTAGCTAGCAATTGACCCTCTGCACACCTAGAAGGTTAACAGACTCCAGCTGGAGTCTTGACTTTGTCTTTAAGTCTGCTCAAAACCCTGCGAGCAATCTTAAACAAGGGAGGCCCAAGACAGCAATGACACTGCCACACATCTAGTCTTCACTGAGTTCCAGATTTGTTTCAGGCACCTACTATGAGCTTTGTGAGTGCTGGCTTATTTCATCTTCCCCAAGCCCTGTGAGTCGGGGCCTCTATTACCCCATTTGTAGATGAAGCAGCAGAAGTCCCAACGTGCCCCAGGTTGTACAACTGGTTGGTGGCAGAACTTGGCCCAAGGTTAATGACAGAGACAATCAAGACATTGAGAAATGGACTGGCTTACTCATTTCATCCAGACATTTATGGGCCATCTACTGTTCCAGGCACTTGGGAAACTTCAGGGAGCCGTATCCTCAGAGGTACCCTTCCTTCACGGTCCTCCATGTCCAACAGAAGAGATGAATAACAAGCTGTAGACAGAACACATTGACAGGACTTCTTTTTGTATACTTAAGGCTGTGGTCACTGTTGTGATATGCCACCCAGTTCCTCACTCCTGAATGGCACCAACTCCCTGCCCACTGGAAATACTGATGATCAGGTCACCCAGCCAAGTCCCTCTCCAGCTCTGTACTTGGAGAAATCAGGCTGCCTCCTCTAAGGTCACCCTCCTTTCCCCAGGAGCAGCTCATAGCCAAAGTCAAGTCAGAAAGGCCTCAGCCCCCTCGCTTAATGCAGAGCAGCTCTGGAAGTCTTCCCAACTCACACAGCCCGCAGCTCCCCTTAGAGTGGAATGAACTATACTTCAACTCACAACATTTTTTTTTTCGGTTGTGGAGTTTGAACTCACAGCCCAGGTGCTGTCCCTGAGCCTATTTGTGCACAAAGCTAACACTCTACCACTTAAGCTGTAGCATCTCTTTTTGTTCTTGAGTGGCTAATAGGAGATACAAGTCAAAATAGGAGATACAAGTCACATGGGGACTTTTCCCTTGGCTGGCTTTGAACCTCGATCCTCAGATCTCAGCCTCCTGAGTACCTAGGATTACAGGCGTGAGCCACGAGCACCTAGCTCACAACAAATTTTGTGGTGACTGAACCACACTCCAAATCCTTTCATCTGCTCCATTCGGCTTCCTCCACTCCCTTCCTTCCCCCCTCCCTCTTCTCTACCCCCAAGACTTGACCTAAAAGCCTTCTGGATAAACTCCCCGCAGAATCACAGTCTGTTTCCCAACATACCCAACTGGTGATGGAAAGCAAATATCCACAGAGGAAGGGGAGCCAAAGGAAAAAAGAGTAAAAAGAGCTCGACAGAGTTGGGCCTGAAAAGGTTTCTAGAAGGTTATGGAATCAGACAGAATATTTATGCTGATCTCATTAAGAAGTGAAAGAAAAAGCCTTAAAGGAAAAGGTGAGAGATATCCAAGGACAATCTGGTGGACCGCATCTCAGCAGGAGGAACAACATGGAAGCCAGTGTGGCTGAAATGGGGATGCAGGGGAGGAGAAATTAGCAGTGTGATGGGGTAAAAGGATATGGATCTTGTGGAGAACTTGCAGGGAAGCTGGGCACCAGTGGCTCATGCCTGTAATCCTAGATACGCAGGAGGCTGAGATCTGAGGATCAAGGTTCAAGGCCATCAACCACTCAAAAACTGAAAGGAGAGCTGTGGCTCAAAGTGGTAGAGTTCTAGCCTTGAACAAAAGAGTTCAGGGACAGTACTCAGCCCTGAGTTCAAGCCCCATACCAGGAAGGAAGGAAGGAAGAAAGGAAGGAAGGAAGGAAGGAAGGAAGGAAGGAAGGAAGGAAGGAAGGAATTCAGTTGTAAACTACCATGAGATTCCCAACTTTCTCTGAAAGGGGAAAAGGACATGACTTTAAACCCCTTCTTGATGCTGTGCTGATGGGAAGGACAGATTGAGGGTACCTATTTGGAGGTCCGTACAGTAAGCCAGGTAGAGATCATCAGTGAGGTCAACCATGATGGTGGCCACTAGGAGGTAAGAGGTGATTAGATGAATGACATGGGGTTTTTTGTTTTGTGTGTGTGTGTTTTGTTTTGTTTTGATTTTTTTGCCAGTCCTGGGCTTGAGCTCAGGGCCTGAGCACTGTCCTTGGACTTTCTCAAGGCTAGAGCTCTACCACTTTGAACCACAGTACACTTCCAGCTTTTACTATGTATGTGGTACCAAGGAATCAAACCCGGGTCTTCCTGCATGCTAGGCAAGCACTCTACCACTAGGCCAAACTCTCAGCCCATGTGTTTTCTTAAGTATGACTGACTGATGGACTGAACAAGAGAATAAAGCCAAAAGCTGGTGCCTCATGCCTGTAATCCTAGCTATTCTGGAGACTGAAATCTGAGGATAGCCAGCCCACACAGAGAAATTCTGTGAGACTCTTATCTCTAATTAACCAACAAATATCCAGAACTGGGGCTATGGTTCAGGTGGGGTAGAGTGCCAGTCTTGAGTGAAAGAAAGCTAGGGGAGTGCGGCTAGGTCCTGAGTTCAAGCTACAGTACTGGCACACAGAAAAGGGAAAGAAAAGAACTGAGGGGGCTGGGCGCAGTGGCTCACACTTGTAATCCTAGCTACTCAAAAGGCTGAGATCTGAGGATCGAGGTTCAAAGACACTAAAAGCCATCAGACTCTTCTCTCCAATTAACCTCTAGAAAACAGGAAGTGGGGCTGTGGCTCAAAGGTAGGGAGGGTGGTAGCCTTGAGCTGAAGAGCTCAGAGACAATGCCCAGGCCCAGAGTTCAAGCCCAATGACCCTCAAAAAAAAGAAAAGAAAAGAAAAAAGAACAGGGGGGGGGGCAGAGTTTGAGCTAGTGGTAGAATGCTTGCCTAACATGTACAAAGACCAGGGTTTAATTTCTCGGTACCAAATGCATGGAAAAAGGGCCAGAAGTGGTGGTATGGCTCAAGTGGTAGAGCTCTAGCCTTGAGGAAAGCCCAAGGACAGTGCTCAGGCCCTGAGTTCAAGCCCCAGGACTGGCAAAAAAAAAAAAAGAATGGGGGGGAAAGACTGGGAAAGAGAGAGAACCAAGAAGATCTCAAGATCTTTTGTCCTGAGGACTCTAAGACTTGAGGCAGGAGAGACTGCAGGTGAATGAGGTTGAGAAGGACCTGCTTTGGACACATGCTTGAGACTTAACAATGAATGACTAACATTCACAGGACTGAATAATCTGCCTGGTTTTGTGCCGAGTGTAGGCAAATGCTGGTTGGGAGATGTCCAGAAGTGTGTGTCTGTGTATGTGTGTTCCTACAAGGTGAGCAAGGAAACAATGCCAGCCCAAGGCCTGGCACATAGTAGCCTCCCACAGTTGTAGAGTGTGGGTAAAATAAAGATCAGTGTTTGAAGCCAAGCCCCTGAGTCTCCTACAGGGTAGAAGTAGAATGACCTCTTCACCGCCCAGCACCCCCTCAATGCTTAGCACAAACAACTCCAGGACATGAAGGTCCCTGCAGCTGCCCCTGGCCATGCCCTCCTGCCCCCATCCCTGGCCTGCTTTCTGGCCACTCTGGGAAATCTGCAAGCACAGCTCTGGCAGGAGGAGGAGGAGGAGGGAAAGGAGAGTTAACTCTCCCTTTGCCATTAAACATCATCAGGGAGGGAGAAGTGTGTGTGGAGCATACTGCTCTGACCGATAAGTGATTCCCTAGAACAACAGATAAAAGCCCGGCACTAAAGTGCAGCCAGAAACGATGTGTAATTGGGATGAAAGAATCCTTAAGTCTGCACGCTGCTTTTAACTTGGGAGGCTTAAATTACAATTAATAGTTCTCTTGAAGAAAGCAGAGGGAATAGAGGGATTCCAAGGCCTTGAGCTCAGAGCCCTGGGCTCCATCTCAGCTCTTCAGTATTATGGAGTAGAAGAGCTGAGGAGCACACAAGAAAGAGAAAACTGGGGGTGAGAACTTCTCAGGGTCTCAGGTGCCAGGTTGGGGTGCATTCATAATAAGCTCCAACTCCACTGGCTTCTAAATATGCCCCTGGGTACTCCTGGACTTTTTTGCTGCAGCATCTCTGGCAGGTTGCCAACAGTCAGAAACCATCACTCCCATTCTGCAGATAGGGAAACTGAGGCACACCTGCCTGGACCCTAACATGGCTGTAACCAGCCCATCTCTAGTTCCAAACCTAGAAGAGGACTGAATGCTAGTCCCTCCTGGTGATTCACTGGGGCTAAGAGACCAGAGATAGCAGAGTGTCCCATCCAACTTTACACAAAGGCAACAGTACAGACTCACAGGCCAGGCTTCCCCCTGCCCTTCCCTTTGGAGGATTGGCCAATGAGCAGATTTCTCCAGTGTGAGTCATGAGATCCCTTTCTTTCCTCCCCACCCTACTCCCAGAGGCCTAACTGCATCTCCCCCCACACCCCACCCCAGGGGAAGTGTCTCAGTCCTGCCCTCTTAGCCTGGATATGCCCCCCCATCTTTGTTTAGCTCTGCTGGGTACCCCTCTCCAGTGAGCCTCTTCCCCCACTCTCTTCTTCACCACATCACCACATAGACCACAAGACCCAAGACCTGCTTCCTGCCCTAAGGTCCTGCCCTAAGGACAAAACCATTGGTCCCAGAATCATGCAGCCACCTGGTGGCTGTCTATCCTCCAGTGACAAAGCATCTGCCCCTCAGATGACACCAACAGAGAGCCATCAGGAACCTGGGGAGCAGCCTCCACTTCCCCAGGACTGGCAGAGGGGCTGCCCCAGCCACCCTGGCCACCCCATCCAGTGCTCAGACTCCTATGCTGGCGGGAATTCTGAAGCTCCCCAACTATGAGCTCATGGGTGGCTGTGAACCCAGTCCTTCAGCTCATGGCTTTGGAATGTGTTCTCTGGGCTGCTGGCTTCACTCCCCCATCTCCCCCATCACAGCCAGTGCTGCTGTCTGTCCTCAGCCTTTCAAAGCCAGGCAAATTCCAGAAGGGCCTTTTCCCTTCACTGCCAAAATTGTGTGTGTGTGTGTGTGTGTGTGTCTGTGTGTCTGTGTGTGTTTGTGTGTCTCTGTGTGCAAGCACTGTGTATACACGCACCCTGTGTGCATGGGTGAGCTGGCGCGCACCTGTCTCTAGGCATGCGTGGGCATATGTGTGCATATTTGTGTGTATTTGTGTATGTTGTGCATGTGGATTCTGTGCGTGAGTAGTTTTAAAAGAACGCAGTGGGATCCGCTCGGGGCCCTGTGTAGCTGAACCTTATTTATAGCTCTCCTCTGTCTGGTTCGTTTCCTCTAACTTCCCTGCAGAATGATATGAATGAAAATGACACTATTGACTATCTTGGTAACCATAAAAGACCTTATAGAAATAAGATTTTTATAGTTTGTGGACTGGGAGAATCAAAAGACTAAGAGTTATGGACTCGGAGGATAGGAGAGAATCAAGCCAAGGCAGTCAGAGAGGTCCCTGGGTGGGTCGTCTGTGGGTTCTTTTTTAAAACAAACTCATATAAATAAAGTGATTGTCTTGAAAGAGTTATGAGAGGCCTGAAGCTGGTGGGCAATATCTTTGTGGCCTCTGCAAAGGCAGAGGGCGGGGGTGCTCCCTGCCTGAGAGAGGAAGCCTTGGCTTTGTCTGAGTCCCTGCTCCCAGCCTCCCAAGAGAGGCTGAAGAGACAGCCGCAGGACAGCCTCTGTTCTTTTGTCTCCTGGAGATCTACAACATTTGGTACCTCGGAGCAGAGCCCCCCACCCCCACCCCCACACCACATCCCTACCCTCCACCCCCTGCCTGCCAGCTTGCATACTGGAGATCTGTTCACCATACATTGCATGTCAGACCTCAAGTGGAGCCTGCAGATTCCAGTCCTATTCCATAAAGCGGGACATAGGGATCCTTACTAAGAAGCTACAAGAACCATGCAGACAGGGCCCCTGTGGCTCCAGACTGAGCATGCTCAGTCCACTATGGCAAAATCCAAACTCATTTCCACTGACCTTAAGCAGCACCCAATTTGCATTTGTACTTCCAAACAGGAAGCAGAGTCTGTCCTGCACTCCAGCAGCTCCCTATCTGGTGAGTTTGGGGAGGAGAAGGGGAAATGTGGGCAGGCACATGGAAACCAAGGGACATGCTCCCACTCAGGGAAGCACCTACAGACAGAAAGTTGAAACTTGGTGATGAAACTTCAAGTCTTTTTGATCCAAGCAAGGTGTTGGGTCCTGGATGCAGGTACCTGATTCAGCTCAGTCTCAGCCTTAGAGATAAAACATCTGCCCAGAGAGAAGGACACTGGCATACATCTGCACAATACAGGATTTTAGTGATTGGATAGTGTGATGACTCAAAGAACACAGAAAAGCTCCTTGGGCAAGAAGACCTTTTTGCTGGGCCTTGAAGTACAGGTAGGAGCTCACTAGCACAATGTGAAGGAAGAAGCATGGCTTGGCCGAGAGAATGGCAAACCCAGATGCATGGGGGAGGCGGAGGGAGACACACACTATATGCTTGGGAAATTGCTTGGGTACCCAGTGGCTTTCTGGCTGGAAAGAAAAAATATATTTTGAAAGGAATATTGAGTCAAGCTGACCCTGAGTTAGAGAAGAGAAATGGTCTGAACCAAGATTCCCAGCAGTAGTAGTGATGTTGAGCAGAAAGGCACATAAGAAGCAAGAAACCGAGGAAAGAGAGACAGGTCCCTTCCTAACTTCGCCTCTAAAGATGGTTTTAGCCCCACTGATGGCTCTCCAGACAAAGAACAAGAATAATGACAAACATGGCAAAGCAGCCGGCAGCCAGCTTCCCTGGTGCTTCACCCTCCCCTCTCCTCCTAGTCTCCCCTACTTCCCAGCCTGTCTTCACCCTCTTCCACTTCGACAGAGACAATTCTGAAAACCAGAGAGAAGTCATCCATCTGGTTGGGCAGCGCAGTAGAAATAACCAATAACCTGGAAAGGCCATGCTGACTCCTCTCTCCTCTCCCTGGAGACCTGGGGACATGCAATGGGGAGCCAAGAGGTGCCATGGCACGTGTCAATGCCCTGTCTCCTTGTCTCTGTAAGCATCGATTTCTCTCCTTCTGACCTTTTCGAAGAAGCGTCCTGAATTCCATCCCAGGTCATTATGGAGCTGGTGGTGGAGACACCAGGAGACTCAGCCCCCACCCCCTGCTCCAGCCCCTTCCAGTGCATTCCTGATCACAGTCCATGCACTTGCTGTTAGCTGGCCGGCCAGCATACAGTGTGCCTGAATTGAGGCCGGCTGAGTAGGGCTCAATTCACACCGACTCTGCAGCAAGGAGAGTTTATGGTTCTTGATTACACCCAGCAGGGAGGCCTTCTTAGTGATGAGAGAGAAAATATTCAACAACCTGTCTTTGCAATGTGCTGATCTCTTAGGGGGGGAGGGGGACTGAGAGAGTGATTTATGATTTATGAGCAAAAGAAAGGAGACTTTTCTTTCCAAGGCTTCCCCAAAGTGTCTCAATGTGTCCTCTTTCCCATTTATTTTTGCTTTAGTCTACACTGGAGGCAAATGCTCCCAAGCCTGTGACCTCTACAAGTGATGGCATCAAAGGGACACAGACTTGGAAGTGAGCAATTGTAGCTATCAAGATTGGCTCAGAGCTGGGCAATGTAGGGACCTAGGCACTGTCCCTGGGCCTCTCTGTGCCCAAGGCTAGCACTCTACCACTTGAGCCTCTGCACCACTTCTGGCGTTTTCTGTTTATGTGGTGCTGAGGAATCGAACCCAGGGATTCCTGCATGCTATACAAGCACTCTACCACTAAGCCATACTCCCAGCCCTTATATACTCTTTTCATGTTCAGCTTTATATTCAAATTGAATCTGCTCACATTGAATGCTAAACACTGTGCTTGGCCCATAGCGCTAATAAATAAACCAATGGGTGGATGTGGTGGTACCTTTTCTGTTCCCTAGGTGGGACCTCTCTGTGACTTCCACAGCCCAGTAGCTTGCACAAGGTTGGCACTGAGGATCTTTTTAGCCAACCAAGTGAGAGTTGCTCATCTCACATTGCACATCCTGCAAATTTGTTTCTGAAGGTCATTCTAGTTTGAAAGGAGACATTGTATGCTCACCAGAAATTGGATGCTAGAAAAGAGGGGTATCTTTGAAGGTGACACTTTCAGTTGCTTCTTAAAATTGAAGAAAATTGTAAATCCAGAGATCTGAAAGCACCCAAGTGAATGATCATTGTGTACAGGGGGAAGCCAGGAAAGAGGGGTCCCAAGTTCCTGCAAAAACCCTGAGAATTCTGCAAAAATCTCTCCTAAGCATCAGGAATTATTTAGGGGAACCAGGAACCTGTGGCTTGCATCCTACTACTCAGGAAAAAGGTAAGGTACAATACCCAGGCTCTGAGTTCAAACCCCAGCACAGGCGTGTCTGTGTGTGCACATGCACACACACACACACACACACACACACACACACACACACACACACACACACGACATTTTTCCTCTCTCTCCCTTCCTCTCTCCTCAATTCCCCCAGGGCTCTTCCATAACGAAACCAAGTCTCATCATTCCCTCCTGCCTCAGTCTCCCCCTCTTAGGGATGGAGAGAGGCTCCTTAAGAAGAAGACAGCCTTGTTTTTATATAAAAAGAATACCAACCTCCAGGATGTGTTCTGGGTTCTGTCTCTGTGTGCCATCGACCATTTCCTCCCCCCCACCACCGAGTATCCACCTCACCACGCCCTTTCTACCCCCAACCCCCTCATGACTACAAGATTTTTCAAAGCCAGTAAGCTCAAGATCTAGCTGGTGACCAGAGGCTCATCTTGAGGCAGGCTAAGTCAGCAAGCTAGGTATCTCTCCAAGTTGCCAGAGGCCAGTGGGGGGGGGGTGGCCGGCATGCCCTGCACCCCTGCACCCCTGCACCCCACCCCCACCCCCAGGTGTCTGAAAAGCCCTGCCAGCCATCTCTACTTGCCTCTCGGTCTGTTCTGCTTCATACACACACACACACACACACACACACACACACACACACACACACACACACACACGGAGTAGGGCCCCAGGGACACTGCCCAGATCTGAAACTTTACACTGAAAAGTTAATCCACTGAAACATAAGCCCAAAAATAAGCGCACTGCCTAATGTGCCGGGAACTGGCGGTCGCAAGGCCAGACTGCGAGCGGATGTCTGCGCATCCCAGCCCGCCCTCCCGAAGCCTGCATTTAGCGCCAGCGAGGGAGTCTGGGCTGGAGCGCTGCTTTCACACCGACTCGAGCCGCGAGTTTATGGATCTTGATTGCACCCAGCAGGGAATCCTTTTTAGTGATGAGAGAAAAAATATTCAACAACCTGTCTTTGCATTGGGTGTGTTGGACACACTTCCCTGCTTCGGAATCAGACATATGTGAGTTGTGGGAGTAGAGCTGCTGTCAGCAGGCCAGAACGCTCCTCTCCTCTCCTCTCCTCTCCTCTCCACTCCTCTCCTCTCCTTCTCTCCTTTCCTCTCCTCTTTTCTCTCCTCTCCTCTCCCCTTCCCCCCTCCCCTCCCCTCCCCTCCCCTCCTCTCCTGTCCTCTCCTCTAGTGTCCCCATGCAGGGGGCGGGAATCGAGTGCTCCCCCTCCCCGGCATTAGGGAAAGGACATCCCACTGTCCCCCAACTCATCGAGGCCAGGGTCCCACCCCATCCTCTGACTCTGCTGCAGGCCCCGGCCTCTGCCTCTCTGCCTCCCGGCTGCGCCTGTGGTGCACACAGCTGGGCGTCCCTTGGGGAGCCGGCGCCCGCGTGGGGCCCGCTGACAGTGCGCCCAGTAGAATATTGTATTAGTTGGTTGTGAGCTGTGTTCTCGTCAGGGTATCTGAGTTTCACAGAACAGACGGGGTGAGAGTTTTTGTGCTATATCCAGATTGGCTTAAAATAATGTCGGTTTTGTAGCTTATTAAACCACAGAAACTACACCAAAGTCATCTAAGCTGCTGCCAGCAAACTCTCTTGAGTTGAGGTTGGGGTAAGCTCCAGCTTAGCCCAAGGGTCAGGCCCTTTCCACCTGAGAGTCAGAAGAGAGATGGACATACACACACACTCCCCCCACAGGAGGAGGCCTGAGCCACAACACTGGGCCCCACTCTGGCCCCAGAACCCCAACCAGGACATGGTAGAGCTCCAGGAGTCTCTGCCCTGGGTTGAGATGGGGCAGTTTGTGGAGCTGAGGCTGTCCTGCAGCCAGAGGCAGAGATGGGCATGGCCTGTGGGAGGAGAAGCAGGCTGAGAAACAGCAGGTCCAGAACCCCAGCTAGAGGAGGCCCCAGTCTGGGGTCTCATCCTCTGAGGATGAGAACTTTGCTGTCTGCTCCAGGACTTCATGTCTGACAGCCCCAGACTCAAGGAATAGCTGTGCTCCCTGCCTGCAGAGAAGCAGCAAGTGTCCCCCAAGAGGGACAAGGAGACACTTCTCCCTGTCATCCTGCACTGATTTGAACAGCATCACCAGAGCTGCCCTGTAGAGGCTGACCTATCTATATACTTCACAAACTTTGGAGGTATGTGTTAGACTGATCCCTAATTGTCAGCTGAGGAAACTAAAGCTCAAAGAGGTGGCATAATGTACCTGAGAAGGCAAGCCACAAAGTGGCTATGTGGGAATTTGAACCCCTGCTAGAGCTAGCTGCTGTGCCCCAGGGCCTCTCTCCGCACAGCAGAATGAAGAATGAGCCATAGGTTTATGGCTCAGATTCTCTTGCAAACCTGAGTCTTTGAGAAATGAGGGAGCCTAAGGGGGGGGAAAAAAAACTGAAAGGAAATCTGTCTCCTACCCTTGTGCACTGGCTTGACCAGTGCTGTACCTCCAGCCTTCTTTCTCCCCACCTCAGTGTCTATCAGGAAAGAATTTCTTCAGACCCAATCCTAGCCTATTCAGGGCCACAGGCAATTCCCTGGCCTACTAGAAAATGGCCTCATCACTTCTGGGCCCTTCTGAAAAAAACCATCAAGACTGCAAATTTCCTTGCTCTCTGAAAAACCCACAGGTACAGCAGACTGTCTCCATTACTCTCATCCACTCAGGTACCCCAAAAGCCTAGGGATCATCTTTAGTGGCTCCTTCCTCCCCACCTCACCACACCCCCCCACCCCCCGCAACCCATCAAGTACATTCTGTCACTGAATACTGAAGCTCTTGCCTCTCAAACTACATCCTGCTCTCAACCCCTAGCGGCCTAGCACAGCTGTGTCAGCTTTTGGGTCTTTCTGCTCACTGGTTTGCTGGCCTCCAGCCTTCTCTTCCAACCCATGGGCAGCCAGAGGGACTCTGGTAGGATCATGCCACACTCCTGAGGAAGAGCCCTTTCTGGGGCTCTGCACTGTGCTACAAGACAGAGGCACCATCACTTAGCCTGACCTATAAAGTTCCTTCACATGCCACCCCTGCATATCACTCTGCCTCACCCTCTGTGAACCCCTCATACCAACTACCAGTAAAACCAGTCTCCTCTGAACCCCCAAATTCTTTCAGCTTCTTCTTGGCTTTGACTTACGTCAGACTACCTGTTTGACACATAGGTTTTGGGGAATCCATTTCATATCCCAACAAACACTACAAAGAGCAGGAGATAGGTAGCAGGCATCAAAGTTGGGGGACCAGTCGTCTCCCAGCCTGAGTCAGAGACCAGGACAACACCTCTCCAGGTCTAAAAGACAACACCTCTCAGTGGTTAAGATTTGGAGCTTGCCCCCAAACCTATCTCCAGTGTTTGGACTTGTCCCTAAGCCTCTCTGGGCCTCAATTTCCTCATTTATAAAATAAGGTCATAATAATCTGGCTGCTACTTTGGGGACATGGATTGAGCTAGTTTATATGTATATAAACATATATTTCAGAACAGGCTTGGGATATAGTGCTATATAAATGTTAGTTGCATTTGTTATCATTGTTATCATAAATTTGCATAACCCATCAAAGCTCCACCTCCATTGACTTTGACCTTTCAGTCCCTGATAACCCTAACAGTCCTTTCCTCTTTGACATATTCATACACAGACAGACAGACAGACAGACAGACAGACACACACACACACACACACACACACACACACATGCACAAACTCATCCATTCAGGTGGACACATATTCACATGTTCCCACACCTCCCTCTATCCTTAGGACTCTCCTCCTTGCATTCTGGTCCTTGCACTGCAGCTTTTAGACCTTGAGTCTCTAACTCTCTAAACCTTTGTCAGATCAGCAATCAAAGGCAGGAGCTCCCCCAGAACCCCTCAGCCAGCCAGACTATACTGCCCACTTAGGCAGATGGGAGCTGATTCTTGCTGGAGAGAGGAAGACTGGAGCAGGGTCACCCTCACGCACATGGGCAAATGGAGGTGGGAGGAAACAATCCTTCCAGAATGACCCCAATCCCCCATGATGCCCTCTCTTCAGACCCTGCTCCAGCAGCTGCCCAGCCTTCCCTCCACAGCAGGCCCAAGCCCAGTACAGGTGGTCCCACCAGAATTAGTAGGTTTGCCACCTGGGGAAGTTGGCTATGCTCTGCTTGATGAAGTGGGGAGGGCATCCAAATAGGAGAAACACACAGGCTTCTTCACAGCCTCACAGAAGCTTCCAGACAGGGCCCAGACACAGCAGGAATCTTTAACACACAGCTCAGGACAGCATTTTTTATCATCCGAGACTTTATTTCAGAAGGAAAGGGTCAAGAATTGGAGGTGAAACTGAATGGTATTGAAATCTGTCACCTCCTCGCTGTGTGATTTCAAGGATATCACTTGGCCTCTCTGAGCTTGCTTCTTCCTGAAATAAAGCCCACACTGGGCAGGGGACGGAGGGACACAGGGTGTTGTAGGAATGGCCAGGTTAATGAAGGAGAATGAGACAGATATATCACCTTGAGTCATTCAGGCTGTTCTACACTTCTGCACTTGTTCTTTTTTTTTTTTTTTTGCCAGTCCTGGGCTTGAGCTCAGGGCCTGAGCACTGTCCTTGGACTTTCTCAAGGCTAGAGCTCTACCACTTGAGCCTCGGCACCACTTCTGGCTTTTTTCTGTGTATGTGGTACGGAGGAATCGAACTCAGGTCTTCATGCATGCTAGGCATGCACTTTAACCACTAGGCCAAACTCCCGGCCCCAAACTTCTGCACTTGTTCTATCCCCACATTCCTTCTCTTCCCTGTTCTGTGTTCCCCAGTCCCACCAGGAGCTTTAGAAAGTCTGTCTCCCAGGCCGCACTGCTCACTATCTTCTAGCCCAGACCTCAATGAGCAATAGCAGCCAGAGATGGAGAGCAGGAAGAGAGAGAGGGGTTGGGGATGCAGGCTCCACTGCCTCTGATTTACAGCATCTAACACAGGCTGTGCAGTTTACAGCTCCATCCAGCAGCTCCTCCTCTGTTCTTCTTTCCTTTGACCTTTCAGACCCCAAGGTAGTCTATGTGCTATATCCAAATGCCCCACACATCCTTCCTTGTTCTCTGAACCCTTCATCATCCTCTCCATAGTCTTCACATAAAGCTTTTCCAATGTGCCAACTTCCCTGAGCTCATCCCAGTATAGACGCTAATCCGACCCTAGCATCTCCCCTCCAGATCTCCCTGGTTAGCCCATGTCTTAAAGATGCCCTTGCCTCTCAGCTCTGCCTGCTCTGCTCACTACAACTGTATGGATTTGGGTCACCAGCAGGATGGCATGAAAAAGATGGGCATGATTCTAGGATGGTTGCCTGACCAAGGGGCTCCCATCCCATGCCCTCTTGCTGCCAACATCCCTGCAGGCAGAACAGCAGCCTGTCCAGTAGAAATGGAGGGAGCCACTAGAAGGCTCAGACCAGGATTGGCCTTTGCTCCCCACACCTGGAGTTCAGAGACTGCCTTGCCCGCGAGGGGGAAGCTCTGGTTTAATTAAGGATCCTAGGAGAGAATTCTCTCTTGTTATTTTCTGAATAAATTAAGGAAGTAACTTTGATGCAATATCATTTTCATCTAATCAGGAACATTCTGAAATTACCATATTGTTTTCCATTAGAAACCCCATCAGCCCCCAAATCAGATAACTGGGGGCTGGAGGCTGCCAAGGAGGCCCCTCTGTCCTGGGGCTAGTACGTCCTGTGGGGACATAAAGGGACTCACTGCTCCTGCCACGAGGCCTTGTTGAGTTCCCCAGATTGTTTGTGGCTGTGAGCAGGGCTCTCTGCCTTATCTAGAATGTGCTGAGGTCACCCAGGCAAGGGGAAAAGGAGGAGCCCAAGTACACGCACAGGTAAGGTTGGATTGGATCAGAACCTGAGGCATTTTCACTGAGCAGGAAGAGTTAGAAGGGTCTTCATTTGGAGGCCCCACTTGCACCCCCACCTATGCAGCCTACAAAGATCATCAGGTCCCTAGCTAGCATGGGGAGAGGAGGGGGGGTGGCAAAGGAAGCCCAGGGAACTAGCATTTGAGAAGAGCCTGAAGGCCACCCACACAAGGTAGGGACAGAAATTGCCAAAAATAAAGCTGGTTTGCCATTCCTTACAAAGTTCCCTGGAGGATGGAGTGGAAGGGCTGTCAAGCCTGTACCAAGTCTGGGGCCTAGGGAGGGGAAGATGGGAGAATCCCAAAGCTAGAATGCCCTCAAAGAAACATCACTACCACTGCCCAAGGTTACCTTGAAGGCCACTCCAGCCCTTAACTGCAGTAGAGAGATGCTGAGGCCAGCTCAAGCGTCCAGGGCACATCCAGGACCCTTGTGAGACCCATTCCATTCTAGGGCTGGTGACATATGTGTTATGCCATGCACTAATTAGACCTACAGCGTGTTTAAGAAAAGACCTGGTTCAGAAGTACCAGGTGGGACTGGGAATGTGGCTTAGTGGTAGAGTGCTTGCCTAGCATGCATGAAGCCCTGGGTTCGATTCCTCGGTACCACATACACAGAAAAAGCCAGAAGTGGTGCTGTGGCTCAAGTAGTAGAGCACTAGTGTTGAGCACAGAGAGGCTCAGAGACAGAGCCCAAGCCCTGAGTTCAAGCCCTAGGATTAGCCTGGTGATCAATTCAGGATCAGTTGGTCTGTCATCCCTTTCCACAGGGACATGTCCTAAAACCCCCAGAGGATACTTGAAATCCAAACAGCAGCCTCCTGCTCCAATGTTAAATGACAATGGGAGGGTGGCTTATACATTTTGTATGCTCTGAACAAAGGGGTAACTGACCAACCCGGAGAGATGCAGTCAGATAGTTTGAGACTTCACCACACTACTCAGAATGGCATGTGATTTAAAACTTAGGAATGGTTCATCTGGGGAACTCTCCAGTTAACATTTTGGAACCATGTTTTACCAAGGGTAAATGAAACAGAAGAGAGTAAAATGGAGCACACGTGAGAACTACTGTCCTGTGAGTCTCTGTGACTGTAACTCATTTTTATCCTCCAGGCTCTCCTTTCTTATTCCACTTGCCTCTCCCTCCACCTCTTCTCACTTGCTCGCTCTCCATTTCCCATCATGCCTCAGGACATCAAGAAGCCAGAACCCAGTGGGTGCTACCCACATTCACACACAGGTTCCACCTAGCTCTGCTTCTCCCAGTGCCAACGTAGGCAACAGAGTGTGAGCTGCCAGGGAGCATTCTGAGATTCTCACCAATGCTCCTGATGCTGCTGCAGAACCAAGAGGACGTGACCAGGAGCTGGCATCCACCCAAAGCCAGTGTGAAGAAAAAAAAATGGAGGGGTGGGAGAGTAGAAGAACATGACAAAGAGACAGAGACATGTCATATGACAGAAAAAACTGTGTAAGAGGGGGACACAGGTGTGAACAAGTAGAAAAGGGCCTCAGGACACTGTGACAGCCTGGAGTCTAAACCCCAGAGTCCCTGGTACTCCGTCAAAGTGTAAGTCTTCTTTGTCCTGAGCCCCAGAGTTCAGCAGAAAGCTAGGCACACAGAAAGCCCAGGGGCATTCACTGGACTGAGTGAATGACATAGGGAGTAATGCAGAGATAGAGCTAGGGTCTGGGTAAACAGCCACCAGGAGCTTGGGTTTGTGGCCTTTGACCCTATGGGAAATGCTGTCTAGCCCTACTCGCTGCTTGGGTTTGGGAGCAGAGCCAGAAGCAAGGCCTGAAAAGACCATTGACTCGCAAGGTGGACCCACTTATTCACCATGCAAAGCTTCTGAGCAAGGTCTGCTCTGCCCACTGTCTATGGGTGCGGGTGTGGGGTGTGCATGGGTGGGGTACAGACATGCTAGAGGACAGGTAGACACAATTGTGGGGTGAGTGGGATGGGCGCAGGTGGGAGTGTGTGAGAAGAACCTGAGTGCCTTTGCTGAAGGTAAACAGGAACAGTGGTAACTCTTACCAGGGAAGTATTTATCACGCCTAGCATATAACACCTCTTGGTAAACAAGTTTCTGATTGATCCAGAGCTTTCCATGGGGACCACTTCCAGGATCTACCACCATGGAAAGCTCTGGATCAATCAGCAAAGTGCTAAGCGTGATTAATACTTCCCACAGTCTCTTCTGGCTTTTCTGGCTATGATGTCCAACTTGGCATCTTGCTACCATGCTTCCACAGGCCCAAAAGGGCTTCTTCTGACCAGTGCAGCTGGACCTACTTGGCATTTTTACCTCCTGTCCCACACTAAGACCAACTTCCAAGTTCCCTTGGTTGTTTGAAAGAATACCGACTTCTGTTTTCTGAACCATCAGAACGTCACTCCTAAATTGTCCTTCCTAGCCCCAGCACTACCTCCTTGCTGCTCCCCCAAATCCCAGCACCCAGCTACCCAAAAAGGGGTCTGAATCCCCCATAGGAATCCCAGGTTTTGCTGGAAGTATCCAGTTCCTCCCTGGGCCTAGCTGGGACCCAGCCAGCGCGTTGGGACGCCCCTGCCATGGCTGGCAGAAGCTTGTTGTCTAACCCGGCCTGAGGGTGCCTGGGAGCGGGCAGGGAGGGTGGCCTGGCAGGGCTCAGAGAGCAGGCACACCCTGGGTGAGGTCATGCCTGCCTCACACCTCTGGTATTCCGGCTGATCACTATCTGCTCCTCAGCCCTCGGGTTCTGCAGGCGGAGATGTAGGCAAAGGAGATGCTGATACTGCAGTCTGGCCTCAGGCAGGACGGGGGCTGTGGCTGGGCTTTGGCTGAGCCCTGGCCTGCCTGTCTGCTGCTCCCATCACTCCCTACCTCTCCACCAGATGGACAGACAGACAGATAGACAGACAGGGCTGGCTATCCGATGGGAGAGATGTCTGTTCTCAATGTGCTCTCCCCTCACCAGGTGGTTTCACAGCTGGGTGTCCTGCTAAGCATACTCCTGAAGCCAGGTTGGGAAGGGAGGGGGGAGTTACAGGACAGGGTCCCAGTGGACTTGCCCTAAGGTACACACTGTATTTGTCCTGTGCACCCACCCTCTTGGCCTCCTCCCCTCCACTTCTACTGAACTTTGATCATACTGGCAACCATACCCAGGAAAGCCTGAGATTGCCTGCAAGCTTTGGAGAATGAAAGGATGACCCTCTTCAACTGGGGCTCCAGCTATGCCAGTGGCTCTCCTGGTATTATTCACCAGGAAACTAACTCACTGGCTAGACTAGCAAGGTTTTGTGAGCTTTCCCAGATTTCCGGGATCAGAGGCTGCAGAGGCACACCCCAAAGTGTGCCAGTGATATTGTATGCACTGAGAAGCCCAGCTTCACTCGTCTCAAACTGAAATGGTCAAACACACACGAGGGAGCGCAAAATCAAGGAGTGATTTGAGGATGAGGAGGTTCAACCCCAGGGCTGATAGTCCATATTTCTTAGCTCTAAGGTAAGGCTAGTCCTACTATGTCCTTGGATCTCATTTGGAATAAATAGCAAGGTTCAGTACATCTTTGTTTCTTTACCCTGGCTGCCCTTTTGAATCACCCAGGGAGTCTTAAAAAAAAAAAAAAAAAAACTTAAAACACTAGTGCCTGAGTTCTGACTCCAGAGATCCAGATTCATTGATCAGAGGTGAACTGGAGCATGGCTGTGTTTTACAATCTCCCCAGGCAAGTCTCAAACACACCATTTTCAGTCATGGGTGAAGTGGGGGCATGCTTGATACACACACCCACCTACCCGCTCATCCTCTGGCATCCTTCTCTCTTCAGTCCTTCCGAACACAGTCATGCGCACAAGGTCATGGACAGAGGATCTAGGGACAGACAGACGTACCAAGCTGCAGGCAAGCAGTGTACACATAGGTCAAGCCAGATATGGACAGACTCATTTGTAGACATGTTGAGAATTCTACCAGCCATGGAGAGACGGGGAAGCACACACAAGCCAAACACAGAGAACACGCAGAGCACATGTCTGCCATGGAGGAGTCAGAGCCCCCTTCCATGGGCCCCCAGTGCTGTGTCTCTCATCATACCAAACCATGAGGCCCAGAGCCCCAGAAGTCTGGCCCTGGCATCAGCCTCCCTGCCAGGACAAGTCTGCCAGCCCTCCTCCATCAGAAAGACTGAGCACAGGTCTCTTCTGTCCTTCAGAATCACCAAGGTCCTGTAAGCTGGACACTGACCTTCTCAAGGGGGGTGTGAGTGCCCAGTGACCTCAAGATCATGGGGTGGGAGTCGGGGGAGAGGCCAGGCACTGGTGGCTCACACCTGCAATCCTAGCTACTCAGAAGGCTGAGAACTGAGGATCACACTTTGAAGCCAGCCTGGGCAGGAAGTCAGGGAGACTTATGTGCAATTAACCACAAGAAAACCAAAAGTGGGGCTGTAGCTCAAAGTGGTAGAGAGACTTAAGCGAAAGGGCTCAGGGACAGCAACCAGGCCCTAGAGTTCAACCCCACACCTGACAAGAGAGAGAGACAGAGACAGACAGACAGAGATAGAGAGACAGAGAGACAGAGTGGGGGCTCTGGGGGATCTCAGACTCCATGCTTTCCCCTTATGCCCAGGTGGGCCATGGAGAATTACTGCCCTTAGTAGGGCATCTAGTTCCTCAGCATATCACAGTCCTGCTGTGTTGGGGCTTGCTTTGAGTTTAAATTCCTGCGCCCCTCACCCCGTGAGCTGGGACCCTCTGCAGACATGCCTGATTGATGACTCGGGGGGGACGGTGGCTGCCACAGGCCTATTTTATGATGTCATTAGACAGCTCTGGCAGCAGGAAGGAATCCCTCCTGACATCATAAAGGACTTGATATTTCGCTAATGTTATCTTGGCGGCGTGTCGCCCTGACATTTTCTCTCCGCTGTGTTCCCCCCCAGGACCAGGAGTTGTCTAACTACAGCCTGGAAAAAATGCAAAACAGACAAATGCACCCTCGGGGGACAGCAGGAAAAAGCTAATAGACCAGTCCCTGGCTCCCCACCCACAGAGGTGGTTTAGGTGGAAAGCATGATATGTTTGTCAAAGGGGACCCAAAGCTGCCGGCTCTTCTTCTTTCCTTACCAAAGAAAGAAAGCTTGTTCTAGGAGCCAGATAAAAATCATGTCCAGCCATGACTGGTTCTGGTTTAGGGGGATTGTCCTAGCCTAGATGCATCTCCGATCCTTGGAAGAAGTGACTTCAAAGATTAGAAGCGGCAGCCAGGTGCCAGTGGCTCGTGCCTGTAATGCTGGCAACTCAGGAGGCTGAGATCTGAGGATTGTGGTTTGAAGCCAGCCCAGGGAAGGAAAGTCCATGTGATTCTTATCTCCAAAAAAACACTCAAAAAAAGCTGTGAGTGGGAAGCTAGTGGCTCAAGGGATAGAGCACTAGACATGCAAAAGAAGCTCAGGGACAGTGGCCAGATCCTGAGTTCAAGACCCAGGACTGAGGGGTGGGGTGGGGGGAGGAAAATAACATTAATACTAGTCATTGTGGAGGACTCTTGCAGACTTTTCCTGCCCGAGCTGGCTTTGAACTGCCATCCTCTGGATCTCAGTCTCTTGGGTAGCTAGGATTCTAGGTGCAAGCCGCACCAGCACCCGACTCCCTACCACTGGTTCAGAGGTGGGTTTAGGAGACACCCAGGGCCACAAGGATCCTTCTCCTCTATCCAGCCTTGAGTCATTCAAGTCACCAGGGGATGAGAAATGACCACTCCCTGCTAGCTATGTCTGTACAAAGAACCTGTACCAATGCACCCCTGCCACTCTAATCCCTGCTCCGAGGCCCAGCCTGAGCCACTATGTTTCTTCTTCAGTGGGGCAGATCCCCTACTTTGATTCCAGGTGTTGGTAGACCTACTGAGAACCAGGCCCTGTTTGGAGCACTAGCAGGGCAGGAAAAGGTTGACCAGCCCAGCCCTAGCTAGAATACAAGTGTGGTAGCCAGGCTACACCCTGTGGCTTGTCCTTTCCTCACACCTGATGTGTGGGTCTGTAATCCTGTTCCCCTTCCTTCTGGAGAAAGTTCCCTGCCTCACCTCTCTGAATTCTGACCTCGGTCTGGATCTGTTCCGGATTCTTCCGTCAACAGGCCTGGCACCTGTTTGCCCTTGGAGGCACAGGCAGGAGTTAAGAGAAGCTTCCAGAGTATGCAGTCCTGAGCCCTAACTGGCCTGGGAATGCAGTATTGACCCTAGGCTGGGTCTGGAGTCCGCATGTGGGGTACTTCCTCTGGAGCCGGCTCAGGAGTTCGGGGTCACCCCAAACACCCTGCTGCTGACCTGACCCCCTTTGGAGATGCAGGACAACAACTCAGGAGAACCATTACCGCTGACTACCCAAGGTGGGAGGCAATCAGTCCCGGGCACTGATCCCTTCTGAAATGATGAGCAAATCATTCATTCAGTGAGATGTTCACCATTTGCCAGGCACTGAACCAGATACAAAGACAAAAATCCCTGCCCTCAAGGAGCTTCCATTTGCTAAAGTACAAATACGCAACAGAGAAAATAAGTCAAATGTAGGGTGGGCTAGAGGATGATCAGTGCTAGAGATACATAGATGATAAACCAGAGAGGAAGACTGCCTTATGTAAAGACTTGAAAGGATTTTGTGATAGATCCATGATATTATCTAAGGGAAGAGCATTCCAGCAAAGAGTACCACACATGCAAAAGTACTGGGGTAGAAATATGTCTGGCATATGAAAGTGTGCTTGAAGGGAAATGAGACAGGGGAGAACAACAGAGACAGTGACACATGGAAGGGTCTTGGGGTCACTGTGATGACCTTGGCTTTTACTCCAGAGGAGGCAACTCATTAGAGGGTTTTCAACAGACACGTGTTATGATCTGATTCCCAGGTTAAAAGGGCCATGTTCAGAGAACAGACCCTTGGGAGTAGGGAAAAGATGGTAATATTGGTTTGCTGTCAAGGGAATGGAAGTGGAGGGGAGGGGTACGTTCTGGGTCTATCCCCCTCCCCCCCCAAGCAGTACCCTGGCTCTGCACACCATCCTAGGAGGCAGAGCATCTTTGCCCATTCATTGTACAGTAGATAAAACTCAGAAAGCTTACATACACGAAGGATTCAACACAGGCTGGTCCAAGCCAAAGCCCACGTTCTTCATCCTCTGCTTCATTTCCTACTGGCCAGGATTCCTGCAAGGGGACTTCCAGTGACTGGCAGTGTGCAGAACAGGACCATGGCCCTTAACAGCCAGAAACCCGATACCAACTTGGAACTGTCCAGAAAATGCCATCTGAACATGCTGGTTTTCTTTCTATGAAAGCTCAGATATTTATTGCTAGTAAGCTTTTCCTCCTTTACTTCTCTACTTCCCAACTTTTAACCAATGCATTTAATTCCTCCAAAATGGTCAGTGGAAGGAGAATACTACTAAGAGAAGGGGAGATGAGAGAGGTTTTGCTTAGCAATCTATGAGCTCGGGCCCTCACTTTCTCACCAGAATCCCCCTGACAGCACTCTTGCTCCACATGATACAGTGATGCTGTGAGCCAGGCCTGGGCTAGGGAGCTGTGGGATGGATGAGTGAGCCTGACGTGGTCCCTTCCCAGAAGATCACTCCGTGGTGAAAGCAGATGAGACCTTTAGAGGCAGGACTCAAGGGACAGATCTGAACAGAGAGACCCTACCAGGACCAGCATCTGGACCTGGGACATGGGTCCCGAGAAAAGCCCAGAAATAAGTGACAGTAGAATCTGGGGGCTGAAAGACCAAGCAGTGGAAGTGGGAACAGAGGAGCTCGGATCCAATTGGTTGATCTTCTGACAGGTGTGGAGTTACCAGAAATCTGCCAGCCCTGTGGGAAGGAAGTCTGGCAAAATATCCTCCCCAAGAAGGGAAGTCAGGGGTCTCAGCCTGAGCTACCACTGAGGACCATCATTAAAATTATTCAGCACAGAGCTAGGTGCTGCTGGCTCACACCTATAATCCTATTTACTCAGAAGGCTGAAATCTGATGATCGTGGCTTGAGGCCAGCCCAGGCAATTAACCAGCAAAAAGTCAGAAGTGGAGGCATGGTTCAAGTGGTAGAGTGCTAGCCTTGAGCAAAAAGAAAAAAAAATAAAAATCTCTGGAACCCAGTCCCTGAATTCAAGTCCCAGGACCAGCACAAAATATTAATAAAACAAATAATAATAATAGCAATAACTCAGCACAGCAAAAAAGATCCCAGGTCTCTGGCCTCAACGCAGGGCAAAGACAGGGCTGGGAGTTTGGCCTACTGGTAGAGTGCTTGCCTAGCATGCATGAAGCCTGGGTTCAATTCCTTGGTACCACATACACAGAAAAAGTCGGAAGTCATGCTGTGGCTCAAGTGCTAGAGCTAGTCTTGAGAAAACCCAAGGACAGTCCCCAAGCCCTGAGTTCAAGCCCCAGAACTGGTAAAAAGGAAAAAAAAGCAATTCAAAGATAGAATCAGTCCTTGCAATGGCCACAGAAGCATAGAATAGTCCATCCCATGAGCCCTGATACACTTGCCCTAGCCTGGCACACACGCAGAAATGCAGCAGACACAGAGACACTGACTGATACACAGAGGGGCAGATTGCAGACCCAGATGAGATAGAGACCCAGAACACAGTAACTAACACACATATACCTGCCAACCAAATAGCATGCGCCCGTGTCCACAGACACCAACAGAGATGTCTATGGGGCAGCCATGTGGACAAACACACACGCACAGACATATGCACACAAGTAATGCGCAGGTTCACACTGACACACAGACACACCTTGATAGAACTGCTGCGTGCCCACATCGTAAGAACACATGTACCCTGACATGTCCTCCAACACACACACACACACACACACACACACACACACACACACACACACAGGCATGTTCAGAGGCACTGCCAGCAGTCAGGCAGACACAGCTGCTGCTAGACTCTGTTCTGGGGTTCAGCTCTGGCTCTCAGAATCCCTTCACAGATTGTCCTCAAGCCAGGTCCTCTCCTGCCCCTCTTCTGCCAACTGCTAGCTTTGGCCAGCTCTCTGGTGCTCAGCCCGCCCACCAGTCCTTCATCTGCCCACTGGCCCTGGCCCAGGCCCCGGGCTCCAGGAGAGCAATTGCTCCATTCTCCCAGGTGCCAACTCAGCCAAATTTCACACCCAGAAGTGGAGCAAGGCCAGCAGGGCCTGTTGTAGCGCGCTAGGGGCATCGGCGCGGGGGTGGCAAGAGGGAGCCAGGATCCTGTAGCGGCAGACAGGCCACTGTGCAGGCCTGCCTGAAAGGCCTGCTGCTCCTTCTCCCAGCCCTCCACCCTCTCCAGGCCTCAGGCTCTTCGACTCTGAAATGGGACAACGTGCTAGCTCCGGATGTGCCAATCACATGGACATGTGATGACAAAGAGACTTTACCTAACATCCTCAGTGATGGCTCTACAATAAACCTGAGCCACAGGTTTCCATTTCCCTGCTTACTCTTACGAAAAAAGGTAAGGGGCAGGCAGGACTAGAACCAGGTTCTCACTCCACATTTTCTCTCTCTGTCAATAAATATGTAGCTCAAGGCCTACCAGAGTCCAGACACATGGGCGAAACCAGCACAAACTCTTGTTTGTTAAGTCCAGATTTGGCCTTAGAATCTTTCCCAGCACAACAGTCCAGTCAGCCATTCATGATTGGCTAAAGTAGCAAAGTAAAGTTAGTGTCAGAGACATGTAAGTATAGCTTTCAATCCTGAGTGCATGCAAGTCCTCCCCAGCTTCCCAGGAGACTGAGACAAGACCCTCACATCCTCACTCCATTCACAGATGGAGAGAGAGCCTGAGCCTCAGCCGGTGAAGGAGTCCCTAGCCACACGGCTAAGAATTAAGATGGAACCAAGATCCAGAAGCCAGTGCCTCACACCTGCAATACTTGCTACTCAGGAAGCTGAGATCTGAGGATCCCCGTTCTAATCCAGCCCAAATAGAAAAGAACATAGAGATTCATATCTCCAATTAGCTACCTAAAAGCCAGAAGTAGAGCTGTGGCTCAAGTGGTAGAACACCAGCCTTGAGCCAAAAAAATGAAGTGACGGCCCTGGCCCTGAATTCAATCTCCCAGATCCAGCACAAAAGGAACGAAGATGGGGCTGGGACCCCAGCAACAATTTCATTTCAGTCTCTTTTGCCTCTATGAACCTAAGCCCAACAAGCCAGGCCCTAGTGAGTAGGCTTATGGGATTCAGGCCTGGGCCAGGAGCAGGAAGGCCCATATCCTCCCAACAGAAACCCTACAACTAATTGGTTCAGAGTGCTTCTTTTGACCCTAATTAGCTATTTGTCATGTCTCCATTTGCATAGCAGAAAAGAGGCAAATTTGCATATTTGTAAATGAGACGGGGCCTGGATGTGGATTCTGGAAGAGCCTGGCAGTTGCTGGCAGGCAGGGAGGCAGCTGGCTCTTGCCACTGAAGCCTGGGCCGCTATGGAAAGAGATTTGGAAGACAGCTCCTTGGCTCAGGGCTATAAGGTGCTTTCAAAGGAGGTCAGAAGAGGCAGCCGCCTGGCTCCCCCGCCACCCCCCGCACAGGGGCTGAGGGGTGGGCAGGGAGAAGGGGTGCGTCTCGTTCTGCTATTTTGATTAGCTGAACCAAGCGGGGAGGGGGGATAGAAAGTAATTTCAGGACGCTCTGTGCTAAGAAACCTTCTGTTCAAGTCCTTGGATAGAATCTGTACCACTTGCAAAGTGGGGGAGACATCCCCTCCCCCAGCCCCCTCTGTGGAGAGCAAAAGGGTTGGGAAGGGATGGAGGTTGTAGGAGCACCCCCTAAACCCCCTCCTCACTCCTCTCTCTCTCTCTCTTTCTCTCTTTCCTCCTCTCACACACACACCTATGTACACACGCATACACATGCATGTCCACATGAACATACGCGCATGCATGTGCACATCTTCCCCCGAGCATCCTTGCACACGACGCCTCCAGGCCCATAGAGGTACATGCGCGCCTGTAACTGGAGAGGCACATTCGCACATGCAAACATTCCCAGACTTTCCTCGACATCCACATTCACGCCCTTACACATACAGACACACACTCAAACACTTGAACATAGATGTAGGCATACAGACTCACTTAAGCTGTGCGTAAATATTTACACACAAGACCTACTCACACGAGCACATCCTTGCTAAGACCAAATTTCCCAGCAATCTCAGCAAATTCTGACCCCTCTGCCAAAGTGTCTGGTGCCTCTGTGGGCATCAGACACAAAGGAAGCTATGGAACTGTCCTGAGGATGGCAAATAGTATGTCCCCACAAGATACAGAACCCCTTCCTTCCAACTAGCAAATGCTCTGATGCCTTCTGAGCTTTGACCTAGGGCTTGGAGTAGGGTGGGGGAGGTGTCAGAGAAGCTGGGGAACCAGGATGGAAAGCCAAACATCCTAGAATTTCCATGTTGACTTCAGAAGCCAATGGGAACTGGGTGACACAAACTGCCACACCTTCAGGCACAAGGACGTTGAGACACGCAGCTCTAAAGAAGCCCGGACCCGTTGCTTCCCAGGCTCTGGGCCCAGGTGCTGGACACTGGAGCCTGGAGATGCAGGGTCAACCGCAGCCACTGTCCCTCCCTTCCCCACCCCGCCCCCGCCCTCCAGCATCTCCTCCCAGCATCTCAAAAGGCAAGCTAAATAGTTCTGTATTTGTAAATTAAATATAGCTGCACTTCATCTTTCCAAAGAGCTGGGAAGGAGAGAAGGAGAAAGAGAAAGAGAGAGAGGAAGAGACGGAAAGCTGCCGCCCTCAGGAAAGTCTGGCCGGTACAGATTGCCTGAGTCATGAATATTCATCTGGCGAATGAGGAGAGCGGGAGTTTGCATAACAGCTCCACCCACCCAACTGAAAGAAATGTCACCGCCTTTGCCAATAAAGTGCCAAAGGAAGCCGGTAGAGGCTGCCAGCCAGACGGTGCCAAACTGCTGACTTCCACTCTAAGGCGTGGAGAAAGCACATTGTTTCCGGCCCAAGGAGCCGCCACTTGGGGCTCGGGGAATGGAGCTGGCTGCTGGAGAAGAAGCAGGAAGTAAAGTTTCACTTGCCACCCACGGGAAGCCCAGTGGGCACAGGGCCTGGGCTGTAACCCCACCCCACCCTCCAGCCTCTCAAAAGAGAGGCCGATACCCACCTGCCCCAGGCACTACCAAGACCTAAAGCACACATCCCACCCGAGATGGTAGCCCTGTGCTTGGAACTGCCTCATACCAACTTCCGGAGGGTCCTCATGAGTCCCCTCCACAGTGAACAGAGAGACCAGATTGCACAGGGACAAGCCAGGTATCTCTCTGAGACCTACAAGTCTATAGAAAACTTGTAGTTACTGTGTCCCCAATTACAGGTCCTTCTCTGGTCACTGCCACTTCCAGGGATTAATGCCACTGCCTCTCATTCTAACAAGTCTCCTCTTACTCCTGTCCCCAACTCGGTCTGCTGTTGGCAATACTCCATCTAGAAAGGTAACTGGACCCGGTGTGTGTGCGTTTTTGAGGGTCAGGCGTGGGGGTCACTGGCTCAGTGACAGAAGAGACATCTCCAACCAACTGAACTGTGTCATTTCTTCTGCCCATTCCAGACCCACCATGCACCGAGCCTTGGGTTTCACCTACTGCTCTGACTGGCACTTGTCGAGTCCTTGGGTGAAGGAGTGTCAGTCTTGAACTCATTGGCATCAGAAATAGAGGGGCTGGTATCTAGTCACAGGGCCCTCTCTGAGCAGGACAGAAGACTAGTTCCCACTCTGCTAGGTGTCCAGCCTCTGGTGATACCCATTAGATGGTGTCACAAACACACTACCTGCCAGCCACTCAACTGATAATTGCCTAAGTGAATGGGAGAAGCAGAGCCAGTGAGAGGCACAGAAAAGCAATTCGGACTGTGGGCATCTCCAGCTGCTGCTCCTGCGCTGGACTTTGGGAGTTAATGAGGATATTGAGGTTTACACATCTCATCTTCGTAGACTGTTCATTTCAAGCATGGAGCACTTCTGGGCAGAGCACATGGCAGGACAAGAGAAACTGCAGGGTCTGAAGGAATAGTGTCACGTCTAGACAGCCAGAGAGCCCCCACCCAGGACTTACAAAACCCCAGCCTCTATGATGACGGCCACCTACCACCTCGCCCACTCTCCCAGGCAGCGTCCCTAAGGGAACCCACATTCTGCCTGACACCCAGGAGCTAAGATTTCCTTTGCTGTCTCTGTCTCCATCCAGACTCACACCTGAAGTTCTTCCTAAAGCTGACCAGGATCTGCTATTTGTCCACATGATCCCAGGCCCCATCCCTTGAATCACACGGGATGTGTTTTGTTCTCGGTCCCCTCCCTGGTCAGCCACTCTTCCTGCAGGAAGGAACTGGGTGTTAAATTGAGAAGGAAGATTCTATATTGAACAAGTTTCCTTGCCTCAGGACTTCTCAGGGACTTCACTGTGCTCACATGCACTGAGCTACAGGTGCTACAGTGGATGCATGTATGTGCTCACAGAAGCCTCTTCTGTGGAGCAAGTTCAAGAAACGAAGGTGCCGGAGTTTTGGGAAATACTGCTTTGTCACACTCAACACGAACACAGAAATCCTTGCCCCGGATTTCTTAAACATTTGCAAATGGGGTCTCCCCAACCTGGTCCTTTTCTGACGCTGAGCTCTGCTCATGTATCTAACTCCATTCCTCCCCTGCACCAGACGAGCTCCGACCCCTGACAGTCCAAACCAGCCTCTACCTCCTCTTGTCCACGCCCTCACTGGTGCAACCAAAATGCCGTCCTCAGCACAGCACCCGATTCCGTTTTCCCTAAAAGTCTCCCCAAAAAGTCTTTGAGCTCCTTGTAATGCTGTCAGGTCCAACTTCCGGGACCCCACGCTACCCCCACCTCCACCCCTGACAGATGTCTGTTGCAGACAGTGAGATGCCTTCCCTGGGCTGCCGGATAGTGGGGACACCATGAACCCCCAAATATGTATCTGCACACTGACTGGTTGTTCACACACAGCCAGGGTTGTTCACAGCCGGTTCCAAACGCATAAGCTTGTTCTAGCATCAAGTCAGTTCACATTCAAGTCAGTGCTCCTCCCCATCTTCCAGCTGCCCCCATTCCCAGCTGCACTGTCACCCCAGTTGAGCCTGTAGTTCACGCCTGCCGTCCATGCCCACATGGACCTGAGAAAGGCTCCACGGGTCTTCTTTGTCCTGCTGCTCTGATTGCTCCTTCCGGGCACCACACCTGGTCACCATCAGGGATGTGTCAAGCTCTGGCACCGAAATAAGGTTCATCTGACCTCCCTGGAAAGTTCACTGATGGGTAGGTAGTGACCCTCAGGACTAGCTGTTGGGCTAAGCAGTAGAACAATTAGTGAAGCCTGCCAGAGTTGGCCAGGGAGCATTCATGCAAGATCCTGCCTGCTCTGCTCCCACAAGCTGAACCCTCTTCTCTTACTCCACAAACTCCATTCTCCTGCCCATGATAGTAGAAAGAGCTACTCCTCCACCACCAGTTGCTCAAAGAGCCCCTGTGTCCTCTGCCAGGTCTTGGTGGCTTTGCATTATTAGATATAGCTGACTTTTCTCAGGAAATTCACCCCCATGCCGGTGGACCTCTGTGTACGCCCTTGGGGGCCTCACTCTTCTGACCAAGGCAACTTGTCACATGGCTGTTTCCAGCCCTGGCCTGCTCCCCACCACCTCCTTCTTTCTTCCCTCCTTCTCTCCCTCCCTCAGAGGTCTCCTGTGCAGCTTTGTCCCTGAGGAAGGGTCCAAGGACAAAGTGGCTGTCCCATGGCTGGCCAGCCAAAACTCAGACAGCCCAACCCATCTCATGCCTGTTGCATAATGCAGAATCCTTTAGGCACCACAGCTCAGATCCTTGGCTTCCAGCTCCTTATCTACATCCATTAAAGGACCACGTGCTCATGCCCCTCTATTTAATATTTATCATGGCTCCTGAATGAAAATCACTTTATTATTTGTCCTTACTGAAAAACAGGATCTGTCCTCATTATAAAAACAAAAATCAAACCAATACTTAAAAGTAGAAAAAAGAAAGAAAAAAAATCCCTACAACGCTGATATAACTTCTTGTAGCATTTTGGTGAACAGCCTTCCAGACATATCTCTATGCATATATACACATGGAGCCCCATGTATATAATTTTATAGACGAAGACTTGTATTATACATACTGTTCTCGCTGACACCTGCTTTTCTCACTCAACAATATGTCACAGACATCTTTCTATGTCAATAAATAGAGCTCTGCAAATTTATTTTAATTACTTCATAGTATTCCATTGTATGTATGTATCATCGTTTTATGTTACTGGGTCTCCAGTGATGATCATTTAGGATGTTGTTAAGCTCTTGCTCTCATAAACAATGTAGTGATAAATATCCTGATGCCTATCTCTTTGCTCATTTTTGGTAGTTACTTATCGCTTCTTAGAATTAAAAAAAAACTGAGGCTGCTGTGATAAAAGGTATACGATTGCTAACTGGCCACACTACCCTCCAGAAAGCACATACCAATGCCTGGGACAGTAATGCCTGCCTGTTGGTGCCATACCCTTGGCCAGTCCCAGATTTTCCTCATCTCCATGTCTAACCAAAGGGACAAAGGCCAAGGGCAGTGAGTGGGCTTTTCTGGGTGCTGCTAAGATTACCTATGAGGATGGATTGTGCTTCTAATGGAAGATTTCTCTTTGTCTTAATGATTTGTAAAAGTTCTTTGTATATTAGAGGTAAGATTAAATTTGGGTGGAGCTGGGAGCATGGCCTAGTGGTAGAGTGCTTGCCTAGCATGGGTTCAATTCCTTGGTACTACATACATAGAAAAAAAAAGATTAAATTTTGTTCTATTATATATCTTTACATTCTGTGTGTGCACACACGTGCACACAGTACTAGAAACTGAACTTGGAACCGCATGCTATTGCTTAGCTTTTTCACCCAAAGCTGGCACTCCACAACCTGAGTCACAGCCCTACTTTCAGCATTTTTCCTGTTAACTGGAGATAAGAATCTCTTGGACTTGTCTACCTGGGATGGCTTCAAACCTCAATCCTCAGATCTCAAGTCTCATGAGTAGCTAGGATTACAGTTTTTGAGCCACTTGGTACCCAGCGCTCTCTTTCTGATAATGTTTTTTGTTTGTTTGGGGGTGGTATTGAGGTTTGAACTTAGGGCCTTGCAATTACTAAGCACTCTATCACTTGAGCTATCCCCTTTCCAACCTTTTAGCTTTAGTTTGTGTTTCAGGTAGGGTCTTACTTTTTCCCCGGCTATCCTTGGGTCATAATTTCTCCTGTCTTTGTCTCCCACATACCTGTAATTACAGGCATACACCACCACACCAAGCTGCTGGTTCTTTAATGTATTTAGGTTTTAGTTTTTTGTACACTCCAATTTTTTTTGTGTGTCATTTCTAGATATCATGACAATAGATAAGTACCTTCCCTGCCCTAAGATGAGCAAGACATTCACACAGAAGTCTTCATGGCTTAATATCACTGGAATAAAGAGGAAAAGAAGCTTGTGTTATAATGACTTGCCCTAATCCCAGCTCGATTGTTATATACAGAATAGTCCATACTTTCCCAAATCATTTGAAATGTCATTTGCTCCTGTAAAAAAATTCCCTTAAATACTTGGATCCATTTCTGGACTCTCTATTCTGTCCCAATGACAGAATGTGTCTATTCTTAACATAAGAATTTTAATTATTGTCCCTCATAAACATGTTAATATCTGATAAATATTCATCATTTTTCTTTTTTGGAATTTTTCTGACTACTCATTTTTTTCTCCTTTCCAGATTCACTTATAATTATTTTTTCCAATTAAAAAAAGTGTTGGAATCTTGATTGAATTATCTTAATTTTGTACATTCAATTAAGAATTGGCGTCCTTATAGTATTATGTCTTTCTACCCAAGAACTACGTAGGCATTATATTTATTCCTCTTTCATGTTCTCCTTTATATTCTGATTTTCTTCATGTAATGAGACACACTTCTTGTGAAGTTTATTTCCAGGTATTTCGTGGCATTTGTTGTCTTCTTTGTACCATAGAGGACAACCTCTTAAGACTGTTGTTTTATAAAGTGAAAAGCTACTAAGCTATTCTGAATATATCGAGTACATCATTTCATTACTGACCATATTACTAAGCTCCACTCTTTCTGATCACCTCATCTTTAATCTGTGATTATTTGCCCCTCCCTACTCCAGTATTTTATACTTTCTACTTAATTGTCTTGTCTAATTGCAATGTCTAGCACTTTTGGACGTGTCTTCAATAATACTGATAAGGAGACTGGTGGCACAGCTCAAGTAGTCTCAAGAGAATGGACAGATCTGACTCCTTCCACTATTCATTTCCAAACCTGTCTCATTTCCTGTAGTCCCCATTCACCCCACCCCCACCCCGATCCCTATGACACACTCCCATCATGCTTTACTCCACCCTGGATATTCACCCTCTCTACCAGTACCCAGTACCAAGCAAGTTCTGTCCTCCCCACAAAGTTCCTTCCATCAGCTTCCATGTCTGCTTTGGGGTTTTTTTGTTGTTTTTTTTTTTTTTTTTTTTTGGCCAGTGCTAGGCTTTGAACTCAGGGCCTGGGCACTGTCCTTGGGCTTTCTCAAGGACTTGAGCCACAGCACCACTTCCAGCTTTTTTTCTATGTATGTGGTACCCAGGAATTAAACCCGGTTCTTTGTGTATGCTAGGCAAGCGCTCTACCACCAGGCCAAACTCCCAGCCCCCCACATCTGTTTTTATGCTTTAAAAAAAAAAAAAAGCTAACCAGGTTAAACAAAGCACATTTAATAGTTCACTTACTAAGTACTTTAGATAGTACAGGTTTCAGCTTGATCAAGCTAGGACTTCATTTTCCTGTCATCTTCTGGGCTCTTCATACCTCTATATATTGGGTTATATTTTCAGATCAATATCTCTAGTCAGCAGATGCCTATCAGAAATTAGAGACACATTTCCTCTTTCAAATCCAGTTAGAAAGAGATTGGATATGTTTCCTCAGCCATCAAACAAAAATCCCCAGATTCTGATTGGGCACCAATCCCTATGACCAGAGGACTGTGCCTATGATTGGTTTAGAAACAACTGAGGTGAGGTAAGCATTCTCCTCATTGGCTGAACTCAGCAGGACCCACCTCTGGAGCTGCACATGCTATTCAAGATGGGCTTGTACCAACACAGCCTCTTCTACTTCAGCAGACCCTTGGTGGTGCATTTCTTCCTTTTACTCCAAAGCTACCACTTTGCTCAACTCAGCCTAAACACAGCTTGTTTATTTTTCTTGTATTTTGATATTTTTGTGGGTCATGGGGCTTGAACTCAGGGCCTTGGCACTCTTTCTGAGCATTTCTGCTCAAAGCTAGCACTCTACCACTTTGAGCCACAGCACTACTTCCAGTTTGCTGGAGATTTACCGGAGTCTCACAGAATTTCTTATCTAGGTTGGCTTCAAACCACAATCCTCAGATCTCAGCCTCCTGAATAGCTAGGATTATAGGTGTGAGGCACCAGCACCAGCTCATGTTATTTATTGATACGGTTGTTCAACCCATCTTCCAAGTGAATAATCAGAACTGACAGAAGTCTACAGGGCAGTTTATATAAACCAGTCTCACAATCCTGTGAAACTCAAAGAAGTTCAGTGACCTGCCCCATGTCACACAGCCAAAACCAACATTGCCTCAGAGGCTGGCAGTCTGTCTCTTTCTCTGTCTCTTTCTGTCTCTGTTTTTCTGTCTCCCTATGTGTCTCTGTCTCTGTCTCTATGACTCTCTCTCAGTCTCTTTCTGTCTGTCTCAGTCCGTCTGTCTTTCTCTCTCTCTGTCTATCTCTCTCTGTCTCTGTCTCTCCCTCTCCTTCTCTCTCTCATTCACACACAACAAACACATATATCACCCTGGCCTTACCTGGAGATACACACATCCCTGGAAACCACCTCCTTTTTCCTATTTCACCTCAATTTCTAGAGCTCTTAGTCTTCCTCCAAAAAGTACAGAGAAAGTTTTCTTGCCAGACAGCAGTTTTTAAGATTTGTGTGACAAGGCTGGGTAAAATTCAAATGACTCTGGGTGATTTAATCTGCTTGGGGCTGGGGTGGTAAATCAGGGCGGCCCAGGCTGCGGCAGCCGCCCCAGAAACCCACAAGGCAGGCGGGCGGGCGGGCAGGCAGGCAGGCAGGCAGGCAGGCACTTATCAGCAAATCTGCAGGTGAGAGCCTGGAAGCATGAACTGTGGCTAGGAGAGTTCCCCTCCGTTGCACTCAGAATCCATTTGGAGGGTCCCACAGCCCACGGTGCTCCTGACCTACATGTTCCACCACGACCCTTCCTTGCCAGGCTGCAGCGCCCCACCTCTCGCTCCTGTCCCAGTCCCCAGCCATGCTGGACCCTCCTGGAAGCCCAAGCCAGCCTGGTCAGCCTCCACATAGAAACTGTACCACCACCCATGACCTCATTTTATCTTCACAACAACTTCATGAGCAAGACACAGCCATCCCCAGCTTACAGATGGCTTAACTGAGGCCTGCAGAACAATTAAATAACTGGCCCAGGGTCCTTCCACAGCTAGGAAGAGGCAGAGCCAAGATTCAAACTTAAGGCACACCAGGCCAAGGGAAAAAGAGAAGGCTGCTGTGGATCACATGACCTGTCATGGATCACACGAGCTAACGTGAACTGAAGGGAAGCTGCTACTCTGAGCAAATGAAACAATCCTTTCCCTCACAAAGGAAAAGTCAGCAGAGACAGCATCACACTTTCTAAGTACCTACTGTACGCCAAGCATGTGTGTACGTTTTTGTTTTTGTTTTTGTCAGTTGTGGGGCTTGGACTCTGGGCCTGGGTGCTGTCCCTGAGCGCCTCAGCTCAAGGCTAGCACTCCACCACTTGCGCCACAGCGCCACTTCTATGTGTGTACTTTTGATACATCTTGCCCCCCGTCCATGGCGTGATCCATCATCCTGACCATACTCTATAAGCACTAACCAATGCTTGTGCAATCAGAAACAACAAAGAGCCCCTATCTGTAGCAACGACCAACAGCTGTGGTATAAATACTCCCTGGACTGTCCATCTCAAGGGAACATCACTGAACGCAATTGGGAACAGACGTTCCTGGCCCTACCCCAGCACCCCACAGCCTGGGAGAAGTTTTGTTAAGCCCACTTCACACATGAGATCACACACACACTCACACACACTCACACACACGTGCATTCTTTCTTGACAGTTTTCTAATGTCCACATTCTCTCCCCAGCTCTGTGTCCCCCGGGGGCATAGAGGAAGCTGGTAGCCATAGTCACAGATTGTGTGTCCCTGGAGGGGGAAGATGTTGAAAGGTGGAAGATAAGAACGTTCTGAACACCCTTCTAGGCTGACAGCTACCGGAAAAGGTAGCCACATCCCCAGCAAATGCTCCTGATGGAGCAAGTGGACATGCCAATGAGCTGGCACACACGTGGTCCACGGATGCCACGGCCTCCCCAACACACTGCCCTCTCCTCCCGTTGTTTCCTGACTCTTCCCTCCTCCCCCTCCCCACCCTCCACCAACCAACAGACCCCAGCCATTCCACACACTACACACCTGAAGGCCAGGTGCTGTCTCATAACCATGAGCACATGTGCAAGCAGAGTTCAGCCTTGGCTTTCTCTCATTGTGCAGCCCCTGCTTCCAACTCTTACCCTCAGCTCATAGCTACTCCAAGCCCCTGTGAAACCTTATCAACAAAGTGCCTTGGTCCTCTGAGATCTGGCCCTATCTTTCTCTCCAGCTTGATCACTGTCCTCCCCCTCTTCCTCCTCCACCTTCTCTTTCTCCACCACTATCACCACCATGCTAGTCTTTGTTCTTCAACAGTACTAACCTGTCCAGTAACATGCATATAAATGCATACACACACACACACACGTACTCCTACCTCTTGCCTCCATCCAAGCCTTTGGTCACACTGAGCCAGGTACCAGGGTACACTTTTCCATTGCTTCCATGGCTCCTCTTCATCCTTTAAGATACAAATAAGAGAACTGAAAGATTCATTCTGACTCCTTGGCATTCTATGGATAGCAATGTCCCTCCTGATTCCAGAGTCACTTTCTTTAGGAGGCCCTGAAAGGGTCCTTATGGGTCCTTTGGTCCAGTTGTACCATTTTACAGAGGGGAGATTTTAGGCCCAGAGGAGATTCAGCTTAGATCACACAGCAAGCCAATGGCAGGGCCAGGGCAAGAGCCCCTTGGCTTGCTTCCTAGCCCAGGGCTCTTGCTTTGCCTTACACTCTCCAAGCCAATTCTCCATGCAGGACCCATCCCCTTCCCCTCTGCTTCTCTCCTCTATTCCTTTCCCTCCATTGGCTTCCACTTCCAGGGCCTTAAGAATCCAGGAAACCTATCTCGGTTATCAAGCCAAACCCATCCACACCCTCCACCGCACCCACTCCCACACCCACACCCTTCCCTAAGCCAGCCGTCTCACAAAGAACCCAGCACCCAGGCCTTGACTCACTCACATGGGTGGAAGTCTCAAGTAGTGTTCACTCCCACTAGGCAGGATACCCCCTCTTCAATATTTCCTCATCTTCCTCCTCTTCATTCCCCTCCTCCTGCCCCTACTTCTCTTCCTCCTCTTCCACCCCTTCCTCCTTGTCTTCCTCGTCCTTCTATATCCCCTAGCTCAAAACACAAGGTAGAGCCCAAACAGAAAAAGTCAGATAGAAAAATGCAAACCCGAGCTCTGTATAAGCCTGAGGCTGGACTTGAACCACCAAGAGCCTTGACTTTCCCAATCTGTACAGTAGGTCCGCCCACCTAGGGCAGTTACCAGGACTGTCTGAGCATATCCATGGGTACAGGCCTAGCACTTAGTAGGCTCTTTAAAAATGACAGGCCCATTTCCTATGGCCTTTCCCAGAGAATACCAAGACATTGGAGCAGCAGGCTCCCAGGGGTGGGGGGTGGCAGGCTCTGCATCCCTCCCCTGCCTCTGTCCTCAACAGGCTTGAGCAGCCTGTGTGCAGAAACATGGGGCGTCTCCAAACCCCCTTCCCCACCCCCAACAATCTGCTTGAACCTTCCCATCACAAATGCCTTGTTTATCTCAGTATCATCCGTTTTACTTTTCCGTTCTTGAACCAAAAAAAAAAAAAAAAAGGCACAAAAACAGATTTAAGAGAAAAAGAAGTATTTAATGAGTAAAGCTGCCTGCAGCCCTGTTTCTTTCTCGGGAAAAAGTGGCTGTGATCCTGGCAGGAGAGAGGGAAGCTCAACAGCTTCACTGGGGTGCAGCTGCCAGGAGAAGTACATTCCAGAGCGGAGCACAGCCTCCAAATTCAACAGCGCGTCTCCCCGCCAGGCGCTTCCTGTGCCCAACTCAACTTGGCAGGTGACACAAGCTCAAGTTGGAGATACAGGGCCCCCACATGATTAAAGTCAAACTTCCTGCTCCTGCTTGGTGGCCTCCAGTAGATCAGAGCCAGCCTGACCACTTGGGATGGCTGAAAAGGGGGCAGACAAGCTTGGCCAGGGACTGAGAGGACCAGGATCCATCCCAGTGTTAGAACTTCCAGAAACCAGCATTTTCCCCTCCCTCAAATGAAGAGCTGCGTTAAACCCAGAAGGCCAGTGACTCAAGACTGTAATCCTAGCTACTCAAGAGTAAAGAGCACGAGGATCGTAATTCAAAGCCAGCACTGGCAATCAATCAATCAATAAAGAGAACCTGTCTCAATCAATGAGCTGGGCCTGGTGGCATGAAACTATAATCCCAGCCATACAGGAAGCTGTAGATGGAGGACTGAACTCTAAGCCTGCCACCAGACAAAAATATGAGACCCTACTTGAAAAATAAAGCCTAAAAAGTCTAGGGGCATGGCTTGAGGGGTAGAGCATCTAGATTCCTAGCAAGTTCAAGGCTCTGAGTTTAATAAAAAAAAAAAAAAAAAAAAAGATCAAACCCAAGAATTGCTGCTCAAACAAAAGCTCCATAAATCTCTTCTTTCTCCAGCTTTAAAGGTATCATTTGGTGGCCGATCTGTGTAGAATCCAAAGATCAGACTCCAGAAAGGTTCTGTCTCGCCTAAGAACCCACAAAAAAGAGAAGGAACTTGGAAAATAGAAAACAGCAATTGACCTGAAAATATGCTCAAAGAAACTACAGCAAGGCAGAGCTCAGGCTGAGGCAGGATGACGGTCCCCTCCTCTCCTCTCCCCTCCCCTCCTCTCCCCCCTCCACTCCCCCCTCCCCTCCTCTCGCCCAAACCTCACACCTCTATCAGTGTAGCCTACTGACCCACACTGAATCCACTGATCTTCAGCTCCCAAGTCCCTTCCTTTCTCACGGGCTGTCGTCACCTCTGCAATGTTTCCCCTATAGTCAGGATGGACCCCAACATTTATTCCCATGATACTTTATCATGCCAAGTTCACCTTGCCCATCCTCCCTTGGCTTACGGGGCTCTTTCTATCAGGTTATATGCGACTTTCTACCACCTTCTCTGGTTAAAGCTCTGCCCCTGGCATCTTCTTGCTGGTCCCAGCCTAGACTGGTGAGAACCCACAACCATCTCTGAAGATGGACCAGGCCCTACCACACAAGCATCCAGCAGCTGTCACTCAGCCACATGGCAGCCCTCACAGCCTCTTGTCCTCACTGCACAGTCCTGCTGTCCAATGTCTCCAGCGCCATGTAGCAGAGCAGGACAGCTCAGATAGAGCCCGGTTTGAATCCCAACACCACTGGCCTTGGTCAGGTCACTCCCCTTCCCAGAGACAGGGGTGAAGTACATAGGCACAAAAGTGTGTGAGCATCTGGTACAACCTGGCATAGGGCTTGAACTCAAGCCCTGGGCATTGTCCCCTAAGTTTTTCTGCTCAAAGCTAACATTCTACCACTTTGAGCCCTGGCTCCACGTTTGGGTTTCTGGTGATTAAGTGGAGATAAGAGTCTTACAGACTTTCCTGCTTGGGCTGGCTTTGAACCACCATCCTCAGATCTCAGCCTCCTGAGTAGCTAGGATTACAGGCATAAGCCACCAGCACCAGCTCACCATCTCCTTTCTTCACCCACCACTCACAAGGCTTAAACAGTCTTTGTGAAGCCAGGCTGAGCCCAGAGACCACTGTCTTCTTTCCCAAGGATCACAGACACCACTGTCCATGCCTTACCCTCACGCTGGTCTTCTGGTCTTCTGTTACTAATGTCCTAACAAATCTGTCTTCCCTTCCTAGATCTTGGCAGTTTGGGGTTGTTCAGTTTTTTTTTTTTAATAAAAATAATAATCGTAGGCCTGGCATTGGTGGCTCACACCTGTAATCCTAGCTGCTCCGAAGGCTGACAATCTGAGAATCAAGGTGTAAAGCCAGCCTGGGGAGGAAAATCCATGAGATTATAATCTCCACTTAATCACCTGGAAACTGGAAGTGGTGCTGTGCCTCAAAGTGGTAGTGCTCACCTTGTGCAAAAACGCTCGGAAGAGTGCTTTAGAGTTCAAAGTCCACGACCAACAAAAATAGTAGTAGTAATAGTAGCTGTAGTAGTAGTAATAATAGTAACAGTAGTAATGACAGTTTGATTCCTCCAACACATATGAGAATAAAAGAAAGAAAGAAAGAAAGAAAGAAAGAAAGAAAGAAAGAAAGAAAGAAAGAAAAAGAAGGACTTGTGTTTTTGCCACGGATGAAGCTCAGGTCTGGAAAAGTTAAGTAAACCTTCCCACATCTCACAGCTGGTCAGCATGCAAGCCAAGCACAGCTCCGTCTGCCCCTGAACCTGGTACTCTTGCACTGAGTAAATGGTGGCCAAGGGGCATGGGAGGCACTGGGTCTCTGAATCTGCTACATGTCTTTAAAGCCCAGGCCCAAAGCTCCACTGGGCTGAGCGTCATTGGGTCCTGGTTCAGGCCCCCCACACAGGGGGCTGCATCCCATCCTTCTTCCAGCCTCTCTGCCCACCGCCCTCAAGTAGAAGGGACTGGAAACAGGCAAAGACCCCATCACCCCTTGCAGAGGGGATCCAGGGCTTTGGTCCCAAAGGCAGATCTTCCCCCTGGTATCCTAGATTCCCTTATGCAGTGAGCAAGACCTTCTTCCCTAGCCCTTGATCAGGACTCAGCCATATACCCAATGCCTCTGAACAAACCCTACCACCTAAATGAACTCTAGAAGGCTAGGATCTCATCAACCAAGTGCCCCCAACACCCCTCTTTCCAGTCACATGCCAGGCCATCCAGATACTAGGACCTATGCCCTGCATAACCACTGCCAGCACCCACCATCAGCCTTCACACCCCCTCCTCCTGCATCCCAGCCCAGTGGTACGTGCCAGCTCCACACGTGGAAGGAATTCTCTGAGCTCAGGAGCACATGTGGGGAGAGGAAGGTGGCTTTGGGCTGGCACTGAGGCTTAGGACCACCACAGGGACTGCCAGAAGCAGAAACAATTCCCAGGGGAGCCACTGGGTACAAGTGGGACACCCAGACCTGATCCTCCTCCCCAGAGGAGCCTCTCGGAGAGGGCTGAGGAACAGCCCTTCTGCTTCACATCCCAGATGCCCACTGCCACACTGCCACAACACCATGTGGCCACTCTGTCCCTTGTGCCACACAGAAAGCCACACACTTCTTCAAGAAATGTAGCCACCTGGGCACAGTGGCTCATGACTGTAATCCTAGCTACCCAGGAGGCTAAGATCTGAGAATCGTGGCTCCAAGCCAACCGGAGCATGAAAGTCCGTGAGACTCTTTTTTTTTTTCTGTGAGACTCTATCTCCAGTGAACCACCAGAAACCCAGAGGTGGGGCTGTGGCTAAAAGTGGTAGAGCACTAGCCTTGAGCTGAAGAACTCAGGAACAGCACCCAGGCCTAGAGTTTAAGCCCCACTGGAGGGCTGAAAAGGGGCAGGTAGTGTTTTAAGGAGAGGGGCCAAGACTGGATGATGGGTGGTCTTTGTGGGACCCCAAGAAGGAGGTGTTGAAGTCAAGCACTTATTCAACAGATGTGCATTGGCAGATGTTCAGGGATGCTTTTAACGGTGGGGACACACATGTGAACCAAACTGCTAAGATGCTACTTGCTACTCAGAAGACTCAGAGCAGAGGATCTCAGCTAGAGGCCAACCGGAGCAGGAAAGTCTATGAGGCTCTTATGTCCAAGTGACCACCAAAAAGCCAGAAGTAGAGCTGTGGCTTACGTGGTAGATCTCCAGCCTTGAGCAAAAGAGGAAAGAAAAAGAAAGAAGGGGAAAAAAGGGACAGCCCCAAGCCCCAACACACTCTCTCTCTCTCGCGCTCTCTCTCTCTCTCTCTCTCTCTCTCTCTCTCACACACACACACACAGAGAGAGACAGAAAGAGAGAGAGAAAGAGAGAGAGAGAGAGAGAGAGAGAGAGAGAGAGAGAGAGAGAGAGAGAGAGAGAGAATCTAAACCTTGCTCCCTCTTCCATATAGAAAAGTGAGAAGAGAGAGTTTGAAATGGGTGAGTACCTTTGTGTGTACGTGCTTGCCCATGCACACAGGCACCCAGGCACACGTGAGTGTGTGCATACAGGCTCCCAGGAAGACATGGAAATGTGTCATTCTAAATCTTGCTTCTCCTGGGGATGAAAGAAAGTGAAGCAAAGTTCAGGTTTAAATCACGCCGCCACAGACAGGGGTTCCCTTGGCTGGAGTGATTATCTGCCAGTGTGTGGAGGACCTGGCTGCCAGAGAGACGCCCTCTAGCAGGGAGTCATTTGTTGTCTCCAGGCCCCTGGGACCTGTCCTCTGTGATGCAGTGCACAGATGACGACAAAACCACATGCATCCCAGCTCTGGCCCCTGCTGCTCCAGAGCCAGTCACGGCAGCCAGAGAAAAACCCAGACACTTACTTCTTAGACAGACTAAAGGTAACACACCCCCAGAGCAGGCCCTGCCCAGCCCAGCCTCTTCCCTGACCTGATCCAGCCAGAGCCCAAAGCAGCTGGAGCCACCCTGTCTCCTCCATCTCTGTTCTGTGTACATGCCTCGTCTCTCCCGATCTCTACATCTCTTAAGATTCTTTGACCTCTGTGACTTTGTCCACAGTCATCTCATCTTCTGCCCTGCACTCTCGAGTCCTTCTATGCATACAACTTCAACACTGTAGACTCCTTAGCATGGCTTGTCACATTCCTCAAGCCTCCCCTTGGAGCCTCTCACATTCTGCTAAGGAAGGATAGAGGGGTAGAGATTAGAAACCCCATTTCACAGATGAGGCCATTGAACCCTCAAAGCTTGCCCAAAGCTATACAGACAACATGGAATTTCAAATCCAGGTCTCAACCAGGGCTGGTGGCTCATGCCTATAATCCTAGCTTATTCAGGAGGCTGAGATCTGAGGATTGTGGCTTAGAGCCAACCAGACAGAAAAGTCCAGGAGAGTCATTACCAATTAACCACCAACAGGCAGGAAACAGAGGTGGGGCTCAACTTGAGACACATAAAAAGAAGAAAAAAACAAACTATGTAAGTATGAGAAACCCTGAGTCCAAGCTGTAGTCTAAGCACACACACACACACACACACACACACACACACACACACACACACACAGGCCTTATGTGACTCCTTCCTCATAACCACACTTCACCTGCAAACCTGAGCAAGTCTCCCTGATTCTCCACATCCCCAAATAAAGAAAATCCAATGTCCCCACATAGCGCATCCTACCACATCCTGACCATTAAAACTGACCTAGATCAACTCAAACTCCTGGAAAACAGAAGGGGGGCATGGTAGAAAGGGTTATCATCCTGAGCTCTTTAACCCGGATGAACTCACTACCTGCCTCTTGGACAGGGGCTCCTGCCTGCCTCCGTTTTTCCATCTCTACAATGGGGATGAGGAGTGTTTGCTCAGGCATCTGGACCCTGCTCCATCAAATACAGCAGCTTCAACACACATCCCCTTTCTAGGACCCTGACTCCTAAAACCCTTGGGCTTCAGCCACCTGGAACCCTGAGACCCTTCTGGAAAATTGCCAGAGTCCAACCAAGGCCCTGTTAGTTGAGGGCACTGGTATCTGAGCAGCAATCAGGAAGCCAGGGGCCCAGAGGCAGAGCCCTCATCTACAGCAGGGTCCCCACAGGTTCCCGAAGCTTCCACGGCTGCCTCCAGCCCCCACCCGAGAGGCGTGAGCACCAACGACCCGCCAGGGCCTGCCCATTTTCCTTTCTTTTCATTGCCGGCTCCGCTCACAGTTACAGAGCCAGGTCTCCACAGAGTAATTTACTGGTAGAATCTCTCCCAGAATCCAGCTTGAAACCAAGCTGTAAAAACAGCTTCGAGTGTAAATAATTCATGCAGACAATATGACTTTTTTATGTAAATTCGGTGCATTAACCCTCTGTTATAATGATGGACGACAGATAGGGGCGACGTTGCCTTGGTAAGAGCTAATGGATGGCCGCCATAAATTCACTGCACATTTTATTGTGTTGCTGGAAATTGTGCCTTCAGGCAATGCTGTTTACTTTTATGTAAAACTCTAGGTTCCCTAAATATTACAAATATTTTACATCCAGCTCCTCAGCATTTGGGCTCTGCCCACAAATCAAGCTTTCTCCATGTGAGTTGTAATTAAAGGTTTGTTGTTTCTTTTCTCTCTTTTTTTTTCCCTGGGACAATTATCTCTCAACTATAAAGAGAAATATTTTTCCCCTTTAGATGTTCCGTCATTGACTTATTAACAAATCCTTTGAAGGAGGAGGTTGTAAGTGACTCGCTGTGGTACTTGGCAGGAGGTGGGCCTGCAGGAGAAGGGGCGCTGTGGGCACAAGAGCTTGGTGGCTGGTTGGCTTTTATGTCTGCCCGCCACTCCGGTTTATTTACACATATGATATTCTGGGCTTTCCTCCCTCTCTTCCTTTCTATAATTCATGACCACTTTAGCAGGGTAATTCCTCTCGCCACCTTTGTGAGGGATTGGCCCCTTGCAAGCCCCCTGGCTCACACTCCTCTGGGAACACAGATCATGGGACCCTGTGCCTGGAAGGGTCAAAGGTAGAGTCACCCCAGTTGGCTGTCCACACACCAGCCTCTTAGCTGTTCTTGTCTCCACCAGTGCACGTCGCCCAGACGTGGGATGGAAGTCCAAGATTTCCTCGCATTCAGTCACCTTCTATCCCAAGGGTTCAAAATGTCCTTTGGACTGGGCGATGCCCTGGCAGAAGTGGTAAGGATGCCACAGAGCCCTCCCGAAGTCTGGGGGAGAGGAAGGCCAAGACCTTGGAGGCTTCCTAATGAACAGAGGCAACAGCTGGAGCAGCAGCCTTCTTTAAAAATAATCCTCACACTTGTTTATTATTGTCATTAATATTAATGATGTACCATTAATATTCATATAGCTGCATTAATATCATCCAGGAGCACCTGGGATCTCTAAGCACTCCTAATGGCATGTGGATTCTGCCTTCCAAGCTCCCCAACCCCTGCCTGGCCCACCCCACCCCACAGGTCAATGCCCACTGGTTCTGTACAGGTTCCAACCAATCCTCCTAGCCCATGGGAAACCCGGCCACATGGGGCTCCATCTCCACGATGGAGGGACTCTGCTCTGAACATGGGACCTGGTGCACACTGAGAAAGAAGCCCGGATGTTTCCCACCTTCCCATGGGGCACTGGAAAGCTCTGACAAGGCTGGCTTAAGAAAAAAATGTGGTTTATCTTCTCCACAAGGATTATTTTCCTGAAGAAGGGAAGGGAAGGGAAGGCAGAAGGAAGGAGAGAGAGAAAGAAAGAGAAAAAGAAAAGACATGGGTTAAAAACGGAGATGTGGTGCAGCCCTGTGCTTTAGCCCAGCAAGTGAGCCAAGCGCAGTATCTTCACAGAACACTCTTCCTGGGATTGTAAATTCAAGCACCCTTCATTGAGAGCAATTTACAGCATGGGACAAAATGCAAGTTCTGTGTACTCTCTGACCCCCCACAGTTCCACGTGTAGGAATCCCCCCAGATATTGATCCTTGAAAATACCACTCCCTGCTTTTTGCTAGTTCAACTTTTAATTCTTGCTCCTTTCTGGTCATTTCTGTGATGTGATGCAGCCAATCCAGCACCTGGCACATGCTAGGCAAATGCTACATCCCCAAGCCCCCGACCTCCTCTGGGGGCCTTCTTTCACTCCCAAGTCTAACTAGTCTTTCTTATTTAATTGTCTCATGGCCAGGACGCTTTGTCATTGGATCTGCTTCAACAGTGCTGGTTGAATAATTGTTTAACACACATGTTCACTGAAAGGAAAAAAAAAACGTTGGCATCTTCCTGCTAACAGGGGCCAATGCCCTGACTCTCCATTACATCATAAACTCCATACAAGCAAAGACTGACCACGTCTGTTCTGTGCCCTGTTTCCATGTCCCACACTTGGCAATGGGCTGGTACATAGAACATAGCCAATGAACAAATGAATGAATGAGTGAGTAAATGAATGAATGAAATGAGCAGTGATGTAAGCACACAGATGTTCACGGCAGAGACTCTGGTAAGAGCAAAACAATGGAAATGCATGTCTCTTCATCTGCTGCAGACAGACCAGTGAGATACAGCGGCATGATCCATGCACACAACTCAGACAAGGCAGACATGGAGTGGATGTATCTGAACTGACACAAAGGATGCCCATGACATATTGCTGAGTTTGGGGGAGGGAAACAGGTGACAGAACAGCATGTGTCATCTGATCTCATTCGGGGCAGAATTGCATACGTGGAGTCTATTTGTGTATATTTATGCATACAGAGAAGTCTGGAAGGACGTTCACCAAAATGTTATGTGGTTATCTCTGGCTGGTAAAATCTGAGGTGGTTTTCACATTTTTCTTTGAACTTTTCCATATTGTCTGATTTTTTTTTGCAATGAGCATATGTATCTTTTTTTTCCAAAATGATAAAGCTGCTTTCAAATGGGGGGAAAAAGTCTAGGTGCATGGGGAAAGGATAGAGAGAGGACTTTCCATGAGGATACATCCAAGGAGACCATAATGACAGGACAAGAGCAGGGGGGCCACAAGGGCCCGGGACTGTCTCCCCTTCTGGCATAGGTAAGCATGTTCCCAGCCTGCCTTGGCCGGCACCCCTGCCCCTTCCCTCCTCTGTAAGCGCCATCCGTCCACACTGGACTTTCTAAATAGGGATTTCCACATTTGTGTCTTCTGACATGCTTTATCGCCTCAGAGCCGTTTTGCAAAATTCATAGCGATTTTCGAAGGCTCCAAGCTTCCTGGGACCAATTCCATTTTGAACAATAGCACAGTGCCTGCTTGCAGGAGGGGTTGGTACACCCTAGAGCAGCCCCCAGCCGCTGTGAGCTGGGACTGTGAGAATGAGGGCTGCAACCATGGCATGAAAATACATGAGCTCATCCTTGTCCTCATCTTCCCCTCCCTCCTCCTCTCTCCCTATTGAGAAAAGTAGATGAGGGCTGCCCCCCCACACACACCTGCAGACCTCCTGTGCCCTGAGGGGACCCCTGGACTCTACGAGGCAAAATAAAGCCTTTCTCAAGGAGCAATGATCTGACCACCAAACAAGAATGGCAGGGAGTAGAGTAAAAGTGGGGTGGCTGCTACCTGGTCTTGCAATCAGAGCTGGGCATGGTGGCTCACACCTGTAATCCTAGCTACTCAGGAGGCTGAGATCTGAGGATCAAGGTTCAAAGCCAGCCAGGGCACAAAAGGACCTGAGACTCTTATCTCCAATTAACCTCTAGAAAACGGGAAGGAGGTCTTGACTCAAGGGTAGGGCAATAGCCTTGAACTGAAGAGCTCAGGGACAGCACCAGGCCAAGTTCAAGCCCCAAGACCCACCAAAAAAAAAAAAAAATCAGTAGTCAGGTGCTATAATCCTAGCTACTCAAGAGGCTGAAATCTGAAGATCACAGTTCAAAGCCAGACAGGGGAAGGAAAGTCTGTAAGATTTTTATCTCCAATGAACTACCAAAAAAAAAAAAAAAAAACAAAAAAAAACCCCACAGAAATAGAACTGTGGATCAACTAGCCTTGAGGTGAAGGACAATGTCCAGGCCCAGAGTTTAAGCCCCACAATCCACCCCCCGCCAAAAAAAAGCACAGAGATAGCACTCAGGCTCTCAGTTCAAGCCGCAGGACTAGATTACCTGAAACTGCCACAGTGACACCATTTCTGGCTCACCTGCCTTTCATCTGCATCCAGGACCAAGAGGTTCCTCTAAAAGTTAAAAGGCAACCAGCAGTGCCTCTACTTTAAAGCCTTCTATGGCTCCATCTTCCCTGTGGAAGGTCTTTTGTGATATGGCCTCTTTCTACCCTCCCCCTCCCCTCTACACCCCACCATTGCACACATGGTGGAACAGCTACCATTATCACTTAAAACTCTCCCAGCCCCACACTCTCACCTTGACACACCTGTGTCCATGCTGGCCCGGGCCCTTCTGCTTGGCAGATTCTTAGATATCCCAGCGTCTCTGAGCCTTCCTTCATCCCATACCCAAGAAAGAGTCAGCTGCCTTCTTCAGCTCCTGCAGACCCCAGTGCCAGTTTCATTCCAATCAGCAATTTGCTCATCAAACATTCATTGAGCACCTATTACCTGCTGGCCTCTGTCATGGCCTCCAGTGCACACAGAGTAGGGCTTGTCTCCAGGCCTATTAGACAGCAAGTCCCTAAGGGCAGGAAATTACCTCCAAGACCCAAATTCAGTCCCTTCACAACTATGAACACAAAGCAGTCCCACTTCATAGACTACAAGACCAAGGATCCCTCAACTGTAGGGCATGGGCAAGAAGAGGAGGAAAAATAATTCCTAAAATACAAACCCACTCTCTGTTTCCACAGTTCCCATTTGTCTTCTCTATGCCTGTTTCCTACTTTGCAGGCCACTGTGGGCAGGGCCTCTGCTCTCTTCTATCTACAACACTCCCATCTTCCTGAGCTTTTCAGATTCCTTCCAAGAATCCCCGGTGTCTCTTGTCTCTGAACCTTTGCCCCTGATTCTAATTCTTCCCATCACCATCTCCCATCTTATTCATCTTTATTCTTTCAATGCTTAATGCATAGGTGTGGGAATGAATGAATGATGGATACTTGAATGAATGACAACTCACAGGTATCTCAAATTCAAGTTATCTAAAACTAATCACTCACCTCCTTGAAAAGAAGCCTCACATCTCCTGTGAACATTCTCATTCACTTCCCACCCATCAGGACACAAACTGGGTGTAGCTGCTGGCTGTCCCCCCAGGACACCCTAAGCCACTCATCCCTATTCCTGCCCACCAAATGGGGCAGGCAGTGCCACCACTCCATGACTGAGTTCTGTCCACTCTTCCTGAAGTCTTTGGTGAAATTCTGATCCACTTCCTAGACACCACTCAACAGCCATCAGCTCTGAGAAATGCCCTCTAACCACAGCTCACCCTATGCCACCTCCCACTCAGGGCTAAATGCCACTCCTAGAGCACCCTGGGCTGGCCTGGGCCATCAGCCTCATTGACCGGGTTGTCACTGCTTAGTTCTTGGTTCCTGTTGTCCACTGCACTGTGCCCTCCTTGGCTGTAGGTCCCCTGGCCTGAGAGCATATATTCTTGTTGTCATGGAAGCCTAGGTTCCTCGGTCTTGTTTTACAGATGAGGAAAACCAGCTTAGAGAGGTGGAATGACTTTCCCAAGGTCACAGGGCTATAAGAGGCGCAGTCAGGGTTTAGCTGCAGCCTTGCAACTTTATTCCACAAACACTCTTGCAAGCCTCCAGACACATGCACACACACACACACACACACACACACACACACACACACACACAAACACACAAATGTCGATGTGCACAGGAATCTGCCCATGCACACACAAAGGCACACAATCATACTGACACACAGATTCACAAATGATCCACACCGAGGCATTTACATGTCAGTATCCATGACATGTGTGTATAGACACATGTATGCACAGATACACGCAGACATGCAGACACATAATCACATACACATGGCTAATGAGATTGCACAGACCCACAGGCATGCACCTAGGCACACAGAGATACACACACACACACACACACACACACATCAGAGACCCACTCATATAAAACCACAGAAACCTATGTTGTACTCTTGCTCAAACCAACACGGAGACATGCACAGACACAAAGACATTCTCACATGCTACACACGCATGCAGGCACACAAGGACACATGCAGGCTACAGACCCACATAGGAAGCGGCACACTGGCTGGTGTGCACAGATGTGTGCACATACCCAGGCTCCCCCAGACATGCCAGCAAACAGTGTGGGTCAAACGGAGCTGTCTGCTAAGGGCGGAGGCCTGTCTGAGGTACCTCGGGGCGCTCACATTTTTGCAGCTCAGGAAGGCAGCTGACATACCAGCCTGGCTGTGATGGTATTTTGCATAAATGCTAATGTATTAATTACCATGTACAGTACACAGAGCTGCCATTTAAAAGAAAAAGTTAAGACTTTTTAATTCAAAAGCCCCATGCGGCAAGGGGGTGGGGACCTGCCCTGCAGAGGGGGTGGAAACAGGCAGGGCCACCCTACCCATGCTCCACTGATCCTGAACCCCAGTCCAGGCCCAAGGACTCACGGCTGGCCATCTGCCTCTAAGTCCTCAATGCTATCTGGTACCCAGCCTGGAAGAAGGGTAGGGAGAACGTCGAGGCCTGAGATGATCTAAGGAAACGGAAGTTTGCTCTTCTCCTCGGTAGGCCTGGATGGAAATAGGAGTCAGAGGTCCAGCATGCAAGTCCTTCCTTCAATCCCCATCCACTAGATAGCCACAGTACCTCGCTATGTCCTTCCCAGGCTGAAAACCTTTCTAAAGGTTCCCATCATTCTTAGACAAGTTTATACTGACTGGAATGGTATAAGCCCAGCCCTTGGGAGACTGAAGCAGAAGGATCACTTGAGCTCAAGAGTTTGAGACTAGCCTAGGCTACATAACTATATCCAGAAGAAAAAGAAGAAGAGGAAGAGGAGGAGGACAACGACGATGACGACCAGTGATAGTGGCTCTTTGCTTATAACCCTAGCTCTTCAGGAGGCTGAGATCTGAGGATCACTGTTTAAAGTCAGATCAGGCAAGAAAGTCCATGAGACTCTTATCTCTAATTAACCACCACCAGAAGTGGAGCTGTAGCTCAAGTGGTAGAATACCAGCCTGAAGCAAAAAAGCTAAGGGACAAGTACACAGGCCCTGAGTTCAAGTATTAGTACACGTACACACACACACACACACACACACACACACACACACACACACACAAACTAAAATTCATACTCCTGAGGATCTACAAAGCCCCACCTGACCTGGCTTCTCTCCTGCCTCCATCCACTCCCAACAAGGCCCTCCTTGCACCCTAGTACCTCCACTTGCCTGCTCTTCTCTAAGCACCTCAAGCTGGCTTCACCTCGGCATGCCTCCACTCACCTGGCGCCGTCTCAGGAGACCCCAGCCTCCTGGTTACCAAATCTGAAGAAGCTTCTCACCTTCATCACCATCATCACAGGGTTGCTTCTGGCTCATTCAGCACTGTGGAACATACTGTTGCTTTTGTCTTCTATTGATTTTTTTCTTCTTTGACTTGTCACTATCTGTCACCCCCACTGTTCTGGGAAGCCAGGATTTTGTTGACCTTGGTTTCACCACTTTATTGCCACCTCAAGACCATGGTCTGGCACTTTCTTTTTCAGTAGTTATTAGAGATAAGTGTCTCACACAGATGTTCCTATCTGGGCTGGCTTAGAACCACAATCCTCAGATCTCAGCTTCCTGAGTAGCTAGGATGACAGGTTTGAGTCACCAGTGCCCAGAGGGCCTGACACTAAGTGTTCAGTCAAACATTTATTGAATGAGTGAACAAATTTGGAATAAACAAGAAGTACTCTTTGTGGCCAGTTCCATTTCAGGTGCTAAACATGAATAGCTCTGGTCTCTCCACCTGCCAGCCATGGCCACCCTGACTCTGCTTCCCGGTCAGATGACTGAGGTCTAGAGTGACATGGGCATATTCAACATCACAGCACACCCTAGAGACTAGAGTCCAGATCTCCTGAGCCTCCACCCATCAACCTTGCTGAATGATATATAAATCAGTGAAGTCTAGCTCCCGGTCCTTTGCCACACCACTGTCCCCACACAGCCTGGAGGGAGGCTTTGCTTCCCAAGGTGGGGTGGGGAGTTTGGCCTAGTGGTAGAGTGCTTGCCTAGCATGCACGAAGACCCAGATTCACTTCCTCGGTACCACACACATAGAAAAAAAGCTAGAAATGGTGCTGTGGCTCAAGTGGTAGAGCTCTAGCCTTGAGAAAGCCCAAGGACAGTGCCAAAGCACTGAGTTCTAGCCCCAGGACTGGCACCAAAAAGAAAGAAAGCAAGAAAGAAAGAACGAAAGAAAGAACGAAAGGAAGAACGAAAGGAAGGAAGGAAGGAAGGAAGGAAGGAAGGAAGGAAGGAAGGAAGAAAGAAAAAGAAAGAAAGAAAGAAAGAAAGAAGGAAAGAAAGGTCAACCATGAGTTGCTATCTTACAGCTCAAACCAGGAGTCAGGCTTAATTAAAATCAGGATCTGATGCCCAGATAGGAACTTCTCTGCTCACCCCACACCCCACCCTCCCTCCCGCCCCAGGCCATGAGGATGCTTCTGGCATCTGGAGCCCAGCAATGACAGAAGCCCCATACACACCCCTCCTCTCCAGGAGGCAGGGAGGCCAAGGTGAGCCTGGGACAAAGCTGGCTGGTTTCTTCCTCAGGCAAAGAATGGGAACCCCAACTCCACCCTCACTCCCATGCTCAGCCAGCTGACCAATTACAGTCATTCTATGTTCTCCAAAACCTGCCCTGCCCTGGTCCAGGCTGCATGGTGGCTGGCTTCCACCTACATTTTTATGACTGCTTCACCCTGAGGCCCAGCCAACCTCCCTAAGCTGCAGCCTCACTTCCCTCCCCAGCAGCCAGTCTCATTACTGCCAGTGGCAGTTTGTAAAGGTACATCACTGAGAAGAACACACTCTAAGCTGGGCACTGGTGGCTCACACCTGTATCCTAACTACTCAGGAGGCTGACATCTAAGGACTGGGATACAAATCAAACCTGGGTCTTCGTGCATGCTAGGCAAGCACTTTACTACTAGGCCAAACTCCCAGCCCTATGAGATTCTTATTTCCAATTAATTACCCAAAAACCAGAAGTGAAACTGTAGCTCAAAGTGGTAAAGCATTAGCCTTGAGCAAAAAAGCTAAGGGAGCCAGTGCCATGGCTCATACCTGTAATCCTAGCTACTGGGGAGGCTGAGATCTAAGGATCTCATTTCAAAGCCAATCTAGGCATTAAAGTCTGTGAGATTCTTATCTCCATTTAACCACCAGAAAATCAGAAGTAGCTCAGTGGCTCAAAGGGGCTGAAGAGCTCAGGGATAGTGCCCAGGCTCAAAGTTCAAATCCCACACCCAACCAAAAACAACCTAAGGGACACAACCCAGGTCCTGATTTCAAATCCCACAACCAACAACAAAAACAAAAAAATTCTGAGTTCAAATCCTCTCAGCTACTTACTAGCCGTGAGTCCTCCAACAAAGTCACCTAAGCTCTTGGGGCTTCGATTGCCGAATTTACAAATAGGGAATAACAATAACAACCCCCTTTCTAGTTGTTGAGGGGATGAAGTGAGTAAAACACCCAGAACAGAGCCTGGAGTCTAAAGAACACTGGGTAAGGAATAGTTGATATTTGCCATTGCCTTTTTCTACTGATTAGAGTCTTTCTTCTCCACAAAATTACAAGCTCCATAAACTTGGGGTTAGACAGGCTGGCTGCTCAGATACTACATAGGTCACAGCCCCTCTCTGCCTGTAGGCTTGGTTGTATCTTTCTCAGTAAGGCCTGGAGCTGGGGGGACAAGACCATACCTCCTCAGGAAGTGGTGTCACAGACAGAAGAGAATGAACGTGAGAACACGGGTCCCCATGGAGAGCTAAGGCTGTATAACCCCCCCAGAGCCCCAAGTTCCTGGAGCCCCCACAGGGCCAAAGCTCTCTTTGTCCAGAAGGTCAGACTCAGCTGGCCAGCTGTAGGGAAGTTCCGCTGCCCTATCCTGCCAGCAGCCCAGATGTGTGTGTTTGTGCAGCCCAGTCCAAGCTCTGAAGGAGCCTTGTTGATTACTCATGAAAGAGAGCTTGTGCTGAGATCCAGGGCCTCCTCTCCTCAGTCTGCCCGCCTCCACGGCAGCACCCAGGAATGCAGCCTGCAGGAAGCTCTCCCTCCCAGGCCTGCCAAGCACCCTTCTTCCCTGAAAAGTCAGGGCCCCTGGCATGAACGGGCTGAACTTGCTAAGGCAAACCACAAGCCAGGGCTCTGATCCATGGCCATTTTCCCTTTTCTGTGAGAGAGAAAAAGACCTCAGTCTCAATTCCGACTATTACATGGTCATCTTAAGAGTTCTAGAAGCAGAAAGGGGGCAAGGTATAGGGGTATATGCCTGTGCTCCCCACAGAGAAGCAGAGGTACAGGATCAGCCTGGGCAAAAAGTGAGAATCTATCTCCAAGAGCAAGATGAACATAGTAGGTCATACCTGTAAGCCTAGCTACTCAGGAGGCAGAGGTAGGTGGATGACAGTTTGAAGTCACACTGAGTGAAACTGGTGAGAGACTCTATCTGGCAAAACAAACTAAAACCAAAAGGATTGGAGGTATAACTTAAGTGCACACAACTTTGAACTCAAGGAATATAAAACCCTGAGTCCAATCCCAGATACTGCCTCCAATAAAAAGATGAGAAAAATCTTCATCTCTGTGAACCACAGTCTTTCCACCTGTTAAGTGGGGATGATAACTCCTCCTGAGCCTGTCTTGGAGGTGGCAGGTGCTCACCAGTTCTGTATGCCAGTCCCTGGGTTCATCCACTTTACCAGGTACAGCTGTCCCAGGCACAACTGACCATTGGGAAGGCTCATCTCTAGGTACAGGAGGCCCCTGGAAACAGTCTCTGGGCACAGCCAGACCCTGGGTACAGTGAGTTCCTGGCGACAGACACTCACTGAGTGCCATCAGACCACAAGCAGACTCAGTCAGCATCCCAAGAGGGCGTCAGCCTTGGGGACAGATGGGCCCCAACACAATGATCTTTTAAAGGGGCTCTGGCACAGTAATCCAAAAGCACAGGTAGTCCCTGATCACAGCTGGTTCCTGAATAGTCAATCCTCCAGAGCCCAGACAGTAGCCAGACCCTGTGCCTGGCTGGCTTCAAAGACCCTTGGTCCCAAAGCAACCAGACCCTGGTGAAGAGCCAATTCCTGGGCAAAGCCGGTAAGGCCACCCCTGTGGATTAACAAATAGAAAACCCTTCCCTCTGCAGCTTCATGGCCCTAACCCCCCAGAGAAACTAGAGCTAGGGCCACACAAGGGACAGGAAATAGGAAGTGGCCCCTGGGTCCTGAATGAACTGATTCATGCCAAGCGGAGGTATCAGGACAAGAGACTGGTCCCAAGAGTTGGGCGTGGGCCTCACCACCCCACCTGGCATGGGCTAGGTGTTAGAAAACAAGGAGTCCCTCCCCCCTCCACAGAACAGATCCACAGGTGTGAAGAAGAGATTAGGCTGTCTGCTGCTCAAGCTCCCCACATCTGGGTAGTGCATTAAGCAAATGTCTTCCTGTTGTGAGGGAGGCTAGACATCCACATCTGGCTGCTCCTGTCCTACATCCTCACTACCACAGGCATGGCACTAACAGGAAGGAAGCGGGGGTGGGGGGGGCATCCCAATGGGTTCTTCAGCTGATAAGAGACTGCTGATGGGTGTCTGACAGGTTTAGGCCCATCATCCAGTAGCTCCATCACACCCCAGTCCCACTGGGGACAGAGTAGCCCTTCGGCCATCAGGGTCCAGCAGCATGGAGGCCCCATATCCACCCAGGCCTGTTTGATGTGAATTCCCTCTGACCAATGTGGCGTCGCATCAGCCAGCACCTGCCCTGTGCCTACCTTCCTGCCTTCAACCCCACATACAGCTGAACTGCCAGGGTGGTGGTACAATCGGTTTCAGAATCCAGGAGTGAAGTGAGGAACATGCACGAAAATGTGCGGCAGGGGTCACCACTCACTCACCTGTCTCTGACTACTCTCATTCCTCAGGAGACAGCTCTAGTCTGCCCATTCAGATTTCCTATGATGGCATCTTCAGAAAGGAAGAGAGCCAGCTGCTGGTGACTCACACCTGTAATCCTACCCACTCCAGAGGCTAAAATCTGAGGATTCTGGTTCAAAGCTAACCCAAATAGAAAAGTCTGTAAGATTTTTATTTCCAATAAACTACCAAAAAGCCAGAAGAGGAGCTGTAGCTTGAGGAGCTGTAGCTCAAATAGCAGAGCATCAGCCTTGAGCCAAAATAAAAGCTTAGGGGCCCAGAAGGACTTCCTCCAAGAGTAGTGAACTCTAACACTGAGAGGCAAGTCAACTTGGAGATTGGCAAGGACTTAGACTGGGCCAATCCATTGTAGGCTTGTGCTGGTCGGTAGCAACCAGATCTGATTCAAGCTAGCTCAAATCAAACCAGACCTGTTGGGACCGGCTCAAGCTGAACCAAACTGGCTGTGACCCGCTCAAGTTACCTGGAGCCATTGGCATGCTGGCAATTTACACCCCTTCTTTTGTGTTATTATTCTTGGCTTGGTGTTTATCCCTTCCTCTGAAAAACTTCCTGAATCTATCTGTTTTGTGTATGTATTTTGTAAAGAATTTTAAATTGGCATCACATGGTATAAAAAGGATACATAGTATATGTATATGTATATGTATCCCTTTACTGGGGGAAGGCATGGGCTATGAAAGATGGGAAGTTTCCTAGCTGCAAGTTCTTTGGATTTTGTTGTCAGTTTGTGCTAATACCAGAGCCTGAACTCAGCTTTTTTGCTCATAACTGGCACTCTACCACTCGAACCACACTTCCAGTCCAATATTTTGTCCTTTCCTTGGATATAAGTCTCTCAAATTTTTCTTTTTTTTCTTTTTTTATTGTAATTAATAAAAGGGTTACATGATATTTGCCAGATAGAAGGTGCATTAATTCACATACATTGATACCCTTTCACATGTCTTGGTACCCATTACCCTCCCCCCACCCCCCAAGTCTCTCAAATTTTTCTACCAAGGGTAGCTTCCTCCTCAGTCCCTAGCTATAAGATCTCAATTAAGTTGTGTTTTTCTTAGACTCGTGCTGAAAAAATAAATGGTAATAATTAACCAACTCTATTTCCTTCCTTATAGACCACAGAGATACAGCTTACAAATACAGGTGTATAACTATGGACATAGATATAAATGCAGAAACATTGTGTTTATTTAGTATGGGTTTACCGCTGTTCTGTTATTATTAGTCAATGGCTCTGGTCATACCCAGCAAACCTACACAGTCAGAAGACCAGAATTCAAAGTCCTCAAAATCCTACACTACACCTCTTCTTTGCTGTATGATCTTGGGTATTTTATGCTAATGTCTCCCCAACTTTAAAAAAGAGGGGAGGACTGGGAATGTACAGTACAGTGCTTGCCTAGCAGGCACAAAGCCCTGGGTTTAATCCCTCAGTACTACATACACAGAAAAGGTGGGAAGTGATGCTGTGGCTCAAGTGGTAGAGCACTAGCCTTGAGAAAGCTCAAGGACAGTGCCCGCCCCCCTGAGTTCAAGTCCCAAGATTGGCAAAAAATAAAATAATAACCCTACCCATTGGCTACTGTGCTATTCATAATGAGCTCAGCTAATTCTGCATCAGGCAGGCTACTAAAGATGCCTATGCACACCAGGTCAAAGTGATTTTTATATGACAGCCCTGAGAGGAAGGAATGTTGCTCCCATTTCACAAGAGGAAACTGAGGTTTGACTATATCACAGAGCTCAGCACATTTCCAAGGTACTAGAGAGGAAAGGAAATTGTACCCTCACCCAGGTGGAGAGCAGAGAAAGGTAGAGCCAGAGGAAGAATCCCATGAGGAAGGAAGCATTGAAAAGAAGGCAGCTGTACAGGTGAGCACATTTGGGCTAGAGTCCCCAACTCCAACCATTTCTCATCTCTCAAATGGGAATAAAAAGCTTTTCTCTATGGAAATGTGAAAATGCGATATCACTTTAGCACTCAGAAAATGCCAGCTACCTCTCTTCTCTTTGGGACTTAGGACCCAAAATAATATGGTTTGTACAGGGACATTTGTCGGGAGGTAGGGGGTGGAAGTAGGAATCTTAAGCCTTTAGATGCCATTAGGTGTGTGCTGTCCACATCTCATGTGGCATCTGCCCTCCCCTGCACACACACAGACATGAATCCCAACTACCCTCATCCACTTGCTCCCAGTTTCTGCCAGAACCACACAGAAGATATAGTGGAAGAACTGGCCAGGCAGATGTGACCAGCTGAAGGCCTACATGTTGCAATAAAGTCCAGAAAGAGAGGAAAGTTGACCTGGGTACCCAGGTGTCCTCTGAGGGACACTGCTGCAGGAAGGAATTAGATATCTGGCCCTGAACTAGAAAGGACACTCCTGACCTGAATCTGCTACCCTCCCACCTTCCCTTACCCCCAATTGGTGACTGTCTTGAGTCTGGGACCCTTCCTGAATGACCTCCTCTGCTCCCTACCTGGATGAAGGGGTAACTGCTGATCCTCTGTGACAGCGTTAATAGACAGGGCAGCATGTATTTAATGCAATGTGCTATAAACTTTTTTTATTGCCAGTCCTGGGGTTGAGCTCAGGGCCTGAGCACTGTCCTTGGACTTTCTCAAAGCTAGAGCTCTACCACTTGAGCCTCAGCACCATTTCCAGCTTTTTTCAATGTATGTGGTACCGAGGAATCGAACCCAGGTCTTCGTGCATGCTAGGCAAGCACTCTACCATTAGGCCAAACTCCCGGCCCAACTTTCTGACACTTCTCTCCTAAAGCTCTGGGCACTGCCAATTCTCAAGAGACCATGACTATTACCTCATCTGACAGAAACTCAGAAGCTGGTCACCTGTAATCCTGTAATCCTAACTACTCAGGATGCTGAGATCTGAAGATTGAGGTTCAGAGCCAGCCTGGGCACTAAAGAACGTGAGACTCTTATCTCCAATTAATCACTAGAAAATGGGAAGTGAGGCTGTGGCTCCAGGGGTAAGGCAGTAGCCTTGAGCTGAAGAGCTCAGGGACAACACCCAGGCCCAAAGTTCAAGCCCCATGACCCACCAAAAAAAAAAAAAAAAAAGAAATTCAGAAGCTGTGCACCAGTGGCTCACGCCTATACTTCTAGCTGTGCTTAGAAGGCTGAGATCTGAGAATCAAGGTTTGAAGCCAACACAAGCAGACAAATCCAAGAGAGTCTTCTCTTCAATCCAGCAAAAATAAAGATGGACATGGAGGTATGGCTCAAGTGGTAAGAGCCTGGAGTGGAAAAGGTTAAGGGAAAAGTTCCCTGGCCCCTAAGTTCAATCTCCTTGCTACAGTGACAAGAGAGAGAAAGAAACACAGACAAAGATGCAAAGAGGGACAGAAAGAGAAAGAGATTAAGAGAGACAGAGTCAGTGCACATAACTAGCCATGGGATACAGTGCTGCTCAGAAAAAATGGAGATCTGACTTCATATTGCCTCCTTCCAGGGCAAGAGCTAAGGAGTTATGTTCCACCTTCATCTGGATGCTCCTGGAAGTTCCCTTCTGTATCTGCCTTCGACTGCCACAGTTAACATGCCCTGTGCAGACACTAAGCAATGGGAGAGAATAAAGGAGGATAAAGCATAGCCACTGGCCTTCAGCTGATGAAGATGAAGAATGTCTGCAGGTCTAGCTGGGAAGTGGAGGAGGTTTGGCTTAGCATGAGCTGCTGCCTGGGTGATGAAGCAGACTTGGAGTCCAGCCCCAGGAGGCTGAGCAACAGTAGTAGCAGCAGTGGTAGGGTGGCCTGTCAGTCAAGTCTGGTGAGGCAGGACCATAGGAGCTACAAGGACTCCTACAACTTCAGTGATTCTGCACACAAACACTTGTTTCTGCTTAAAGTCCCTGTGGTCCAGCCATTTTCCAGACCAGTTCTTTGCCAGCACTGACTGGGGCCCAGGCTGCCTGTGTCCCTACAGTGAAGCCATGGTGACCACATGGCTCACAGACCTGAATGTCACTTGAATGTCACTTTCCCAGCTCTTAAACATCTCATCTCCCATCCTTGCAGCTCACAGGCCACTGGCCCAGCTCACAGAGTCACATGGCTCTGCAAGAACTACTGTGAACACATGAAGTCAAGGAGCAGTGTCTTTCTGCAGAGAAGGAAGATGTTTCTCTGGGTCTGTCTGGATCATGAAAGGTCTACTATCCAGTTAGAAGAAGGGGATGCTTCTGGTTGGCCAATATGGCTATCACATCTCAGTGTTGTACTTTAGAGGCTCCCAGGTTTGCTGCATCCATTCCCATGAACGCATGAAAGGAAACAACCTGGGGAGGAGACTGAAGTAGAATCTAGTGAGGAAGAACTGGAGAGACGTTCAAACAATCCCTTGCAAAGTCTATCTCGGGAGAGAGAGGAATTCCGGCAGGAAGACAGACACTTACTGTCACATCGCTGAAGAGCTGACAAAGAAAAGCAAGCACTCCATGGAGACAGTGCTCAAACCAGGACAGACCCAAGGGGAACAGCTGAGCACACCTCAAGACTGTCTCAGGAAAGCATGAACTCTTGGTCCCCAGCCTATGTGAGCGGAATCCACGATGCCATTTTGTTTGGATGCTTTGGAAGTATGCAGGCATTGAGAGATGTCCCAAATTGAATGCAGTGCTCCTGACAGATGGGGTATGAGTGGTGGTATAGGGAGAACAGGTGCCTCTGCACTCTCAAACCTGACATCACCAAGTGCCGGGAATGACCCACACTCACAGGCCCTGCTAGCACATTAAGATTTGCTACAGGGACAAAAGCAAAGTCATCAGTCAGGTGTGGTGACCCATACCTATAATCCCTGCTGGGTGAGAGGTATAGGTAGGAGGGTTGTGGTCTGAGGGAGGTTTCTATGGAAAAACTTGACACTGTACCTGAAAAATAACTGAAGTTAGGGCCGGGAGTTTGGCCTAGTGGTAGAGTGCTTGCCTAGCATGCACGAAGACCGGGTTCAATTCCTCGGTACCACATACATAGAAAAAAAGCTAGAAGTGGTGCTGAGGCTCAAGTGGTAGAGCTCTAGCCTTGAGAAAGTCCAAGGACAGTGCTCAGGCCTGAGCTCAAGCCCAGGACTGGCAAAAAAAAAAAAAAAAACTAAAGTTAAAGCAGACTGTGGGTGTAGCTCAAGTGGTAGAGCATTTGGCTTAACAAGTGCAAAGCCCTGAGTTCAAACCTCTAAGAGAAGAGGGGGGAGGGGAAGGGAAGGAAAGAAAAGGAGAAGGGGGTGGGAAGGACAAAGGGAGAGGAGGGACAAGGGGAGGGAAAGGAGAAGAGGATGGGAGGAGAGGGGAAGGAGAAGGGAGGGAAGAAAGCAAAAGCTGTACAGTTAAACAAGCTACAGGTTTCTTTCTCTATGTCAGGATGGTCCATCTGGGCCTGTTGTCCCTGAACCTGGCTTTGGCCTTCTCGCCGCTGCCCTGCAGTATGAAGCGCTATGCTTATGCCTCCCTCTCAGGGACACTTATGAAGGACACCCAACGTGAAAACAAATAAAAGGAAATCACCCCATCAGAGCTATAAGTAATAATCAATAATTCAAAACCTTGATAAAGTCTTGCTGGAGCGCTTCAGAGAGAAGGCACGGGCTGAGTTTCATGGTTAATTCAATGTCAATTAGCTGATTGCTAACTTCCCTCTAGCGAAATCGCATGCAGTGCAGGGGAGAGAAATCAAACGTGCTCTCGCTTTAACAAGCCTGGTGTTTCAATCATTCATCTCTGGCCGCAGGCTCAGAATCAATGTCAACAGACATTCCCTCACAGTTCCATCAACCATTTCTGCATGCCACTGTTTTCTCAGCTGCCCTGAATTGTCCCAGGACCAGCTCTGGGTACCAGGGCTATTTGAAACCCAAACTCAAAAGAACAGCCTCCAGCTTCCTAGAAGATATGAGGAACCACAGCTACTTAGACTCGGTCCCCCCCCCCCCACCATGACCTCCTCTTCCTTCCAGTCACAGGCTGTGATCGGCCAACACATCTGAAGTGAACCACGATCATGGTCCTTAATACGTGCTTAGTGAGAGTGATTTTTCTCCACCCTCATAGGTCCCTGGGGGATGCAGATTCTCATCTCGGTCTCCAAGCCCCTGCACAGGTCACAGCCACCTTCAGCACCATGGCCAGAGCCTCTGTCCAAGAGCTGGAGATAGGGTGGGAGGTGCTCTATGATGAGATGCTTCAGGGCTCTGAGCTGGGGGGTGTGCGAGAAAGCCACAAATCAGAGGCTGCCTCTTCTTCCTGCATGGAAGCAAACAGGCCCAGAGAGACAAGGCACTTGCCTCAAATCACCAAGTCGGTACTGGGTCTGTAGCTCCTAAGCATCTTCGTAGCTCATGTTGGTCTACAAAAGGAGCAGCCAGGATTCTGAATCCCCTGCTCTTTCCTGGGACCCTCTAGAGATGGGGGGAAATAGGATAGTTGTTGATGGACAGAATGAGGTGGCTTGATAGAACAGATGGTGGCAACATCCCTGTCCAGACTCCCTGCAAAGTCTCCTTGCCTAGCTCTTCTCCTCACAGTTCTGAGCGGAGTGTTCAATCTTTCACACTTCTAGCCCTGCGCCCATGCCCTTGACATTCATCTTCCTTTGGCAGGCAGGCAGCCATCTCTCGCAGTGAGTAGCATGCCCATGTGTGTAACGGGTATGAATGTGCTACCCCATGCAAGGCACAATATTCCTTGCACAATTCCTTCTCCCATCTCCTCTCCTTCTCTTGGGGCATGTAAAGAAAGCAACCCTTCCAGCTTTCTCTCCCAAGGCTCAGGCCAAGGTTGGAAGGCCTGGATCCTGCAAGAAGACCTGTGCCCATTCCTATTTAGGGATCTGTAGAGCATCTGTTTTCAGAAGAGGAAAAAACTACAATATCTGAACTTCTTAAGCAGAATAGTCCTGGCTCCAATACATGCTAGCTGTGCAATATTGGGAAGGTTACTGAGCCTCTCAGAAACTCTCTACTTTTAAAATGAGGGAACAGAGGTGGGGTAAAGGAGAGTTGGGTGAGAACGTTGAAAGAAATGACATTAAGATATAGTATATTTGGGCTGGGAGTTTGGCCTAGTGGTAGAGTGCTTGCCTAGCATGCACAAAGACCCAGGTTCTAATTCCTTGGTACACATACATAGAAAAAAGCCGGAAGTGATACTGAGGCTCAAGTGGTAGAGCTCTAGCGTGAGAAAGTCCAAGGACAGTGCTCAGGCTCTGAGCTCAAGCCCAGGACTGGCAAAAAAAAAGATATAGTGTATTCAGGGGGCCAGGAGTGTGGCCTAATGAGAGTGCTTGCCTAGCATGCATGAAGTCTTGGGTTCAATTCCTTAGTACCACATATATACAGAAAAAGCCAGAAGTCAGGCCAGGAGGTTTGGCCTTGAGATAGAGTGCTAGCCTAGCATGCATGCAGACCCAGGTTTGATTCCTCAGTACCACATATATAGAAAATTCAGAAGTCATGCTGTGGCTCAAGAGGTAAAGCTCTCACCTTGAGGAAAGCTCAGCCTAAGGACAATGCTCAGGCCCTGAGTTCAAGCCCCAGAACTGAGGGGGGGGGGAAATATATATATATATATATATATATATATATATATATAGTATTCATAAACAGCTTTGTTAAATAGCAAGTCCTTTACATAACTACTTAAAGATAACAATAATTTTTAACTGAAGATAATGCAGGGAATGGTTGCACAAGCCTATAATCCTAACTACACAGGAGGCTGGGATCTGAGAATTGCATTTCAAAGCAGGTCAGGATAGGAAATTTTATGAAACTCTTATCTCCAATTAACAGCCAACAAAGTAGGAAATGGAGCTACAGATCCAGTGGTCGAGTACCAGAGTTGAGCAAAATAGTTCAGGGACAGCAGCCAATCCCTTAGTTCAAACTCCAGAACCAGGAAGGGGGGGAGGGGGATATTAATGATGGTACCTAACTTGGAAATTATTGAGGTGATTCATGCAATATGCTCAGCATGGTGCCCAGAAAAAAAACACAGATTTCATAAATAGTAATGATCTACCAGCCAGCTGACGGCTCACGCCTATAATCCTAACTACTTAGGAGGCTGAGATCTGAGGATCAAGGTTCAAAGCCAGTCTGAGATGCTTATCTCCAAGTAACCACCAAAAGGCCAGAAGTATGGGGCTGTGACTCAAGTGGTAGAGCACTAGCCTTGAGTGGAAAAAGCTAAAGGACAGCACTTAGATCCTGAGTTCAAATCCCAGTACAAGAGCATGCACACATGTATGTACAGACACACACACACATACCACAAAGGTAGTAGAAGAGGCACAGAGAAGTCAGCTGCAACCTAGGAAGCAAGGAGGGCTTAGCTAGAGGTAGTCACATGGTATTCAACTCTTCTCAGCCTCCTCTAATCAGGATACAGGCAGCTGTAGTGGATTTGGTGTTAGAAACCCCAGAGCTCGAAGCCAGACTATGCTAGGAGCAAAGCACAAGCTGTGCACCTCTGGGAAGGTGGTATGCCCTTGCTAAGATGGTAATAGTAGTTCAAGCCAGAGTAAGCAGACAAAGCCATCAGACTCTTATCTCCAATTAACTAGCAAAAACTTGGATGTAAAGCTGTGGTTCAAATGGTAGAACACCAGCCTGGAGCAGAAAAAGCTCAAAGATAACACCCAGGCCTTGACTTCAACTCCTAATACTGGCATACATATATGCGTGTGCGCGCGCGCGCGCACACACACACACACACACAAAGTAATAGTGATCTTTCTATAATAAACCTCTGGGGTATTCCCGTGTGGCACCATTCTCAAGCTGGGTCAGGGCTCAGAGTGAGGTTAGGTTCAAGTTCAAAGCTCTACAACTAATTCACAGCATGGCCTCAGAAACATGACTCACCAATGAGCCTCAGTTTCCTCACCTCTAAAACTCAAACAGGTGTCTTTAGGCAACTTGCCTCCCAGACATAACCATGAGTAACCATGCCAGGCTATGCAAACCTCAGGGAATAACTCCATTGGACCTCAGGGCTGCTGGGCTGGGTGAGAAACTCTTGCCTGGTAGAAACCATACAAGGTGAGAGCAGACGGGGCACCAAGATGGGATGGGGAAGGCCGCCCTGAGGCTCTGCTGCTTCTCCCTGGAGCTGGGAACAGAAGGCTTGGAATTCACTGCTCCCATATTTGCTGACTTCTCTGCACTCTGCCAGCTTCAGGCATTCACTTCCCAGAAGTTTATTCAGGAGACAGAGACTAGCCGGATTTGGGGATTTGTGCTCTACAGACACACCCAGACAAATGGCCTGAGCCCTTTCTCACTCCCCAGCTCACACACTCAGCACCTCCCTCTGTTTCTCTTTGTCTGTCCATCCCCATGCTCTCTTTTTCCTTGAGCTGTTTACGCTCCATGGGATTCCTCTGCTCAGACTCATCCCTGCCCTTCTCAGCCCTGCCCTGTGCCCCAGGACACTGACCTCAGATGCCTACAGATGTCTACAGTGGCCCTGGTGAAGTCTAGCTGGTGGGAGACACAGAGTGGAGGAGAGAGATGGAGGTCAGGATCCCCCCACCCACTCCTCCTTCTGGGATATTTTCAGAAGGGGCTGTGTTTCTCCATGGTGACAGCTTGCACTGGGCTGGCACCACATGCTGCACAGCGCCAGCCCTCCTGGGGACCCTACAACACCATCTCCACTTCCTATGCCACACATCCCCCATGCCTCTGCAAGCAGCCCCTCCCTTCATTACAGCGAAGCATTTGGCTCCTGCCAGGTCCCTGGCCTGACACTCAGCCTCACTCATGCTCTTCCCTGCATTCCATGTCTCTCCCTCACAAGTGAACTCTGCTTCTGCGCCATCAATTACTGTGGACTACCCAAGGATGCTGAGGGACGGATGGGAGGTCTGCTATTACAACCCAAACTCACCCCCGGCACTCGGAACCCCTCTCATCTTCCCCTTGGTGGGGGAAACATGACTAGGGACCAGCTGGAATGAAGTTAGAAAAGCACAACTCCATTTCCACATGTGACTCAGACAGCCAGGCCTTCTCAGACCTTGAGCTGAGGGTTCAGGCGTGGTTTGTATAGTGGACAAATGCCCAGGCAGGGAGTTATCACTGAGCTCTCAGGGAAGCAGCAAGGTACCCCCTCTTAGAGTGAAGGCAGAGTGGGAAGGGTGACAAGTGTCATGGCTGCCAGTGGGTGAGAAGTGCTGCTGCTCCACAGAGGACAGACTGGTGACAATGACTGGGGTGATGGGGGGTGGGGGGGACAATCTCCAGAAGGAGGTTGGGACTGGGGCTGAGATGAAGCTGGGGGATACTAATAAAGTAGGGGCTGAGGCTGGGGTTGGGGCTGCAATGAGGCTGAGGCTCTGTGTTTAAAGCTGATTTGGGGGTCAAAGAGCATCCAGGCTAAGATGAAAGGTGTGGTGGCTGTGGATGAGGTGAGGGCTATGGTTAGAGCAGAGCTATCTGGAGTGGAGGCCAAGAGTTAGGGCTGGGTATGGGGCTGGGGCTGAGGTATAAGTAGGTGGATGAGTGGCTGGGGCTAAGATTAGAAGCTGCAGTGAACCATAGGCTAGAAGTGGATGGGGACTGAGGTTAGACTTGGGATAGGTCTGCAGTTGGGGCTATAGTAGATCCAATTAAGGGATCAAGTATGTGGTCATCATAAAAGCTGGGGCTAATGTTGACATGAGGGTAAAAGCTAAGCTGGCCACTGAGTGGAGGCCAGGGCATGAGGCTCCAGGATGATCCCAGCCTGACCAGCACAGAGAGATGTGGGCACACTGGCATCACCTGCACCCCCTCCACATCTACCCCATTCCTTCATTTGTTATTTCACTCATCCAGACAAGAAAAGTTGACCCATCCTCTATGGGGTCCCGAATACCATCCTACATCCTGGAATAGACTTAAGCCAATCAGACCTAACCACAGCCCTCGGGGAGCTTCTCACTTAGAAGAGAAGGCTGCTCAATACTGGATGCCTAATCCAAGGCACACCAAGGGCTGTAAGTGAAAAGCCAAGGAGCTATGTGTCAGAAAGCACAGTGGGTGACAAGTAGGGAAGGCCCCCTGCCTCTTAGGTAGTTCAAAGACAGTGGCAGCCAGGTACCAGGGGCTCCCGCCTATAATCCTAACTACTCAGAAGGCTGAGGTCTGAGGATCAAGGTTCAAAGCCAGTCTGAGATGCTTAGCTCCAAGTAACTACCAAAAGGCCAGAAGTGTGGGGCTGTGACTCAAGTGGTAGAGCACTAGCCTTAAGTGGAAAAAGCTAAAGGACAGCACTTAGATCCTGAGTTCAAATCCCAGTACAAGAGCATGCACACATGTATGTGTATACACACACACACACACACACACACACACACACACACAACCACAAAGGTAGTGGAAGAGGCACAGAGAAGTCAGCTGCAACCTAGGAAGCAAGGAGGGCTTAGCTAGAGGTAGTCACAGGTATTCAACTCTTCTCAGCCTCCTCTAACCAGGATACAGGCAGCTGGTGTAGTGGATCTGGTGTTAGAAACCCCAGCGCTCGAAGCCAGACTGTGCTAGGAGCAAAGCACAAGCTGTGCACCTCTGGGAAGGTGGTATGCCCTTGCTAAGATGGTAATAGTAGTTCCTACTCTGTGGGGCTTTGAAGGAATATTCACAACAAAGTGCATGAGGCTCCTGAGAAAATCAGGCACTGCTAATGAAGTCTCTCTTCCCTGTGCAGGGCAGGGACTGCAGGAAAGCAGCTGATGCCCCAAAGGTGACCACTCAGGGTCCAGCTCAAGCTGGCACCTCCCTCTCCCCTATCCTGCCCTGACTCAAGCACTGCTTCTCCCCAGAGCTCACCCTCCCCAGGACAGAGGCATGATTTACACAGTCATCGGGACAACTCCAAATTGGACTAAAATCTAATGACTGGAAACGAGACGAGTAATGAAATTCTACGCAGAAAATTTACAGGGGAGATTTATTAGGTGAGTTTTATTTATGATGCCAGGCGCTTAAGGTTCTGGGGTGGGGGGTGGCATCAGACAAATCCAGTCCACACACTCCCTGCCCCAGATATCACCGGCCTGGACATCACTTCCGGACAGTAGTCTAGACTCTTGTCAGAGAGGAAATCTTTGTATCTTCCCCCGTGCCCACTGGATCAACCCCTCAACGCCGGGCTCTTCCCTCCTGCATCACCTCTTGCCAGCCCACTGTGTAGCCTCCCCAAGCCCTGGTCATCTTAGTCAGGTTATGCTAGACCCAGGCAGGGCCAAGGCTGCCCCTAGGACAGGGTGTGTTGAGGAAGGGAGTAGCTTGCTGGAGTCTACCTGGGGAACAGGGGAATTCCCATGCTGCACCAGGGTCTATGAAAGGCCAAAGAGGCTTTTTAGGTGTCAGTACTGGCCTTGAATTCAAGAGCCAGAGTACCATACCTGAGCTTTTTTGCTAAAAGTTGGGAGTTTACCACTTGAACCATAGCTCCACTTCTAGCTTTTTGGAGGCTAATTGGAAATAAGAATCTTGTGGACTTTTCTTGCCAGGGCTGGCTTCAAACCAGCTGAGATCTCCAGATCTCAGCTCCTGAATGGCTAGGATTCCAGGTGTAAGCCACCACCAGTACCCAGCTCTAAAGAGACTCTTTGGGCTACTGGGAACAGAGCCTCCCCCTGATTCTCATAGCTGACCCTCCCTAAGACATAGGAAAAACTCTGCCACATTTTACAACCTTCTCCATGCTTCTCCGCCTGTGTCTCTCAATTCCAATAACCCTTCCACCTATTTTCTCCTCCATGCACCTCCTTTAAGCACCCTAGCCTGCTTGTTGCTGTTCACACAAATCCACAAGTCCCTATAACAGGTCCTTGGCACTGCCTAATATCTTCCTTTCCCTTCCCCCAGTACACGACAGTTTTCTCCCTCACTTGATAACTGTTACCTTCTCGGTGAAGTCTGGCAGGCTCTGGACCAATCTATTCAGGTGTCAACCTCTTTGGGAGAATTCTTTCTTTATTTATTTATTTTGTTGGTTGTGGGACTGAAATCTGGACCTGGGTGTTATCGCTGAGCTCTTCAGCTCAAGGCTACCACCTTACTCCTTGAGCCACAGTGCCACTTCTGGTTTTCTGGTGGTTAATTAGAGATAAGAATCTCAGGAACTTTAGTGCCTGGGCTCAGCCTCCTGAGTAGCTAGGATTACAGGCGTGAGCCACGGCACCTGGCATCTTTGGGAGAATTCTTATCCCTTCTCCTGCTTTATGTTTCTCTTTGAACACGTATCACTAAAGACTTCATCTTTCACTTCCTTCATTAGTCTGTTGTATGTCTCCCTGACTAGAACATAAGCTTTGTCTAAGAGAACAAAGTTGGTTTCTCTGCCATTAGAACTCTTAGCCTTGAATCAGGGCTGGTATATGGAAAGCAGTAACAAAATGCACTGGGCATTAGAGCTGGTATCTAACAAGTCCAGTGGCTCCACATCAGGCAGCATCACAGGTTCAGGCGCCAGAGAGGTTCCCCTCATCTATTCTGGCCCCTGCACCAGACAACGTGGAATAAGCCAGACCAGGACTACATCTGAGGAAGTAGGGAAGGGAGTCAAGAGAGGCCCAGGCAGCTAGCTTTGTGCAGACCACGGGAGGCCACGGATCTGAGGGTGAGACTCTGGAGGCCTACAGTGGTCCTTACAGAGAGGCAGAGCCAAGCTGGGGGTCCCAGCACTATTCTGTCCACCATATGTCCTTAACCTCTCTGTGCCTCAGTGACCTCATCTGTAAAATGGCAATGGTACGATGTCTGCTCACTGGAGGGCTGTGCACAGGATATGAACCTTCAGAAAATCCAGGCCATAACTAATAAGTACACCAGAGAGGTTTAGCATTATCATTATGGCTTTTAATGTTGTTATTCGAGTTTTAACAGGTGAAAGGAAGGAAGACGAAGAAGTAATTGAAAGGAAAGAGAAGCACCGAGGTCCAAGACCTGCCCAAGGGAAGATACAGCAAACTCTCCCTGCTGGACCTAGGGCCAGGCTACGACCCGGGGACATGGGGTATCACAATTTGCTTGGGGTTGCCCACTGACCCCTGTGGCCAATTTCAAAATACCAGTGTGACACCAGTCAACAAGAAAATGCAAAGAGGCACACACTTATGTGGCAGGCCCATACCACTGGCCTCCAGCAGGCAGGTGATCTAAGGGAAGTCCACCACCCTTCCCTCTAGAGGAAACAAGATCCGTGACGGGCAGGGGTCAGACAGAGGCCAGCTCAGGTACAGCCTGAAGTCCAGGCATGGTTGGGCCTACCTGAGGACACTGACCTGGGGATCTCAGGGTCCTCAAGCTGGCACTCACCCACACACGTGCACGCATACACATGCACAGCCTTGCATGGGATGGATCAGAGCGAGATGAGCTCTACACCCTGAATGGATGGAGAGAAGCCCCTTGGGACACTCCTAAGACACACACACCCACCACCACCACCACCACCACCAGACCTTTAGAGGGGCCTGGCTCCCTCCCATGGGCTCCCTCAGAGCAGATCCAGGAGGCTCCAAGGCCAACTTCAGAGACTTGGGGCCACGCCAGCCCCCTCAGAGCCGCTGCACTGCAGGGACAGCCCAGCCGCTCCAGGGTTTGCTACCTTGCTCCTGCCTCCCCCACAGCCCTCCGCAGCAGGTTATCAGCGTGAAAACAGGAAGGCTGGCAGGGCTATTAATAATACATGAAGCCGGCTCTGCCCTGAGATCAGGCAGGCAGAGGCAGAGAGGCAACTCTAGTTCCCACAGAGGGATGAGGGATGAGCTGCTGGGTGCCTGCCCGTCTGCCTGCCTGCTTGCCTGTCTGGGCCTCAGGTCTGGGTGGGGGCTTCCTGTTCTTCCTTCTTCACTGGCTTTGTGTACCCCCATGCTGAGGCCAGACCGCAATGCACCTTCTATTTTGGTTGGTCGAGGGACTTGAACTCTGGGCCTGGACACTGCCCCTAAGCTCTTCAGCTGAAATCTACCGCCCTACCCCTCGAGCCACAGTGCTACTTCCACACCTTCCATTTTGATAACTAATCTCCCACCTTAGCCACCTGCACAGGCCTCAGTCAGGACCCCAAAGCTCTGGTCTAGGATGCAGAAACCCAGGGTCCCCGAGTTTGGGTAGCCATGGGAAAGCAAGCCAAATTTTGGTGTCAGATGTATCTGAGTCCCTACCTAGATACAGCTACTGTGTGACTTTAGACAAATCACTTTACTTCTCTGAACATCTGGTTTTTCATGCAAAAAAAAATGAAGATTACTAAGTGGGAGCAGACAGAACAGATGTCTAACTTCTGGTACAGAGCAGGTGCTCAGTTAATGGTCACTGCCTATTACTTTTATATCTATGAATCTGAGCAATGCCTTTCCCTTCTTAGGCCTCAAGTTTCCTGTCTATAAACTGCAGAGGTGGAACCAGGTGACCTTGAAAAGTCCTTCCTGTGCCAATGGAGGGAGAAACCCCAAGCCATGTGTGAAATATTACATGAGAATTAATGTTCAACCTAAGGGATTAGAGAAGAGTAGGGAAGCATCTCTTTGTGCCATAGTAGACAGAAAAGGAAAGGGACATTGCAGCAGAAATCTGAATCAGGTTAAGGAGTGAGATGGAGGAAACTGAGAAATCATTTCTGGCAAAGGAACATCCAGTGCAAAGACCCTGGGATGAAAATGAAGTAAGTCAGCATCATTTAACACTACCCATAAGCCAGGCAGCAGGCTGGGCCTGCCCCTCCGAGCTTACCCACTGGGCACCAAGATCCCTGTGGATTTTCTCCTGCTCAGGGCGGGTTGACTGGGTGGACATTCCCTCCTCCTACTTCTCCCAGAGACATACAGAAATCCACGTGCAAAACCCAGGCCTGTCTGATAGCCAGAAGGATTAGAAAGACAACAGGCATGAGGAATTGAGTCCGGGCTGGGATCCAATGGTCAGGGTTAGCATCCAGGGACTTTAAGTGAAACCATGAGTGTGGCATGAAGTAAGCTTGTGGAGGAAGATACTGGAGAGACTGTCAGGAACACCCAGGAGAGAGAAGGGGAAGGAGACTGAGCAAAGAGAGGGAGAAAGTGGTCAATACTACAGTCCTTCAAAGGCTCCAGCCAATCCCACAAGGAGCTGGGGAGTAGGGATGGCTCTTGCAGGATGTCCTAGGTAGAAAGCAAGGGAGAGGGCCTGTGCTCCCACCCCCATCCCGACTGCTCAGCATTGAATGCAGGAAGCACAGGAAGCAGGTGTAACCCTGAGTAAGATGCTCCCAACCTCAGCACCACCGGCAGCATCCTGAGGCCCTGAGCCCCCACAGAAGAGAGGAACATGAGTGCCACACTGCAGTCACACAGCAGGAGACAAGAGTGAGGGGACAAGACAGAGGCCTCCAGGGCTGGTGATTTCCTCTGGGAAGAGGAACAACAATGTCTGGGCAGCAGGATCTGCAAACACAAGACAGCCATGTCCCCCCAGGCTCTGAGAGTTCAGACTACTCACACCCCAGGGGGACCTACCTCACATCTGTCCTTCCACTGTCCCTTCCAGGGAAGCTATGGAGCCTCCCTGCCCCCATCCTGCCAGGCCCAGACCCATGCTCAGCTCAGCCAGGCCACTGGAGGGGGTTTTGCCCACAGTAGGCTGCTGCATTCATGGCAGGTGCCTGGTGAGGCCTCCATGCCCATCTGTCTGCCACTTCCTCTTCATTCTGCCCTTGCCCTGGACTCCCTACCCCAGCTTCCCAGGAATCCTCCCTCTCCCCAACCCTCAGTCTCCTCTCTGCATCTCTGTCTCCATCCTAATGTAAGTTACTCTCTCTGTTTCTTCTGTAGCTCCACCACCAAAAGGCAGCTGTGAGACCATCATTTGCTTGCTGCCTACATCTGCTGCCAAGCCAGTCCTGGCGTGGACAGGGAGAAGGATAAAGCAGGAAGGAAGAGGAGATTGGCCTAAATTCTCAGGCTCACAGCACCAGCTTGGTCCAAACCATACTCACCCCCCCCCCACACACACACACACACCTCCCACTGGTTACCTGTTTTGACAAAATGGAAGCTCCCCTAATTCTTCCTGGACTAGGAGTCTCTGAGTGCTTACTACAGGAACATAGAGAAGATCCACAGAAATACAACTTGATCATACCAAAAGTTTGGTGTTCACCAGGGATTGGCAGCTCCTACAGCAGAGTGGCAGCCAGATAGCAAGGCTCTTGCTCCACCCACCTGGTGACTGTGCTGGCATCCTCCACAACTCAGCAGAGATGGGAGGATCATGTGAGACTCGCCACTCCCATGACCCTCCAGAGTGCCCATACGGGGCACCTGCCGCCAGAAAGTCCACCGTAAGACACAGCTCTTCCTCCTACCGCTACAGAGTGGAGGGGCTCCCCTTGCACAAGGAGCTTGCCCACAAAACAAGTGGGAAAGGGAAATACATCAATAGATGGGTCACAAATGTAAACAATGACTGGGTTCCCAGCACACTAACTCAATAAGTGTAGCTGAGCAAGTGGCTGAATTAGGCATCAGTCAGTGGGTGGATGGATGGATAGGTAGGTGTGGGTGTGAATGGATGGATGGATGGATGGATATATGAATAGATATACAGATGGATGGGTGAATGAATAAGATAGATAAATGTATATATGGATTACTATATGGATGAGTAGGTGGATGGGTGGATGGGTGGATGGATGGATGGATGGATGGATGGATGGATGGATGGATGGATAGGCAGGCAGATGGAGCCACAGTTTCCAGATTGGTACAGCCCACCATATACAATTTATTTTTCCTTTACCTTGCCCCAAAGCCTCTCCTCTCAGGTCTACTTATTCACTGAAGACAGTCGGAAGTGTCTTCCCGTTCTCCTCTAGAAGTTGAGGGGCATGGAATGGGGGAAGGTACCCAAAAAGTGGTGAACACTCAGGAACAAATGGCCACTCTGGCTAAGGGTCTGCGCAATGACCATACTGAAGAAAGGACAGAGGAAGCCAAGCAAGACACGCACTGCCCCTGCTGTGTCCAAGGGAGCATGCAAAGCCACAGGGAGTTACTTGGGATGGTACTAACAGAAAGCAGGTATGGACCTTTCTTCTTCCCCTGCCAAAAGCCTCAGCCCCCAGGGCTGGGAATGTGGCTTAGTGGTAGAGTGCACGCCTATCATGCATGAAGCCCTGGGTTCTATTCCTTAATATCACATAAACAGAAATGGCCAAAAGTGGCACTGTGGCTCAAATGGTAGAGCACTAGTCTTGAGCACAGTAAAGCCCAAGCCCTGAGTTCAATCCCCATGACCCACCAAAAAAAAAAAAAAAACCACATGAGCCTCAGCCCCATGATAGAATCTGCCTCTCTGAGCAGAATCAGACGACAGCACTTGAGCTATATAGAAGGCTTGAGGGGTCAGGAGATGAGCTGCAGAGATATGACAGGGAATATAAGAAGTTCTGAGGTGCAGCATGCTGAGTACCCCCCTTTCCCGGAAGCTTCCAAGGCAAGGAAATCCAACAGCAGACCTACTCCACCTATTGCGGGGGTCCTGATTGCCAGGAGGAGCCTGCAGAAATATGAGGGAGACCAGCTGTCCCTAGACTGCCCCAACTCATTGTGGGGTGGGAGTAAATGAATTAATTTGGTCAAGTGCTGATTGTTAAGACTTAGAATGGGGCCTGGCACAAAGCAAGTACTAAATATTTGTTGACCGAGTAAATCCTGCTGAACTCACTGGTGATGGACAGGCATCCATCTTGTCTCTATAAATACTACAGAAGATGCTCACAAGAAATTCTTTCCCACCCCAGAGCCTTTGCACTGACTGGTCCCTCTTCCAGGAATGATTTACCACATTCCTTCACCAGATTCAGATCTCTGCAGCTGGACATAAGAAAGGATCCTGACTATTGGCTACTGGCAGAACTTTCTAGTTACCTCTCCTTCCTCAGACAAGCATTGTCACCAAATACACAGATATGTGCGTGCGTGCCTGAGCACACACACACACACACACACACACACACACACACACACACACATTCAGGCAACCCTCTACATGGCTACACATAGTCCCCTTCCCACTCAGGTTAGTAGTTGAGGCAAGAATGGCTCTGGTCTAGCAAGCATCCCAGTCATGTGCTGATGGCCAGCAGTGTCCAGGCATGATAAGGTTCCACCTGATCCACATGCTCTGCCCCCAACCACCCGTCCTCCCAAGTAGCCCTGGAAAGAGCCGTGGCTCCATGAGGACAGCTGAGTCCCACAGGTCAGGGTTGGAGAACCCTGGCTCCACCACTTAAGAAGAGAAGGCGCTGGTAGCTCCCACCTGAGCTCTGAGATCTGAGGTCTGAGGGTCACAATTCAAAGCCAATCTGGGTAGGAAGGTCTGCAAAACTCTTATCTCCAGGCCAGAAGCATGGCCTAGTGGCAGAGTGCTCGCCTAGCATGCACGAAGCCCTGGGTTCGATTCTCCCAGAACCACATCCACAGAAAAGGATGGAAGTGGCACTGTGGCTTAAGTGGCAGAGCACTAGTCTTGGGCAAAAACTGTTCAAAGATAGTGCCCAGGCCCTGTGTTCAGTCCCCGGGACTGGCAGGGGATGGGGGGGGACCTTACCTCCAACAAACACCACCAAAAAGCTGAAAGTGGAGCTGTGGTTCAAGTGGTAGAGTGCCAATTTTGACACAAAAGCCAAGCAAGAACAAAAGGCCCTAAATGCACACACACATGCACACACACACACACACACACACACACACACACACACACACATTTATCGAGCACTTACTGTACGCCAGCCACCTGGGCAAGCTCTCGGCACACTTGAGTTTATTTCTCCCACACGAGTGAAATGATGGTTACTCTTCTCTGATCCCCAGCTGAGCCACAATAAATGGACTACACGCCTAGATTCTGGAAAAACATGGAGTTGGGATCCAATCTTGGCACCTCCACTCATTTGCTATGTGGCATTGGGTACACTACTTCAGCTCTCTGTGTCTCTTCTTTCCCTCCATCCTGAGGAGTTAAGCGAGCTGCAGCCGCTCTGGGCCTGCCCAAGTGAAGACTACAGCCCACAAAGGAGGCAAGTAGCACAGGGCTAGGCTCTGCCAGCACATACAGAAGGTTCGTGCTGGTTGGCAGATCTTCCCAGCTTCTGGCCTAGACCCTATCTGCATGAGTATCCCTGCTCCCAGAACACCTAAGCATCCCTGGGGGCGAGAAGCCCTGGAGGGAGGAGCCTCCTGTCCCTGGAGGAAGCTTTCCCCCCATCTCCATGGCACTGCCCTGAACCCCAGATGCTGTCCTGGATTTCCAGCTCTGAGCTCCTACCTATATAGCCTGGCTGGCAACATGGCTGTGACAAGACCCTGATCACCTGCAGAACCCTGGACCTACAGCCTTGACCAGCCCAGCTGCTCCCACATCATCCACCCACAGGTTCCCATCATCCCGAACTGCCAACATAACCTATTCTCATCCTGCCCAACAGCCACACCACACATCACACACACACACACACACACACGCTGTGCCCACATCCACACTAGCCACAGCATCTGAAGCCTGGCAGAAAAATCATTAAGATACTCATAAATAAACATGTGTAAATCATATGCAAACCAGGTAGGAATTTGCATCTTTCATTGCCAGGTCAGCATATCCAGATACCCAGGAGGCTGCCTGCCACTCAGGAGTGTTGGGACAAAGAGCCCTCAGCAGCTGGGGGCCACTGAACAATCTCAGATTCAACTTCTAAGACACAGACCCTTCAAATTGTCACAGCCACCATTTATTGATTGCCTACTGCATGCAAGGCATTCTCCTACACACGTTGCTACCTGGATTAAATGAGATAATAGGTGAAAAACTTAAAATGGAATTGGTAGTAAGCAATCTATGTGCATTAATGTTTTGCTTCAATTGGTCATGATGAAGATTGAATTTAGGGCTTCACCTGCCTAGCAGGTGACTCTACCATATGAACTACACCTCTAGTCTTTTTTTATGTTGGTTATCTTTTTTAATATAAGTTTAAGCCAGGAGCTGGTGGCTCACACCTGTAACCTCAGAAGGCTGAGATATGAGGATTGTGATTCAAAGCCAGCTGAGGCTGGTAAGTCTGTAAGTACTCAAAAAAAAAAAAAGTAGCACTATGGCTTAGTGGTAGAGTACTTACCTTAAGCAAAAGAAGCTCAGGGACAGCACCCAGCCCCAGAGTTCAAGCCCCAGGATCAACAATCTAGATATAATTTTATTGTTTTTATTAAGGTGTCATACCATTTTACATGTTAGATAATGAATACATTTCTTTCTTTGGTCAACATCACTCCCTTCTTTGCTCTGTGCTGGTTATTTTTTTTTTCTTTGCCAGTCCTGGGCTTGAACTCAGGGCATGAGCACTGTCCTTGGACTTTCTCAAGGTTAGAGCTCTACCACTTGAGCCATAGCACCACTTCCAGCTTTTTTTTTTCCATGTATGTGGTAACAGAGGAATCGAACCCGGCTCTTTGTGCTAGGCAAGTGCATGCTAGGCAAGCACTCTAAAACTAGGCCAAACTCCGGGCCCTGTGCTGGTTATCTTTGAGGGAGGATCTCCCTTTATGCTCTGACAGGCCTGAACGGCAATCTTCCTACGTATGCTTCCCCTTAACACTGACACGACACATGCCGAGGTGCCTGGTCACTGACTCAATCTCAGTCTCCAGGCTGACCTTGAATCTTGATTCCTCAGTCTTTGCTTCCCAAGTAGCTAGGACTTACAGGCTAAAGCCAC